>NW_026534347.1:1487149-2067797 GCF_026225885.1 Hylaeus anthracinus
AGAGAGAGAGAGAGAGAGAGAGAGAGAGAGAGAGAGAGAGAGAGAGACCTCCACTCCACAACAAAGCCCATTCTGTCGGCCCCGTTTCTCGTATTCAGCGGGACGCGTTTGCTGCTTTTTCGAAAACGAATTCGACAAAGCGCGCGGACGATCACAATGGCACGTGTTCGCGAGGCTAACTTCCGGGGCTAGTACTTTCTCCCCGTGCGTAGTTTCTTTCTCTTTCACGTCTTCCACGGGAGTCGGCTACGTTCCCTCGTGGTTCCAGAGCAAGTGCCCCTTCGCGCGGGCTCCTTTGCTTTGCGTTGCTCTGGGACCCGTAACGGGGATAATTGAAACGGCCCAACTGGAAAGTATGCTCCTCTGAGAAGCCTGGAAGTTCTTAGAAACCGGTGGTATTATTAAAGCAGAGACGTCGTCGAAGGGATTTAATTCCGAGGGAATTCCGACGAATTTTTTAATGCCACCTGGTGTTGATTTACTTTCGTGAAACATACACTTTCCCCTTTGTTTTCTTTACGAGGAATAATGAAAATCACGAGAGAACTTCTGTTCGCTACCGTATACCCTTTGTGAATAATGCAAAGTTTAATTTTGTTTCCGTTCGAGCGCACTCGAGCTTCTAGATTCTAGATACGCGGAAACTACGACAGAACACGGCAATAACGATAAAAATAATCGGCAACCGAACACGAAGCTATGCGACGATGGTCACGTATCCGTCCAGTCACGAAGAGGACATTTCGCACCGAATCAGAGAGACGTTTCTCGCTTTCAAACAATAAACTTCCATTGCATGGACAGAAACGAGCCAGACGACGAAAAACCATGGGAAGAGATAACCATAAACTTTGCCCGTCAAGTGTGGAATTCGTTCAACTTGATTAATCTGTCTGCGACTGTACAACTACGTGTGCAAACGTATTTTATTATTAAAAAACCTTCGGATAAATTCCTTATATTTTTGTCTAAAGATATCTGGAAAAAAGAAACGATGAAAAATGCCACGATAAACATGATGCTCGCGAGCTACTATGAAATCTGACCAGAATTAGGTTGTCTCGTGAATGATTCTTGGTCCTGAGTGCAGCGAGCAGGGAATCGCCTACCGCGTGAAAATTTCATCGATTAATCCCGCAGGAAGAATCGATCGACGGATATACTATTCGTGTCTAATTTCTAAGCCGATTAAAAGTACGATCATTTTAACAATGATACAACCGGGCCGAGATACGTTTTTGTACTATGTTTCTCGATGCTACGGAAATACAATGCGGATGGCAGCTATGCAATGGTTTCGCGTAAAAATATTTCGTTGTTTACTTGTTCCTTCGGCTCAAGGGCTTACGATATGGATTCTCCGTACACGGACGTATTTTCATTCCAGCTGGCGATGGTGTACGTGAATTTCATCGTGGCCTTTGTTGACTCGACAGAGTTATTTCCCTGGGCGATTCCCACCTCAGCTCTGACTCCCTTTCGTCCAGAACGGTGTTCGCGGTGGGTTGATGAGCTCTAAGAACAGGTTAAGCAGGGATTCCAGTGAAACAGGATCAAGGACTCGTAACCTTTTGCATTAGAAGCCATCTCGCGGATAAATCGCTCAGGGATAGTTTCTTTATTTTATCTTTCGTTTCTGTTATAAAGAAGCTTTCGTCTAAACAAGCTCGTTCAGATGGTGGACTACTCTTACGAAGGTGTTGAGCGTGACCGAGGGGACGTGTATGGTGTCTCTTGTACGCCTAACTCGAGTCACCGAGAGGTCCACGAATGCTAGAGACCTGGATGCTTGTAAATTCCATTCTGAGACGTTAAAATCTTGAGGACAAGTTCTTGAATCATTGAGCGGAGCCCAACGACGAGCTACCTCATTCTTATCTTTGTCCACCTGATATCCATTAACATCGCAGCAGAAGAAACTTTTTCTTTCCTTTTCGCAAGCTCGCCGCAAAAAGGAAGTGTGCAGAGACAACGCGTTCAACTAATTTACTTAGCGCGAAGGCGGTGTCACGCAGGAAGTTCAATTTTCCTGCGACGAAGAAACACGCGCGAAACACCCGAGCGAGTTTGCGAAACAGAGGAAAATCCTTGCGAATTTACAGGCTCCCCGAAACAAGGAAATTCGCAGCCCAGGAGAGGAGAAAGACGAGACGCTTTTGAATGGCGACCGCGATTATTCTACGGGAAGAAAGAACAGGAACAGATGGAGGAAAGATAATCCTTGGATAATCCTAATCGACGGATTACCACTCGTTTGGCACGAATCGGTCGTTCAACTTTCTCGTACCGTCGCACCTGTGAACTACTTTTTAAGATTCGTACTTCGTTAAGTGTCCATTGTTTATTCAAGGGGACGAGCCAGTCAAATTTCACCGATTCGAGTCCAAGGAAACGAACAAGAACCCTAAGTTCTCCTTTTAATGAAACGTGCAATGTGGCTACTAATTTCACGAATGATTAAAATTAATATTCTACTCGTGGTTACATTTTGTCATCCTTATCAGCCCTGATTACTCGTCCCGTCGAATTACACGGTTCCATTTTCGCGAGGCGTTCGAAGTATTTTCAGTATCAGATCGGGTACCCGTCAAGGCGACGTTCGAGGGATCCCCTTTTAATCGTTCTCGCCGAGAAAACAGAGGAAAGCTTCGACCAAGTGGAAATCCAATAACAGATCCCGCGACAGCGACGAATGCCAGCAGCGATTCCTCGTGGAAGTGGCGTACCGTGTACCAAAAAAATGTAGCAAATGGCCGAAAGCAATTCCGTCCGTAAAATTCTGACGTTGCGGGAGTACTTGTCGGAATTGTTCGGGGGCGAAAGCGTTCGCGGCACGGAAAATAAAAAGGGCTCTTCGGCCAGAACAACACGTGAAAAATTGGTTCAACGACGACGAATCGGTTTGACATCCGTCGAAACGTACCAAAATTGACGTCGAGAATTTCACACGGTCCCCGAGCAGAGTTCGCGCGCCGCACGAGAGACGCGGAAGACGCGAAACCGATTTATTATCGACAGAATACCCGTTATTCTCCGTCTGTGGTGAAACCAGGCCGAACGTCCGTTATACGTCGCTCCAATTTTGCTCCTAGGAGCGAATCGATGGAAACGCGAGTATGCTTCGATCAGCGCGATGGAATCGCTTTATCTCCACTTCCATTTAGCTATGCTTTCGATCTATAACCGGCAGGCCGAACAGAAACTGGTTCGACGATCCGATATCGATCGTCTGACAGCAGTTGTTCGCGATTAGGTTCCACTAATGAAGGTCAGTCACTCAGAGGAGTACTTTGTCGACGCTCGCTGTCTCTGTGATCTTTGGGAATCAATCCTGCGGAAACTGGTGAACCTACCATCCTGACAATAGGCGCACGGAGAACAAAATCTGTTGCTTATTTGAATTAATAAAATTAATTTATGGGAAAATCGAGTATTTGTCGCGAATATGGCTCCCGCGCGCATATCCTGGAAGAGAAACGAAGTCTGGGAAACGAAGGTACGCGGGACAGAAATAGAGAAGCTCAAGTATCCTTTGGCGCGCGTTTAACCTCCGAAAAAATTCCTCGTGAATCCACTTTTAGAGAAACGCCGCGCGCTCCGCATCGGTAGGGAGGAGTACAAAAGGCTCGAGTATTGTTTACCCTGACGTGGGGGTTGGCTGAGGAGAGAGTCGGTGGTGGAGAATCGCAGAGAATTCGACCGCGCGATAAAGGGATGACAAGGAAGCCTCGCTCGAGTGCCAGAGCCTGACTTCTCCCCTTTTTACTCAGCGAAAGGCATGTAAACGAATGAAAATGAGAGACAAACGGCCGAATTGGTCTCAGATCTTGGTTGGTGTTGCTCGTTGCCACTGAAAATTAATAAACTTTGTGCCAACGATCAGTTCTGAATAAAAATACCAACGCTCCACTCTGTACCCATTTTAAAAGGATGACAACACGACAAACTACGGTTGAAAGTTGATACGCCAACGAGCAGGTAACCCCGGTGGTGCAAGCTCAACGTCGGCTTCTATCGCGAATTCGCCAGCCGCATTGGAAGCTACAGGTACACGGTTCTTGGAGTGACAAAACCAATACTCGAGTTCAACGTGTCGGGAGCTAACAGGCCAAACTGATGGCAAACTCGAGGGTGGCCAACGTAAGCTGACGTTGTACGCAAACTCAAGGAACATCGCGTGGGTCAATCACTCGAAAAAGAAGAGACATCTTGGATAACGAAACGCTAAGGCTCGATTAACACGAGAATGTACCTAAATACGTGGGACTTGCTTCGTTCGACATATAGAAACAATAAAAAAAAAGTTCCATGCAAATATGTCCCCTGGACGAGTCCTATCACCGATTCCACGCGTGCAAACGCATAGGAAAATGAGCGAACGTCAAAAGACAGGCACGGTGAAGGGAGAACCTGACGATGGTGCTTTCGCTGGACACGGGCAAAAGGCATACAGATCTATTCACACGTACCGGCGTGGTACACAGGCCCGCGTCCACCGCAACGCGTCCATAAGGCAACACCCACGCAAACGTTTTTCTATGTCTGCACGCGTGGATGGTGCACAGGGTAGAAGAGTGCAGGACCGATGGAACGAGGCGAAATGGTTGGGACGCAGCCTGGTTCAAGGTAGGAGGTAGTTCAGTTTAGTTTGGGGTCTTGGTTTGGGTTCGAGTCCCTCAGCCGCGCACCACCGTTCCACCATCGCCACAGTCCTACTCCCGCAGGGGCGGAACTCGATAGACTGCGGGGGATGAGGGTTGCTGCTCGTGGATCAATACCACGGCGGGTTGCAGGGTGTGCAGGGGCTTGCCACGTCGTGTGGCACGCGCATACGCCTACTATCCGCAGGAGCGACGAGGACACCCGTAACCGGTTGCGCGTTGGACGGACGGGAACAGACGAGGAAGAGGGAAGATCGAACGGGCGGAACTGTTGATTCGCTGAAAATACTGGTGGGTTTTCAGGCGATTTTCCCTGGTTTATTAAGAATCGACTCGACAGCCCACCTCGCGTGCGGGAACCTGGCCACCACCGAATCGGTAGTGCCTGGCACCGCGATCGTATCGAGAATGCTTCACAGGTGAAATCGATGCCTCTTGACACACGATTCCTGACAGTTCGAATCGATCCGCTGAGAACATTTTATGGGATACAGGCTTTTTCAAAAGGGCCTCATTGTTTATATTCTTTATTCCTTTGAACGAGAAAGAACTAATCAAAATATGACGTGTATTTCGAGACAGTAGCGACGCTACTGCGCACGCAGTCTACGCAGCGCTTGGCGACACTTTCGCGTTCAAGCTCTCGGTAACGAAACCTTCTTACAGACATAATCTTTTTTCGAAAATGTTGGATACGATACTAATTGAATCTCTTTTTTGTAAATTTCGTCAGTTCTATATGTTCTAAAGAAACGCAGCTCGGCAAGGTACAAATGCTGACATTTGCAATGCAATGCCGAATGAATTTCGACGAAAGGAAGATGCTCGATGGAAAATGGTAACATTGTTAGCCGCTGAAGATCCCATCGGTTTCAATTTTTAAAACACGGTAGACGTATCTCCGTTAGAGCGAGACCATTCGAAAGAACGCTCATGTGTAATGAGACATGTACCCTTAGGCGATGTACCCTTGACAGCACGAGTAGACGCGTTTCCCTTTCAACAAAGACCTTGTCTTCCCTTGATCAGAACCAATTTCGTTTTCTTCTGCGAGCAATAACATCTCACTGCGACATATAATTCTCTGGTTATTTACGTACCTGCCAACGTGACCTTAATGAAAGTTATATTAGTCGCTTCATCTAAGTACCGTAAGTCTATATTTACATCCTGGTGCGACAGCTAAAGGTTGTATCGCGTATGGTAATACCTCTCCGTTGAACGTAAATCTGGCATAAATAAACTTGTTACAAGCGTAACTCTATACGCGATAATATCCCGGGGACAGCAGACACATTGCTGCAGATGGGGTAACAAAGTTACTACGGTTCGGGTTGATCTCGTTCAACCTGCGAGCCGCGTTACACAGCCATTCCTGCTGCTTGTCAAACCAAAATTGTACCGAAATTTGTTTTGCAAACAAACGCGGACTTTAGCTCGAGGATTGATGGTTTCGGAGAAGAGAGTTTGGAATTCCGTGCGTTCGGAGTTTGCGGCAACACAGTTTCGTTTCGAATTGTACAAATTGAAAGGAACTTCTATTTGTCCACGTTTGGAATCAATCTAGCGTGTTTCAGAAATAGAGCTTGTTGATTTTGGTTGCTTTCGCAGAAATACTGGCTTCATTTATTACACAATAGCAACGATTTTTAGGTCTACGACATTCTAAAGGTCTACGCGTTCCCTTCGTAGGTGGTACTCTGGCGCTAGAGGTCATAATTCCAAGCTACAACAAAAAATAGCACCCGGATAAAGCAGAAAAACACAACGCATTGAAAATTATTTTTTTTCATTTCAATTTTCCCTCCGACCCGACCACGACACGGTATTCCAATTCCGAGCGAGTCGTTTCGCCGAGAGACAGCAGAATCCCTTTATTTTAAAAACGCGCGTGGAGCGTAAACGCGTACGCTTCAGCTCGAGCAGAAAATATTAAAGTGCGTACACGGTCCGCCGCGCGGCGAGTACAGCCCGGGTGACCATAAAATCGTAGCCATACGATTACGACTGTAGCTTCCTTTTACCGCGTTGGCTGATCCGCTGGTATTAGCCCTAAGCTGCTTTGCGCGCGTGGAACGAAGACGGACGATACGGGGAGCGAGGAAGAGCGACGAGGAGGAGACGAGGCGACGTTAACGCGGGAAAACGGAACGGGAACGAGTGGGAACGCGAAGAGGAAGGGCGAACCTGAAACGGCCTGTAGTAGGGTGACTCCAGAACGGGGGCTCTCTCGCACGGTCCTGGGATACCTGTGGCTCCACACGACCATCGCAGCGATGCTTTTTTCTCGTCTCCCCTTTGTCCACCCCCTAATTCTTTTTTTCCCTTTTGGCTTCCACCCTTTTCTCCTCGTTTCGTCCCTTTTTTTTTTTTTTTTTTTACCTATTCACTGCGTCATGCCAGTCGACGCGAGCATTATCGTGGATATCGACCACAGATTCGGCCACTGATAACGAGTTTCTCGTTCGAACGCGGACGCACACAGGGCTCGATCGCTCGCGACTCTTTGCCAGTCTGTTCCCGTTTGGAACAGCTCCCTGTGACTCGTGCGACATGAGCAAGAATTTAATGTTCTTAACGGGTGGCTGTTTAAAATTTACCAGTACGCGAAATTCAACGATGACTGTGGAGAACTGCCGCACTGGAAACGACGATGATTCGATACGAGAGAGAAATATTTACGGAGCGGAAGTTAATCGTTTTGCTGTTGGGAAGAAACGATCGATGAACTGTTACGTTCCAACAGAGTAAAGACAACGCTCTGTCGATCGGTATCGATTACTGCCACCGAATATCGACGAGTACAAGTAACCCGCACTGCGAGTGTGCATGGAATGCATAAATAAATAAGTGAAAATGTCAGAGGTAGACGCGCCTTGATCGTGGAGAGTGAACTGAAACTGCGAGCGAGGTATTTCGGGAAATTCTTGCAAATAACAAGATGTCCGCGCTTAATGGGAGGTCAAAGCATACTTTTTTCTCTAAGAGTTTCCTAGTCACGAAGAAAAGGGGAATTCGTACCACGGCTGCATTATTAACATGATCCTGCAACGAGACGGAAAGTTTCATCGCGAGACGCGTTCGTTATTCTTCTCCACCGCCTTATGAAGTTTTAACGATCTCGTCGTTGCATTCTTTATGCAGATCGAGCGTTCCACTATGAATAACTTCGATCGAGGCTTAATATTCCATCAGCGAGACGAGTCATTCCGCGAATCGAGGGGACTGATTATTGCATCACGACTCGTCGATACATACTACTGAATGGAGTAAATGGAAACAAAGACAAAGACGCGATCGAGTTCTTTTCAATACCACGATTATCGAACCTCGCGGTACGGAAGCAACGACAGCTTCGATTGTCTGCAATCTATCGCATCTACAAGCTTGAAACTCGGAGAAACCATACAAGATGAAAATTGTCGAGCTTCATCTGCAAAATTAACGAGAGGACACTCTTAAAAATCTCTGGGAAGTAGAGCTATAAAATTGGGTTTTATCGAGTCCTCAAGTTCGAAAGAAGAACAAAACCTTGGACAAATTGATATGAAATAATTGCTTTGAATCTCGTAATTAATAACTTAAGCTCTAGGCCCTAGAGTCTAGGGTATCGGAATTGGGTCAGCGCTAATCCGATCGTATTTAATTTCGTTATAACTTCACGGCTGACACTGAGATCGTTTTGTTCGTATAACTTTATCGAACGTATCTATACAGAGTAGCCCGTAATGAAAATCCGCAAATAACTGAAATCGCAAAGGGCTAACGCATGGGTGATTCAGAGAGATTTTACGGACGATCTGTCCCCCGATTTTCAATCCTGTTTTTATCTTCTCCCATGAAAATAAAAAAAAAAAAAACGGTAGGAAGGGTACGTGGAATAAATAAACGGAACTTTAAATTTGTCCGCGTTTCGACGTGGAATTTAGTCACGAGCGACGCAGTCAGCGAGCACGCACTCACATATCTTGCATGGAACGCGCGAAACGGATGAACGGGCAAGAAATTAATTACTTTTTTACCCCACGACTGCGGCAAACGCTCGCTCGGATCTGCGAGCGTATCGCTTTTCTTTTTTATTTTGATTTTTTTTTACAGGGCCGCCGCCGCTCAAAAGCTTCCAAAAACGTGCTCGTCAATTCTTCATCCACCGATCGGAATTACACGGGTCCGCGTATCCCCGTGTATCAAATTCAAAATTGACCGTGGCCATCTTTCCCCGCGATTAAGTCCTCCCAGGGCTGTTTCGACGTGCGACAGGTTGCAATAAACTTTATCCCCGATGCAGTTCCTCTGTTTTACAGCTTTTCCGCGTTTCCCGTGGACGATATACGTCACTTTACCGCGTCGTTGCGCCACCACAATTCGAATATAGGTTGGTACAGGTGCCTGTTCGAATAGATGAACATCGAGAAGGTCAGATGGCATTTTTTCTTACGAAGGAAGCACAGTACGAGAGAATGTTATCGGGAATTTTGTGACTCTACTTTTAATAAATATCTGAATGAATCCGTTGCAAAACGGGGACCGTGAACTACTCTAACCGCTTGAATGGAAGGGTTTGCGATAAAGCGAACATCGATCGACTTCCCCGAGAGCCTAGCCTCGTCACACGGTGGGGTGAAAATGGTTAAAACTCGTAAAACAGCAGACGATCGTAAAACTCGTGAATGAAAGCAGTTTCCTCGCTTCGCGTTGGCCCCCTCCTTCCTCTGGAAAAATTATGACGGCCGAACGATCGTTATTCCGTACAAACGACGTCGGAGCAATATTAAAATCCGGTATTTCTCTTTTAATTGAAAAGGAACTCTGCACTCGCGCTTCGCTCTCTTTACTCGTGGCATACGTAATTAGCGAAGAATAATAATAACACGGAGCATCTGTCGACTGAGAACACGAGCACAAAATTGTTACGACCGTTCTACGCGAATAGGTGAATACAAAATTTAGAATAAAATATTCTCTGGGAGGATTGAGAGCGAGTAAAAACGTGTCCGACCATAACCAAGTACTTCTACTTGCACTGCTCGAACATTTATTCCACTATCGAGTATTCGTCGAATATCGATGCAAATTGCACGTGGTCCCAAATCCAATGGTACCTCAGATAACAAGGAAATTTATCACGTCCACCTTCCATGCTGGATGCAGTTGGTAATTCTCGCTCTATGCAAGGGAAACTACCCTCGTAATTGCACCGAAAAGCTATTCGCGTGGCAAGTAAACTATAAGGAGCAGAAAAGAAGATTGTCTTCCGGTTGGAAGGAAGAACCGAGGCGCAACTGCCAGAGAAAAATGGCGGACCGGATGGTATATATTTCGCGGGCGAAAGCCACGTGTAGCAATCAAGCAAACGGGCCAGGTAAAGTGATCCTTAGGTAAAAGCACCTGCCGTGATGACCGGTAGTATCCCTGAGAACCGATTTATCGAGCTGGAAGGTCGACGCTCATCTTGGCTCGCGTGCATCACTCGTTCACGATGCACGTGCACCACGGAACGGGTAACGGACCCGAGAGGGTGCGCACGATCGCCGCATCCCTCACGTAACCTAAACGAAACTTAAATGAATGCCTAAATTCCGCGAGTCACGCGAGCCTGAACCTGTCCGATGGAACGCTGATTTTTATTGGCATTCTCGAGTTCGAAGGGCTGCTCTCTCTCTGGTAATTGCCAACACCGTTTGGCTTCGTTTACTACATAGTTCTCCAGGTACTTACGCGAGTTTGGTTTAGGTTTAGATTAGATCTGACGCGTTCCGTTACGAGGGCATTCGTGTCGATGTTAATTTTGTCCTCGACGCTGTTGCAATTTTTGCTCTTGAAATTTTGGAAGAGCTAGTTATCCTTTGCTGTTGATTACTGTACTTCTGTATCGCTATACTTTGTGATGTTACAATTTTTATTCGTCACGATGTTCCATATCTCGCCCTACTAACGGAAATTCTACTGCACGAAGGAATACGTGCAAGGGTTTCACAGCAGCATTTCCGTTTTCGGGGTGTGAGTGAAAAGGCTGGTTGCCATCAGCTTTAGTGGAGGGTGTAATTAAAGGGATGGCGAATCTAGATAGCGCTTTAGGCCTCGGTGCAGCATCATGCTTGTTCACCCGTTGAAGGCACTTGCACTCCTCTTGAGAGGAGGGAGTGTTTTACACCCTTGGGACACACGATCTATCAGCGTTGTTCCTGCCAGGCGTAATCACCGCCCTTAACCCTTTTCTTCTTAAAAGATAACGATTACGTCATACGCGAGAACAATGGCATTCCGTGGCTAAATCATGATGCGTGACAGCGCGGAACGGCAATTAGGGCGATAAAGGCGACGAAGGGATTAACCTCTTAACGACTGTTTTCATTGAAAAGAAACGACATGTACGATGGAATCGTTGAGACATTTTAACGAGGATTCTGTTGTGATTGCGAAAGTTGTGACACAGAATTGTAGATTACAATCAATTTGATATAAGTGTCTGTGGAGACGAGCATTAAGAAAATAAAGCCAAGTATGTATGTATAAGCGAGAATAATGTTTGTGTTAGTCTGGAGATGGTTCCTTTTTAAAGGACCCTTCGTCTCCAGTGTCGCCAATATCTTGAAACAATTTTCATCCACGATGATTTATCGTATACATTTATTGTATTCGTGCCAGGACATTTCCCCATTGTGAATCCCGCAACGCTGATGATATAATACCAGATTAATATACATATTGCGAAGGAGGCAGGAATGGTCCTGTCACTGACAGAGAAGGGAAGGATGCAATTGAGAAAATTGCTGGGATATCGGTTTCACCCTCGCATCACTCAGGGATGGTGGATGCGAAATGCAGGGTAACGTGGAGGAATCTTCCGGTCTAACGCCGGCTGACGCAGCTGCATGCCACCAAAATAAATTTTCACGACATCTACCCCGCGGCAATATCGCTGGAAATTTCAGGAAAAATGCTATTCCTTCTGCGAATCGTTCTTACTCGAAAACCCATCGCTTTGCAACTAATCGACCCAAGTTCTACTATTAATCGTTTCAGAGGTACTCTTTTCAACAGAATATCTATTAACTCTGCAATTGTAATTCGTATCTCGAGATATACTTAAACAGTACCATAGAAAAATAAAAATATTTTCGGTTTGTACGAGTGTAAAAAAACATTGAAGATGGAAGGGCGTCCCAAACTTTTGAACATCAGACGAGCAATTAAAGAGACTTACTTCGCGGGTCCGAAGAAGGCTTTTATTCCAGCGCGCCGTTACGATTCCCCTCCAACTTTCCTCCGTTCTATTATCAGCGCTACTCTATCGGAAAAGTTCTGCAATTCGTCGGATTTATCACGCCCCTCGTCCCTCTCTACTTACTGTTCCAGCTGACTTTAAAATTTACTACTGTAATCGGCCGCTTGAAATCGTTCCCCAAGGTGTTCCGTCTCAATTTCGTTTCAATATCGACTTCTACGTTGGAGGAGATATCGAAGGCGGGAAGACAGCTCTATCTTATCGATATATTTAACCAGAATGTAGGTTATCTTACGTCCAATTATCATCTGTATTTCTAAAAATTCGAAAAACCGACGTCACTCATAGAAAACCCCTGAAAAATAAAAACCGTCGAAGCAAGTTTTCCCTTCGTCCCTAATGAACTCTTTTTTGGCCAGTTTCAGGCCGTTCTCTTCTCTCGAAAAAGCTGCGTTTTTCGCCGGAATCATTGCTTCGAATCGTTAATTGGATAGCCACGAATGGCTGAAGAGTGCTCTCGATTTTCCAGCTTACTTTCGAAGGGTCGTTCAACGTGAGAGCTAGTCCCGATATTGGTGAACGAACCAGGCCGAGGACAGTCGAGAACACGATTTAGGCCCCCCCCCCCCCCCCCCCCCCCCCCCCCCCGCCCCCCGCGTGACGAGAAAATATTTTCCCCAGCCACTCGGTAAACACGTCGCTTCGTGACGAGGAAGATTGCTCGGGACTATCCGGGGGTAACTTTCGAAGGATTGTTGGCACGAGAGACGAGTCCAAAGTGAATCAATGGAGGTTGATTGGCCTCGCCGTGCCACGAGTCGGGGGTTGGTCAATTACATGGTCCGTCGTCTAACTACAGCTCACAATGACACCCGTGATTTTCGACCGCAACCCAACGGGGATACCAGCCTCACTTTTCAGGATGACTCACAGAGATTCTCCGCAAAAAAAGGAGAAATCTTCTGCGCTCGTTAACCCTCCGTTGCATCCACTACTTCTTTCTACTCAAAATATTAACCCTAAACCTACCAACGTTCACCTGTAACTACTTCTACCACTACTACAATTGAATAATGCATGAAACAATTGTATATAATTTTGATATATCATTTTTAGAAATTTCAGATTGTTATTACTATTACTGGGCCGATGTACTTTAATTTGTTTGACTTGCCCTTTCCCGATAGGCTAACATTCCCTACCATTTGCAACTTTCCAAAAGTAACATAATCTATCGGAACGATCACCTCGATAAATGGCCGTCCACGGTCGAATCTGAACGACTGGACTAATTAGCGGTGAATACATAGGTTGTTCCGAGCGAAGATTTCGTTTCACGGTCAGCGATTAATTGACCCGTTCCCGAAATTTCGAGCTGGAAACAGCAGCGGCGATGCTCGCGATACAACGGGAATCACGGACGGATGCGCTCCTGATTATAAGCCCGCTTAACGCACGATTAGCACCCGCGCGAAACGCCAGGATACGTTAACAACGATGGGGAAAACAATTGGAAACAATTCGAAGTTGCCAAAGCGAGGGGTGGTTATTTCCGACGCGCATTTTAAGGGGTGCGACCGCAAAATGAACCGAGTTTACGTGAATGTGGATTAAGGAACAAAGGAACTCTCGATTCGACGTTACCGTAATTAGGAACCAGCTTTGGAGAACTCTTTAATGAGAAATACGGGGAAATTTAGAGAAGTATATTAACAAGAAGAATAATTTTAATCGAATAAATTCGATTCAGGCGGGGGGGAGGGGGGGGAGGGTGTTTCATCGAATTAAAGTTCGTTGCTATCACTGGATTTGTGGGGATTCCCGAGTCTTTAACGTTCATACGGATTCATAATTTACTTGATTCGCGTTCTCACTTTCACACTAAAAAAAGCTAAATGTATACAAGATGTCCCTGAAGAGGTTAATTTGGTAAATTCCACCTTGGTCTCCAAATGACTCTAAAACAAACGTGGAACAAATAACGAACAAATACACGTTCTTTATGGAAACTAGAATAGTCACACGATCCGGGGGGTTACCGGTGCATTTGTTACTTTTACGACGTTAATTTCCCATTCCAATGCGATCGTATGTACGCAAATACACGGTGCAATTTTGTTGAAAATCACCTTAGCGGTCATCGCCGTGTAGGTACAACGTGGTAATAAATGGACGGTCGTTTTGCGGTAACCCGTTAAATTCCGGGCGATAATGAAATCACTCGTCGCTGCTTTGTTCCATGTCAAATATAATGGAACGGATCCAAGAGAATGAATAATATTTGTTTTGGGATAGTTGCACGCCGCTATAACAGAGTAATAACTGACGGCGTATTTTATGCGTTTACGATATAAATTAATGTAACAAACGTGCGGGGAACGTAACCAAAAGGTACGAGCGCTTGTGCACGATAATAATATTATAATATTTGATGTTTTCTATATTATCGCGTTATATTACCCGTAGTAAGCAAAAGATAAGCAAATGTCTGGGTAAGAGAGACTATGGGGCAAACTCGAAGAGATGTGACGCGAAACCGTGAAAAATTCTTCCTCTTCGAACGCGCTGCCCTGTGCCGGAAACCTTTCATTGCCGACAATTCACACAATGTGTTGCTGACAGGTCGGATTTGCCACGAGCGGTACTAATTCTTGGTGTTAACATACACTTCACCGATGTAATTGGATTTTCGTATCGCTCTATCGTAACTGTCCACTTGAATGATCACGATTCGTGTGTTGGGACCACCAATATTAACGCGCACATTCAAGCAACGAAATACCAAGAACCTCTGCGCTATGGTTTAAATAATTTTAATGTCTGTAATGATACAGCATGTGAACTCGATTTGGAGAATAGCTCACAAGAGGAGTGGCAATCGTTTAAAATTGTTGTGGGCAAAGAAGGTTAAATGTTAGGGATTACTGTCGGAGCAATAGGAGGCAACCACTCACCAAAACTGAGCACGTTCGAGTAAAGGTAGTAAAGTAACCACCTGCACCAGAGGAACACTCGCAGCCTGGCACGTTTCAACGCGACCATAATCAACGTTTAGCGGAAAAGATTTCAAAGGTTCGTCTTGAACGTACCGCGATCCACGCGTGGAAGATCCACGAACTGAAATGGCCCACATATTAAACAGTGGCATATCGCCTCCCGCTGCATAATGTGAGACCATCGGATGAGAGCAAGAGGGAAAAAAGGGGGAAGAGTACTGGAACGAGGAAGAAGGAGACGAAACAACGAGCCCGTATGATTCCCCTACTCGCGAACGAATGAATGACGCCATTCGTTAAATTGCGACTAAGATCCGGATGTGTCGTGTATGAAGTGTTTGTGTCAGCTTCAAGAAACGAGGGACCTCGACTCCTTTCACATATTTTCGTTTATATAGAAAATTCACCGTTGAAAATCTTTCCTCTGCGAGAACAATGCTAGAACTGATCGTAAGAGCTAAGAATGAAGGCTACGACACGGATTTAACTACATCCTTGTCGCTATACGAAGTTTGCAAACACTTAATCGAAAGTTTACGAGCACTCGAAACGCACGAGTGGAATTACGAGACAACGAGAAAGTGTCCATCGATTGGAAAAACATTAATGACTGAAGGGGATATCCTAGTTTAGACTTTTTTGGGGACATTTTCTCAATGCACGCTTTCTTCGAAAGACTCTACAAATAATAAAATTAAAAAAAAAAAAATAGTTGAGAATTGATCAGACTTTCCTTGGACCAGGATACCTTCTCAACGCCTCGTGTAAGGGCAGAGTTATGTCGATAAGATGTAGCGCAAGAAAAATGAGGGATGAGAAGAAAAGAAAGTTCCAGGACAGAGCAAATATTGCGTGACTTGTCGTTGTAAGTTTACGTCGGGGTTACCATTTCTCTCCACGGAAACGCACTTTATGGAGGATATTATCGTTCTAATACCCCGCGGAGCCGACTCGTAAAGGACTCGAGGAATCTTCGAGGATCTCCGCCGTCGAAGGAGAACCACAAATTTCGCGTATTCTTTGTGGCGTCTCGAGGAAATAGAAAGCGACTTGCTTCGCTTACGATCGTTTTTATCCGTGCCAGATACGATGCGCATTTACGGAGAACCTTCTCTACTTTATAGGTTGTCGTTCTACCCTTCGGGACCAACACAGTTCCGAGAAGAATGTTACTGGACCCATTCGGATGATGCACGATCCCTATAATCATCGAAAATGTCTACCTGCGTCCAGTGACGCTCACTGCAATTTTATTCGATGCGTTTCGAACGACATTATTGACACAATTAGACTGCGGACCTTCGTGCGTTCATAGGAAAATTAAATTGGATTGGTGAAAACGTTGCAAGGACTAATCAGCGTTTGGCTCGTAATTTTTCTGCACTTTTGCGGTGAGACCGCAGGCTAGTATTACCTATACGACTTGACATGAAAGGTCTTCCGGCAATATCACGTTTCAAACTCTTATTTTCATAACGATCGCGTGCTCGTATCTCCAAGGTGTCTCGATGTACGAAATCCCCAAATGCAAACGATTATATTCGTCGTAACGAGCGGTAAACAAACGATGTCGTTGAAATTACTCACCTAATCACGAGTCCGCGGGGCAGACGGCACGTCGACTACTTCAGCTGATCGCGGCATGCAGCCAAGTGGTTCGCAACCGCGAAATAAGACACTGCGACACACAACTACACTGTCCATCGACCTCGTCCGGAACTTGTCTGTCTGAATAAAAAATAAGAAACATTGCATTCAGACCCTTACGCTCTGAGACACCGCGATCAAAGATTTGTTAATCAAAAATTTGGTCAGAGACAATTTTAATTGAACGTGGAGGCTGGATGGTCAACAGAGCAACAAAAATTATTCGAAAGGAGTAGAACGTGGACGACTTAAATCGCGTCTAACAGAACCGTCCTAGCGTATTTCAATTGTTCCTCTCCAACCATGAAAGTGGACTTGAGCGCGGTTTCTTGGATTCGTTGCTCGTAGAAGGTCGTTGCACTATCAACTCCGCGAGGCTCAGTTTTGTCTAGATACTCGGCTCCTTGACCCTACTTTGCATCACGTGCCAAGCCGAGTGGGATCAGGTACCATTTATCCACTCCAACCGGTTGCGATGCTGTAATTCAAACCGCTTCGAGGGCCACCATTGTTAGCAACGGGAGATATCAATGTCGGATTGGAGTTAGCGTAAATACTTGGCGTTGTTCGACGGAACGTTGACGAAAACACACCGAGTGAAAACATGTGTACCCGCGATTATTGTTGTCTGGTATTCTTCGAGTAATTTACGGTACAATGGAGCACATCGCGCGATCTAATGGGGAGAGTAACTCTCGATCGTTTTACTTTCAGAGGATAATAAAAGAGGGCTCGTCTTCGTGTAAATTGATATAGTGAATATATAGTTAATACAATAAAAAGGTGAGTGCATTTATGAAAAATGAAACATGTATTGTATTCTATCGATTGTAGAATATATTCGACGAACGTTACGTATATTTCATGGATGTTTTTCATATAAATATTATACGTCGCGAATGCATGAAATCCACGGTCCAGTTATAAACTACGTACAACGTAGATATTTGACTCAATACTCGAATCCAGTATGTATCTCGAAGCTCCTTTATACTTGAAGTTTATTCCTGAATTCCCTACACTGCTCGGATTAACAATAAACAACAAACGGGGTAGAAATCCAATTTTCCAGGCTACCAGCAACGATTTCCATGGAAATCCGTCGCATCTCCTGTTTCACTCGCGCCAATAGCTCATCCATTACTCGATGGTTCTCGACATTTTCTTTTAGCAGAGCGTGCGAAAGGGGGATGAACATTTATTCGGCCTATCCGTTCGCAACGTCGTAATTTAAGCTACAGAGAGGGTGCCCATTGTCGGTAGGAGAAAGATATCAGTGACAGTGAGTTTAAGTACTTAGTCGCGAGTCGCGTATCAAAAGAGGGAAGCCATTCGGTGGCTCGACGATGGGTATTGTCCGTAAACGTGCCTTTTGTGTTCCAATTGAACCGCGAATAGATCATCTTCGGCGCGGGAAAAATGCGCCGCATTCCGTGGCTTCCTTTTGTTTACCGAATGCGAACGAGCATAGAAAACGGACTAGGGATACGGCGTTAGGCGAATTCGGAATATCGCGTGCTTTCGAATGCGCGCATCGGTGTACACGTTGTTTCGATACTCGGTGAATGGACCCGATGAATCGTACAAAAAGGGGACGGAGCAGCGATGTTTGCCTCTGCTCATTTCTTTTACCTCTATCATTCGCGTAACGAAAAGACTTTTTATTCGTTGGGTTTATCGTTATTTATCTGGTAGAGGCGGAGTAGCGTTCTCGGTGTAACAGAAGGTCCACCTGGGAAAAACTAACTCCAATCGTGGCTGGAAAGTACGTGAACCTGATTGCGCCCGGTGAAGCACGAGCCAGCGAGATGAGAACGCAGATTCCTGAGAAAGTTTACGGTGATCACGGTTGAAGATATTAAGGTCGAGCGTAAGGCAGCGATTTAACTTTCCCTCGAAACCTTATATTCTCATATGGCATGAAAGCCGATCAATATCCTCGAAATAGAACGAATGAGTACACGCTTCATGCCGCACGGGAGCGGAGGAGCAACATTTTCCAAGCCTACGTGCACCCTAATATTAACGGACCCTATTGTCGACGACGAGGTGCATGAAGCTACGCGTTGGTTGCAAGTTCTAAGCAGGTACGTTCCAACATCGTTTCACATCTACGCGTTAAGTATTCGTTTCGTCTTGAAAAGAAACGATGCGTTGGATAGAAATTTTATTAACCCATATATAAGTGACGCTATTTTTCACTCGAGAATTAAAAAAAAAAATAATCTTAAATTTCAAGTGCGAATCTTTCCAGAAATTTTCAAGAAAATTCGCCTGGCAGTCAACGTGTTAGCAGCTCGTTCTAATCATAGCGAATGATCGAATAATCGAGTAGCATGAAATTATAAATTTGCGGGATGTTAATTTCGTAATATCAGTTTCATGAAAATAACAAACATCGTAAAATTGTCTTATTTAAACGAGCCCTTAGAATCGATACAATGCGTTACCATTGACACCGTTCAGTCACCCTAGCGTAGCCTCTCGAAACAAGTGACAGCGAAACCGGTACCTGTGGTACCACTCGTTACTCCTACGACGATAACGTAATCGCACGTGCACAATCGCCAAGGCAAATTGTTTTGCTTACGTTTGCAAGAACAAGCAAAACAAAATTTCATACGATTTCGCAAATCGCGAGCGTAATATATGAGAGCCTCGACCCGATAAATCAGCGAATTTAATTGACCGTGTATAAATAAATTCAAGCATTTCTTTAAGGTGGCTTTTTAACTCCGATACAGTAAAGAATATTAGTCTAGTATGATATCAGCCTAAGTAAACTCTTTCTAAACAGGGTGAGGTTAGTTGAAGTGTTAAGCAGCAACCTCCCTCGTTGAACCCAAAATTTCGTTTAAAGTTACGCCATGTGACACCAGTGAAACCGTTGAGAGATTGGCACAGAATAAAACGTGATAATTTATTCGCGTTTACCTTTAAATCTCCCGCATTTGTCCGAGGTAGCTTCAGCAACGGCTGGCACACACCTGTTTAGATCTTCCCTAAACGGATAATTATCCGTTACTGCGCAACACGAACGCGCCTACACTGTCGCGGCGATTCAACGCGAGTCCCTATCGAGATCTCGATCTTGGACACAACGGCACAACGATCCTGCTTTATTTAGGAACAACGGACACTGTCGATCGCGACGCGAAATCGGCCGCGATTCGAGACGCCCCACTTCGACATTGCACACGGTCACGACGGCGAGGTAACGTTGTTGATGGTAAGAAAAACAATGGTGAGGAGAGAGAGAACGGTTAACAGACGAAAGGTTAGGGATACAATGATTGAAAACACCCCGCGACACCGACGATTCGAGGTCGTCACGACGACTGGCGTAATAGTCGGCAGAGAGCGACACGACAGCCCCCGGCCGGGTCAACGCATGCGCAATTCGCACCCCGTGCCCAACCCTATTTTCCCCGACCACCCTTACCGCGAGACCGTGCTCTCGACTACCTGCCCTTTGCCATTCTCAAACGATTTCATATCAAAGTGCGTATTATCTTGCCGATACTCTCAAAGAATAATTTCCTTGCTCCTCTTACTCGCTGTTTCTTTGTGTCCTTTTCCATGTGGTATGATTATGGGGCTGGTGCACGCATTGCTATGTGACGATCGATTCATTAGGTTTCGGGGCACATGGAACGACGTGTTTCTTCGATCGACTGTCAAAACGGTACCACTGTTCCAATAGTTTAACTTTAACACTAGGGTTTTTCAACTTGATAAGTTTCGTATTTGATTAATACTTGTATTATTTTTTGCCAATGAGATGATCTCTTCATTCGTAAATGGTGTGTATAGACCGAGGCTTTCAAGTATAACAGCAATGAAACGTCGTCATGTTTTTATATTAAAATAACGAATATCGACTAAAATGTCACGATCTAATTATTGAGAAAGCTTCAACGGAGCTTGCGGCATATTCAATCCCTCGAACATCTTGAGAACAATAGGCATCGAAACGTGAGAACATTGTTACGAAATATATGCTGTTCGACAACTGCAAATGCAATATTCCAAGAATAAGAATCTCTGGTAACCAAGCAGGAAATCGTATCCAATGAAAAATAACCCTCCTACTAAGTGTTTCAATCTTTCACCCCTTATCGAGTTATCGAACGTGCACTTGAAAATTTGATAAGGAAGCATATGATTTTATGTATAATACATCGATATCATGCCCAGAATAAAAAATGAAACATCAGAAACCTTCAAGGTAGAAAAGCTACTTAATTTATCTGTTTGAGGGCAGTCTCGTATTTGCTTTGCATTTTAAGTTCTGTGACTTGTCTCTTTGATCTCGATTCTATCTAATATAATCATCTTTTTTTACTCCTTTAATTACCCTTTTTAATTATTTATTCTAAGTGTCACATCCCGCCAATGGTCAAAAACGTGGCAAGTGACGCTATAGCCATCTCGCGGTGAGAAGGTAGAACTAAAATTCTCCCAAGTTTGTCCTCGAATAGTTCCCCTTTCTAATGCTAGATGAAGCCATTTGTTTGTTTAATACTAAAATGACGGAATTAAGAGTTGAAAACTTATTTTCGTTCATATTTTAATATCACGATGCTTGTCCACTAATTTGTTTTTAGATATAATTAAAAATATATATATATTTGTACAACAAACAAATGGTGCCATCTAGTGTTGACAGTCCAAACTAGTTTCGCTACAAACTTGGGCGTTTTGCCACTGATGAAGCCACTAGTACTAAACCCCTCCCCCGTCCCCGTCCCTCTTAAAAATAAATAAAAATATCAATTTTTTAGAAGATAAAAGAACAAATTGTATGAAATTTATGATACGTAATATTTAGTAAATTTTATCAAAAATTTATATTTATATCGTTTGTAACAAATTGTAAAGAATAATTCCCATTCTTAACGGTAGATTGTGCTAGTGAATATTTATTACAATTGATTACGTTCGCATAAACTTATTAAATACATATGGCTGTGAGGAATTAATGAAATAAAATATAATTATATTTGTAATTAACATGAAGCAGACATAACTAAACATACGCGTCGAAGTAGTGTAATATTAGAAGTACGAAGGAAATATCGTTTCTCGAGATGAATACAATCATGGGACAAGAATATAATTATTAAGTAATAAATGGAGAATTACGAATTTATAATTACAAATCTATGATGAACGGGGAATGCCCGAGTTGTAAACAAATAACAAATACATCATGTTCGAGGCTTGTAAAGGACAGTTGTGGTCATACCAAATGTCGTATATGTTTATTATATGAGGAACAAGGATGCAAAATTTGTAGTAATGAACATTATATACAAAATATTGGGAATTATGGTAGGAAACAAAAATATTTCGTATATATAATATTAATTATATTTGCTTTTATTCCTAAATATAATTTCCAATAAGTTTGTCATAAATGCATTCCCTCATGTAAACAAAGTAGAGTATTCAAAATTTAATCACAAATAATTAATATCAGAATTACTCTCAAATCTTACAATACCAAATAAAGGTATACAGATGAAGTACTATTTATTTGTATTTCATTTGCAGATTGCATACAATCAACAAAAGGCACTGCAAATAATATTTCTGCCTTTGATAGAAATAGTGAATATAACGATGAAATAGTATTACCCTTAGAACTAGTTATTAATAAACATTCTAAATCCAAAACTACTAATTCTGAACTTGTTCCTAATGATTGTATAAACAACTCTGAGTTATATGATGAAAACTCATCTAATAAGAGAAAAGAAGCATATAATTTCAATGATGTTAAAAATGATGATAGTTCTAATAAGTTATATATTTCCAAGGTAGAAAATAATGATCTACCTTTACATGAGTATGCACATTCAAATGATAATTCTGCAATAGAACCATCATCTTATAGTAAAACACAAGAAATTTGTGATTTGGTATGTGTGGAAATTTATACATAATGTATAGGGAAAAACCAAAATATTATATCATAATTGTTTTATAGGAAATTAAGACAGAGTTTTCAAGTAATGAAAAATTAATAAAAGACAAATCTATAAAATCTTCCAACCGTACACATATTTCAATAATACCTGGAACACCAGAAAAATATAAATGTAATATTTGCAGTAAAATTTTTAGAAACAAAAAAGGAAAATGCTATCATGATGCTTGCTTAACAGGTGTTAAACCTTATAAGTGTTCCTTTTGTGATAGAACTTTTATTAAACGCTCTCATTTTGAATATCATGAAAGGGTTCACAGGGGGTATAAACCATTTAAGTGTAACCTTTGTGAGAAAGCATTTCCTCAAAGAAATAAACTCAATAGGCACATGTACTCGCATAATAGTAAGTTTCCATGACATAGTACAATTTTTTTTTAAGCCACAAATTTATTATGGATATAATGCTTTGAGAAATATTGATAGAAGTAAAAGTTAAATATAATTTTTAGAAGAAAAACAATTTGTATGTACTAAATGCAATAAAAGATATAGCAAACGAGATGATTTGAAAAATCACTTGGATGCACATAATGGTATAAAAAAGTATTCTTGTAAGGCATGTGAAAAAACATTTGGAATATTAACCAATTTAAAAAGACACCTAAAAACACATACAAGTAAGTATATGTATATAAGGGTAATCATAATCTAAAATTATGTTTCTTGACGAATAAAGACCCAAAAATAATTTTTTAACAGATGAAAGACCACACGTATGCGATCAATGTAGTAAAAGTTTTAAGGATAAATCTTTGTTAATACGCCATAAAAAAACACACGGAAAAGATCGTCCATTTTCGTGTGCACATTGTAATCGAGTTTTTTTATCGAAAAGTGAATTACGACGACACTTAACTGTACATTCAGGTATGTCACATTAGTAACATGTATTATTAATAATATGTAAAAATAATAATACATAAATTTTATTTTAGAGGAAAAACCATTTTCTTGTGAATATTGCCAAACTGTATTTAGGAGAAAAGATAATCTACATCGTCATATTAGACATCATCATCCAGATAATCCATTTTGTAATATCAATAATGTACAGGATACTGTATCTAATAGAAGTACTAGTTTAGAAAAAACCAAGCAAGTCAATTTGAAACAGAAACAAAAACCAAAAAAAGCACACAAAATGACTTCTAACTTGTTACCAAAAAGTTCAACTAAAGTATCAATGGTTTATGTAAGTTCTAGCGATCAAATCAATTCTAGATTAGATTCAATGGGTAATATTACACCTGTCATAAGAACTACAAGCGAAGTAAGTAATGCAGTTCCTGTTATTAATGGACCAATTAGTATTAAAAAACCAGAAGATAAGACTGATACTAGGAAAAAGACATTCACATATACAGAACCGATACCTCTCGCCGAGGCTGTAGTAATAAATAGACGGATCGAAGAAAAGTTGTATCCTCAAAACGTATCGAATCATAATTACTTTTTCCGAAATTGCTTAAATTGTACAGATAAATCATATTCCGATCACAGAAACGAAACGTCACGTACAAATCCTAATATAAAAAATGTTGGATATAAAACAATTCTCGATGAAAATTCATTTTCAGAGTCAGATTCAAGTTTACAAACGACTGTTCAATGCCACAATGAGGAAAAAACAAATTCATAATAAAAAAGATATCAGACTGAATATTGAAAATGACAATAAATATGTAGAAGATAATCTCATAAGAAGTATGTAATTAGGTTATAAATATTAATCGAAATTCGAATACAATATACATAATGGATTTTATAGTTGTGCAATTCATCAAGTAAACATACTTTGTTATTAAATCGACGAATCGCATGAATTTTCGTTTTCACTGGATAGTTTTTATACGAAACACTCATCAACTATACGAAGTTTACAATAAAAAATTAATAACAATAATTTAGTTATGGTAGTTGAAACAACCATTGAAAAAACAATTCACTGCCAAAAGATTCTAAACATTCAAACGAGGAGAAAAATACTGATATGTATACAATAAAAAGACATTGCAATTACATCATAATATTAATTTGTGCACCATTGTATTATTTTGAAGTATGGGTCAGAAAAATAAAGCTAGTAAAAGGAATATACTGGGTGTATTTAAAAAATAACAACATTAGAGAGAAAATGTATTAATTAATATTATATATAAAAAATTTTAGGTTTCATACAAGGGATCACTCTGAACATATTTGGAAAGATACATATACATAAGATTGAAGTATAATTGTTTTAAAAACACTATATCAATGAAATATAAAATATTTGCATACTTCTGCTTCAGAGTCGTACATTTAAAAGTAAATCTTAGTAACTAATGAATTAATTTTATTTATATTAAAATTATAAATGGCCTTCTTTACTTTGAATTTTGCTTTGTGACATGCCATGATAGTCTGTCCTGATAAAATTGTATAACTATTTGTGGACAAAGTAAATTTGCCTCTTTTGCAGTAACTAAATCTGTCTCTTCTATTCCTTTCCTGTCAACAAAACATAATAAAAATAATTTAAGTATCTCCAACTATGCCGATAGTAAAACAATACTAACCATTTCATTAAAAACATCAGCTCTCCGCTAGAATCTGTTACTCCAATAATTTTCTCAGGTTCTAATTCTCTTTTGAATCCATATATCTTATTCTCACAATCAACAGCTTTTGTTTTATTCATTGTAATATTATTAAACTTATATTCTGTGTTGCGGACTTATATTTTGTACATTAGTTACCTAGTAAACATCAATATATATATACAAATTCACAATGTGTCACAAATAATCATATAAAACTGTAGCATCAGGTATAAAAAAATGTATACATACACAAAATTATGTAAATTTAGAGCTATGATTATACTGGCATCTTGTTCATTCAAATGTTTAGGGGCACCCATTATATATATTTTCTGAAGTTCGTACAGAAAACTATTTAGTCGGTATTAATTTATATTTGTAGTACCTAATATATTTAACAATGATTTATATTTATGTAATAAATATTTTGACTGAATTTTGCACTTCATTTGGTTTTCGTCGATATCAAACCGAATAAGATGAAGGTTAAGTCTGTATTAAATACTTCGTTATAGGAAATTAAGGGTATAACGTCGAAGTGACTGCAGTATATTTCGACTCCTTGAAAATTAAATTGAAGTGAAATTTGTTAGTTCATCTTCACAATTATTGCAATAGATATAACAGACTACTGTTAACATTAACGATTAGCAAAGTTGTATCTTCGATTTATAATTTAATTACTAACAACTGTTATTTTTACAACAAACTATAATTTTTATATCAATTTACTTCGTATTGTAAGTTTAAGATTTCTTCGAATAATGTAATGTTTTGATATTAAATATTTTACATAAAGTGTTATTCAGTAACAAATTTTCTATCGAGTAGCTTTTGTACTCGAAACTTAAAATACAGAAAATATAACTTTATTGAATGCATGTCTTATATTTCATTATAAACATTGCATATTAATTTACTTATAAATGGAGATATAAACAATAAATATTGGTATACATGAATTTTATTTAGTTATTCATATTTAGTTCTGTTTATCCACGATTCGCATTTCCGGCGCTGTATTATTGATATTTATTATATATACATTGCGTTAAAAGAAAACATAATTACGAACGTATATTGTTCTTGTTAGTAATTAAAATTCATATATCAAACAGTTTAATTAATTGAAGATTATTAAATAGTTTATTTAACCATGTTGTGTACTATTTAAAATAGTTACGAGTAAGTACTCGATGTTACTGATAAAAGTTTTTTTTCTATTATGAACAACTGGAATACGTTAAAAGACGTACAATTTCGTATAAAACATTTTTTTAAATGATAGTTATTACAAATAATTGAAAGAATCCCTAAAGAAATGTTAAAATAATAGAAGTGTAAGCTGTGCGCATGCTTGTATTATTCGTATCGTACTGCGCATCTGGGGTTTACATAAGTGTTTGAAAGGAGCAGTAATCGATTGTACGACGTGCGCGTATCCATTTCTCGCATCACGTAGTGAGGTTCTTCCTGTTTGGTGTAGTGAAAGGTACTCCATTCCGAAATTATCCGAAATGGTTAAAATGGAACATGATGTAAGTAAATAATTACATTAATATGCGTATATATTTTTTGTACTTAAAGAATGAGTAGAAAATAAGAACGTTGGTATGCATTCTGAATCGATGTTCATTTTTCTTTTGTATATATATATATATATATATATATGTACGTATCATTTCAACGTCCATGTCTAGTTAAAGGTAATTTCATTTATCATCAGAATTTATATTATTTATAAATTCGTTCAAGTTTTATTATTTACAATTTATTTATGGTCGACATCATCTTTCTATTTTGAGGAATGACGCGTCAATTTGTTTTGCCTCGATGTTAATATATCGGAAAAAGTACGTTTCGAAATCTGATATTCCCTAAAATTGAGATATACTTTTTTAAAGGTTATGTATTAAATACTTTTAAGTAAACGATATACTTGTTACACGTCTAGCAAGTACTGTTCGGTTATGGCGTGGCGTACCCTGACGCTACGCCATTTATGAACAGTTTCGAAAACTTCTGTTCAAACATTTTATGGATACAATATATTTAATATATACATTTAACAGTGATTTTACGACATAAATCAAACTTTCATAGATTTGTATATTTACGATCGTGTAACGTGTTCATGTTATCTTAATACGTAAACTTCATATTATATTAATTTTAACGTTTAATATATCTTTTACTATTTTAAGAAATTGTTTTCTATACTATTGTTGTACAATACTATTGTATTGTATTCTATACTATTGTAAGAAACTGCATTTTCCTTCCATGAAATATTTTGGTGTTGCAGGATGGCAAAAATGAACCCGAACATGTTAGGAAATTATTTATCGGTGGTTTGGACTACAGAACTACAGACGACTCTTTAAAAAAACATTTCGAAAAATGGGGGGAAATTGTGGATGTAGTTGTAATGAAAGATCCAAAAACCAAACGGTCCAGAGGATTTGGTTTCATTACCTACTCACGTGCTCACATGGTGGATGATGCTCAGAGTGCCAGGTTTGTATACATAAAGTAAACTTAAATTTATTCCTTGATTTAAATTAATAACAAGTCATTCTTATATACATAATTACAGGCCTCATAGAGTAGATGGACGCGTAGTTGAACCTAAGAGAGCTGTGCCTAGGCAAGAAATTGGTAGACCAGAAGCTGGTGCAACAGTAAAAAAATTATTCGTTGGTGGTCTAAAAGATGACCACGAAGAAGAGGACCTTAGGCAATATTTTCAGAGTTACGGTAGCATAAATTCAATCAGTATCGTCACGGACAAAGAAACTGGGAAAAAGCGCGGCTTCGGTTTCGTCGAATTCGACGATTACGATCCCGTCGATAAAATTTGCCTGCAACGTAATCATCAAATACGCGGCAAACATGTCGACGTGAAAAAGGTAAATAAAAAATTATACGTAAAAAGAAAGGTATTATTATGTTATAAACTTACTAAATTATTTTATACGTTTATTACAGGCTTTAAGTAGAGCGGAGATGGCCTCCGCGTCTGGTGGCGGTGGTAGCGGTGGTGGCAGTAGCAGAGGAGGGCAAAACGTGGGAAGAGGACCTCGTGGTGGTAATCAAGGAGGTGGTGGTAACTGGGGAGGACGAGGAAGTGGCGGCGGTGGAGATTGGAATAACGGTGGTAATCAGGGTGGTTATGGTGGAGGTAATCAAGGAGGTTGGGGAGGTAACGGCCCGTGGGAGAATCAGAATCAAGGTAAAGGTTCGCAGAAAAATAAACTTTTCCAGCCTTCCTAAATATTACGCGTTGTATTAGACAAAATTTTGAACACGCTTCAATAAACATTTTCAAGGAGGTGGATGGGGTGGTCAAGGAGGTCAGGGCGGATATAACAGCGGCGGAAACTGGAGTAACGATAACTTCGGAGGAGGTTATCAACAAGGCTATGGCGGTGGTCCAGTTCGGAATAACTTCAACTCTGGAGGAAGACCTGCTCCCTATGGTATTAATATGGGTCCTAGTGGCCGACAATCTGGAGATTCGAGATGGCAATCACCCTTTGGTGGACAAGGTTGCTTCTGTCCTTCTCAAAAGCCAACGCGTTTATTGCGCACCTTGAGCAACTACCTTAAAATTGTATTACTTTTTATAATACAATGTTGATTGCATTGTGATATGTACCATCTATAAGATTATTATGGGTAATAATTTTACGGAGTTGCGCAAGGAGCGTTCATCTTAAATATTACCGTTTAATATGCAACTGGTTTTATAATGCTGTGCAGAGTATAGATATTTTATCACAGGAGGTGGGATAAATAATGTGTTTATACAAGTAGTTATGCAGTATGATATGGTTAAGTTCTACTTACATCATTATAGCGAGTGTTAACATAGAGTCAAGGCATATGGCGCGATGTTGCAGAAAGAAGAAGCGCCTTTGTCCATTTTTCTATTCTATTGTAATTTCTTTATTATAAGCATAAGTATCTGTGCCATTCGCTTTTTTTTTATAGAGCAACAAGCAAAAGACTTCCATAACAAAAGTTTCACATTTTCTTAGTACAGTTACGATCACGAATATTATATTATCAGTACGCAATTATTTAATATCTTACTGTTACGTTTTACTAATTTCATAATTTTTGTTTATATTTCTAGGCCCAATGGGTGGTGGCAATTCTGGTGGAGGCGGTGGCGGTGGTTATGGTAATCAAGGTGGCTACGGCGGTAGTTCAATTGGGGGTGGAAACATGGGGGGAGGAGGCGGTGGCGGTGGAAGAAGATACTAAAGCACTTTACTCATGGACACTCCCTCACTTGGTAAGCATAATTTTATTATAATTCTTCCTACTTCATCTGGGACTATTAAAATGATGTACATTTTTATCGTATACACAAACTATAATATTACGTATGTCATGTGGATCACCATTATTCGGTTATACGAACGAGGATTACGCGAAAATTTATTTTACACTATAAAAACATTTCTGTCTCAAGTGGAGTTATCTAGAAGTGGTACAACAGAGGAAAGGTGTTAGAAAAAAGAATTAGTAGCTTTTAGTATTGCTATTAGTAAAACGTATATTTTTTGTATACATCAGGCAGCATTAATTCGTTCTGTTTGACGAGAACGTGACACGTCAAACACATATTCCTTTTTTGTTGGAAAACTTCTAGTTTTTACGTGGATGGCGCATTCAATTGCATTAGCAATGGCAAATTAATATTGGGAAATATTTTAACTCTACCGTTTCATCCGCGTGGTAACTATAAGGTTGCCAAGGAAGGAGTAGAGGTATTGCGAAATGATCCATGTGCCCCTCAAACGGTACGAATTAGAAAGCCTAAAATCAGAAAGGGCCGCGAGCTTTCTATTATGGTTTCATTTGATGTTATCAAATTGGCCACCGTTAGTGTTTATCGTCTATTATTGGCGCGAGGTTGTTGCGTTTCATCCTAGATTTGTTAGAGGGCTTCAAGTTAGAGGAGCGTGTCAGCGAATCTAAAGTTTGACTTATCATAGTGTTGGTATGTCTCTATTTAGTTAAATTTTCTTGATATTTTTAAGTAATTAATTAACGACACTTAAGATTTTAAATTGTAAACGAATTAGATTAGTTGGATTAGGATTTTAGGATATTCTTCTAATTAGGCCATCACAGTTGAGAACAACCTTCGTGTCTCTCTGACTTAAGACCCTCTAGCATAAATCCATGGAGCCAGGTGTATTGGCAGAGTTGGCAAGTTTTAATTCCGATTGTTTTTTACGTAAAAATGTTCGACGAATTACGATTGAAACCTAGAATGTTATTCATTCTGGTGTGGAGCAACTGTGATACATATTTTTCAGTTACCTTTAACGAATATTTCTAAAAAAAATGTTTTCAATTATACATTTACTATGTACTTATTAAACCTGCAAGAGAACCACGTAAATGAAGAGAGATTGAATGGAATTTCGTAGATAGATAGAGAACGGACAAATAGTTCGGAAATTTGGGAGTATTATATAGTGTATGATACTTAGCCAAAAATTTATAGATTTTTACAGTTTGAGTATTTCCAATCATCTGAACTAATAGATTTATGACTTTTGAACCTCAGGTGAACCTTCTACTTGTCTTCTAGTCGCCAGTACTTCTGTACTGTTTAGTATTGGAGCAGGCAGGGCTATAAGGCTAGAGACAAGACCAGGCAGGACAATCAGGATACAGGACAGAGAAGCGTCATCTCTTAGATCACAGTGAGGGAGGCTTTGCTTGTATTTCTTTTGGTATCTAGCACCTACCATATATATTTTACATACTCTACCATTTATGTAAAAATATTGCATCACAATCTTCTAGACTGTGCTTGCACATATCGTGTAGCACATATGATATCCGACAACAAAAAGTAAATAATTATTAACATTTAACTGGCGTCACCGTTAGAAAACAAGAAAGAGACTCATTAATTTGATCATTCGATTGCTGTGTCTAGGGATACATGCGTGCCATCCAAATATTGAAGTATGTAATACTTTGCTACATTCGCTTCTATATCATCTCCAAAAATGATTACAGACATAGGATTATGCAATAGACGTTGGAGAGCACGATTGTTTCTCTAATTTAGTAAAATGTATTGAATTAGCGGTCCATGTAAGAATCTAGGTTTTACTACGTTGATGCAGACTTTTATTTCATATTATGAAAGGTGATTCTTATGTAGACCAAAAATCTCAGGATAACACAAGAAACGCATGAAAAAGTGTCAATATGAAATGAATCAATGAATTTAAAAAAAGAAAAGAAATCAGATAGCACGAATATCAGTTAGCATTTTTGTAGGTTACCTAGATTAACTAATTTTTATTTTTTAAGTTGTAATGTTCAAAGAGTTAGCTAATAAAAATGACCAGAACCTTTTCCATGTCACTCTTTAATTTATATATACAAATTTCAGTAGTATCGATTAAGTGTGAGGTACAAGAACCGTCGATGAGGTAAAAGAATAGGGAAGCATAGTTGTCTAGATCGATAAGGGCACATCTAATTGATATATAAGGACATTATTGACAAGTCTCAAATACTATGTATAATAGAACAACATATTTGTATCCTCTGCCAACTGTGTAGTCGATGAAAGCACTATTAAGGGCTTCATATTTATATGTATTCACAGTATTAAATAATTTGTACATAATGAAAACCTGTGACCAATTTTGTATAGTTCTAATAATATGTAAGGTTTAAGGTATATGGATTTATGAATGAAGGGATACGTTCAATTGGATACACTTTATATGTCCATTGTAAATTACATATCCGAAAAGTATCGGAAATGCAATATATTTGTAAAAATACGAACTTTCGTTAGTAATCTTTTCTAATAACGATGACAGAACATACGAAACGGAAATAATTTTATGTTTAAGGATTGCTTTTTGTAAAAGTAATATTATTTCGAAATCGTGGTCAATGAGAAATAAATCGAATAACATTAAATCTTTAATAGTGTATATGACACCCTTATTATTTGCGAAAATAGAGACGATATATATTTCTCGATGGATGAAACTATTCATTATTTAGTTTTTCTTCGTATCCCTCTTAATTAAATCCACTTTTGAAAGGTAAAACAATTAATCGGTGTTCTACAAAATAATAATAAATAATTTATTAATCATACATTCATTAATATTTTGTTGTGCGTATATCTTGTTTAAAATTGATTTTTTTAATTTTCACACAAGTTTATTTTAGCTCATCACACCGTTACTTTTCAAGATAATAGACTAATTCGTAAAATTTTATTTTCTTATAGTAAGTTTAGCGCGATTGTTAGGTAGTAAAGTTAAAAAGTAACAATTAATTAGACAGGTAGAGTCTTCTTTTGTGAGAATACACAATCGACATCCAAGAGTAGCCTAGCTAGATTAATCTGGCAGATATTCGGTGTTGAAAGTTACTAGTAAAAGTGGAAAATGAAGGAAGAAACTAAAAACGGGCAGGTAGCAGAGCAAAAGGATTCTGAACTACGCAGCGAGCTAGGCTTTGCTAGGCTTCTTGCTAGCCTCTGTTGTACAACCGCAGGTAGGAATATTAGATTGATTTGTTTAGATATAGGGCCATGAATGGCAGAGTGTGCATGATATAATGTTTTATAATGTTTCTCCTGAATTCTGTTGTTAACTTAACAAATATTTCTTTTAATTTAGACAAGGTTAAAGCAAAAGTTGAAGCTATAATTATCTTTAACATACTATCGGTCAATTTTGTCCTGTCTCGTGAAGTTGGATATTCTGGTTTATACTTTATGTGATACTAGGACAGGAACGGATAGTATATCATGTGATGCTTTCATTATTAATAATTTCTACAGCTTCCAAGTACATATTAAAAATGTGCAACATATTAAATAATAATAAAGATCAATTTTGGCTTACATATAAAATATATGAGAAGATAGTAATTATTTTTATTTTACTTCTTGTGTATTAATTGCTATTTCGTTTTCATTAATTTCTGGTTTACCATTTGGGCTGGTACTCCCAGAGCGCTCTGTGTCACAACTGCCATTATCAGTCAGTCACCATGGGAGGTAAGTTAAAGTAAGTCAATTAATTTCTTCAACCCTTTAAAACTAGGGAAATTTTACTATTAAGATTTTACCATTTACGAAACTAATGACTTTGTTTAATACACGATTGAAATCAATGTTTAAAGAGATTAATTTAGCAAACATAAGACTGAAGAGAATGCATATAGTGATTTACTTCTTTAATTGATCTATATAAAATATAACTCTAGTATGCATTTTATACAGTACTTTTAGTGTTGTAATGTTGATAATATTACGAAAAAGTTACTATTTTATTGTAAATTATTATTTCTAGGATTCCAGTTATAAATATTATTTATATCTCTGATAGGTAAGAATGTGTAACTAATTATGCAAATTAATTTTTCAGCAGTGTAACGTTAATGTTCAGTTATTTTTTTACGAAATGTAATAAACTTTATACATTTTCTACACATACCATTGTTTTTTTTTCAGAACCCCTAATATATTTCTAACATCGTGTTATGATATTATTTATACCCAATGTTTCTAATCAAATAATGATAAAAATGACGAGAGACGACGAAATATTTGGAATTTGTCAGAAATCAATATTAAAAATGAAGTTTGTATTCTTCTTGGATTGTATCTTATAGATTACAATTAGAATGTAATATTATCATTATTAAAAATTAGGAATTGTCCCTTGAGTTATTGTAAGTTCTAGTGATGTCATTTTCAATATCTATATAGATCGATAAAACAGATAATCGTAGGCGTTATATTGAATTTCTTTACCATCATGCCATGGTAAACACTTTCGATAACAGAAATTAGTTAGGCCATCTATTGGTACAAGTTGAAACTGTTATACACTTGACCATATTACCGTTAGTAGGACAAATAATAGTTACGATCAGCTTGATCCGTTGATAGCTAGATGGCTATATATACCTTGCTAATCCTTTGCACTCGTTAGGTAATTTCTAATCGTCAGGGGATTTTACGACTCAAAAGTGACGATTTTTATTTACGTTTAATTCAATTGAACGTCAGCGTTGATGTCAATATGGATTCCTAAGTTTCTTGTATATTCTTCTATGAAATGTAAAATCGTACACTTTGAAATAGCAGTCACATTTTTTATCTCTTTAGCCACGACTATGATTCTGATTTGTTTTTAGGGATGAATCGAGGATGACTTTTATACTGAAAAAATAAAATACAAAATCTGTAAAGAAAGTCAAGTATCCTTTCGTCTCTGGTCCGTATTCCTCCTCTCCCTAGATAATTACAACGATTAATTACATTAGGACACACGCAAATATTGGGGATTAATAAAAGCGACCATTTTTTTTTTTTTTCGTCGACCAAATCAATCATCCTCTTTCGGTTTCCTGGCGAATGATAAACTTGTATTCGATTCGAGACCCTATCGACGTGTGTTTATCAACTGCGGCTCGTATTAATAGCGACAATTGCATCCGTCATCAGAACTAACGAATCGCTGGATGCGTAATAACCGTAATACGGACAATAGAGATCGCAATAAAAGGAATTAGGAGGTAGCTTGAGGTAGAGAGCTGGACACGCGCACGCGTCGTCCTCGACGAATCCCCGTTGGTCCTTCTCTAATTACATTGATTTCTGTCTCGTCTCCCATTGGTTCGCAGCTCGACTACCATTATACCGCCTCCGCGGTGAGTCAATTATGCCAGGTAATATTCACGCAAACATGAAACAATCGAGATTATCCTCCCAACGCAGATGAGGTCGGAATTCATCGCTATGGAAACAACTGTTGGGATACGAATTCTTCTCACTCGTCCATTGTTATTAACATTAAACGCACTGGCACTTTACATATAGCTATTCTCGCCATAAGCGATCATTTGACACCTTACGAAATAAACCTTGATTTTTCGAAGGAAATTCTAAACTTAAAAAAGGAAATTTAATATTAGAAAAGGAATATAGACATCTGATCATTACTCTCTGACTCTCGGTATAGAACTATTCCTATTTCGTTTAGGTATAGAGTATTCATTTGGGAAAGTGTCGCTTGTATGTCGAATCTATAAAGATTTTGAAAAAGGTCATTTGACCCCGCAAGGTATGTTTAGTGTTAAACGTTAGAAGAATATTCGTTCGTTGCCAAGATTTTGCCAAACACTTATGCGGATCTCACGCAGAAGAAATCTTTCTTCGACTACGAGCGACCTTGCGCCATCATCATCATCAACGGCGTTCTTTCTTCGAGAGCCTTGTCTCCGATAATACAAGACGCGAATTTTAATTCTTCCTTGACTTTTCCAAATTAAATAGTACTTCGAGATCTACAAAAATGGTATTTGTAGCATAAAACTGATATGACTTTATTTAGTTTAAGCCATCGTTGAAAGAGAGCATAGAAAAAAAACGAAGAAAAAACAGAGAAAACGTTTGATTCAGCCCCCCTACAATCTGTTATGTACAAAGGAAAATAATTTTCTCGAGTTGAAGCGTATGCGTGAATTTAAATGAAGATTTCAATTCCACGGAGAGCATGAAAGAATACAATAAAAAGAAACTAAGTAGCGCGCAATAAGGATTCGTAAATCCCCTCGGAAGGGTCGAACGATTCCAATTGACGTATGAGAAAAGAATTCCAGTGTAGATTGTTCAATGTGCGGTCGACCGTAAATGCTCAAGACATTGGAAGATTAATATTTACGATTCTGGAGTCCAGCACGGAAATTACCTATGCCATTGTAGACGATATGTATAGTTAAATGTATCACAAAATCAATCGAGATTGCCAGGTTTCTCTATCCCAGAGAATAACTAACAAAACAGTTCGACACTTGATCTTTATTCGATAGGTAGATAAGGTGTACTGATTCAAAGTGTATACATCGTAATTTGTTAAATACCCATTAAAAGGAATCGAAAGTTTCGCAATTGTCTGAGTGATGTTTGAAGGACGTCATCATCGATCACGGTCCGTTGGCTGTCGCGATTTCACGGTGCAATTACGAATAATAAGGTTCGATTAAAGAGTGTCTCTTCCACTAGACGTAAACGTCTGCAGATGCCCTTTCACAGAGGGGCGTTACAGCGATGACAACGGAATTATCTCAAACCGAAGGGATGGGGGTGGTTTGCCACTCATAGTGGGGAATATCCATGGAGTAGGGAGCGCGGCCACCGAACATCCCTCCTCCCGATTTTCATACAAACCATAAGGAGAGAGTAGACGTTGCGAGCAAACTGACTGATACGTGTGTTACCTGGTATCGAGTCATCGTGTCTCTACCTTTCAGTTATCATCCTAACGAATATTATTTCGAAGTGTTTCCGACATATTTCAACGACAGTTCGATTTTACTTTTGTATCGTTTAATTGTGCTTAAATCAGGAATGTTCTCAGTGATACAAACTCCAATGGAATTGCTCTAAGATCTCTAGATCATCGAATTACCTATTTCTATACGCGAAACGAGAAACTTGGTCCAATGATGAATTTTGGTCTCACGAGCTTGACGACACGCGTGAATCGAGCTAAAAGTTGGATACAGATTCTTTGAATACTTTTTTTTATCGAAGTAATCCGCGATTTACGGTTAAATGTCGACAAAAGCAGAAGGACCGTCATCCCCGCGACGATTTTTCGCCCGAATTTATGGGCATCTCGAAACGAAAACAGTCGAGGGTAACAACGACGATGATCAGAAGAGATCTAAAGCGAAATTTAGTCTCGATTTGTCTTCGAATATAGTTTCTTGCGATAAAAACACGACGTCCGATGCAGACACGTCCAGTGACTCTCCGAACAACGAAATTACACAGGTAAGCAATAAATCCGTTCATCTGATTAACAATTTTTTAACAGATACTTTTATTTTTTCGAACGCGTGTATTTTTGTACCAAATATTAGTTTGTACCAAATATTGTACCAAATAGTTCAACCCTTTCGTCGAGCTTTGTTCGACGGAGGACCGCAAAGTGCGGCCGACTGTATTTCACGTATCTTATGAAAGAAAATATTCTGTGGAAATTTCGAATCAATCGAACCAATAATGTACCAGTAATTTACAATTTAATTTAGCAACTGCATGAAGTTCTGTTTTGCGAAATACCTGATACGACGCCATTTTCCAATATTTTTCACCACAAGTTTCACGAGATATACTTCGAACTGCACATATTCGCGTAATTGCATACATCTACGTGATTATTTAAACGAACAATGAAAAATTTCGATCGATTTCGAAAGTAAGTAGAGTCGGTATTAATAAATCTGAAGGCCATGATAACGTGTTGCATAGGTATCAGGGATAGGAAAAGGATTTTCAGGACGAATCGACGAGTCGAACACCAACGAAACGAGGAAATTGGTGAACAATGGGAAAGAAGAAAATCCCGATTTCTCGACTCTAAGATTGCCATTCTTTCACGGAGTTTTTCCTAGAGTACCCAACATCCCCTTGACGCAGATCGCGTATCCTCCGACGCTTCCGCCACATTTTCATAATTTGCCATACCATCCGACGCCGGAACATTACTTGCAAGGATTCTCTGCGTTCTGTGAGTACATACACTTTTTTGTTACTTACTAGTACCTGGTTACTATCGCGAGTACTTGATTAGATTTCACTTAATTCAAAATAAAGATTCGATAAAATGTAGTAAATGAAATTCTTAATTGAAATATAAACTGTATTCTTGAATGAACTCGATATAAAAGTAATTACTCGAAACGTTTAGTAACATTTCACAGGTCAGATTCGAACGTTGTTACCAGCCGCGCTTGAAATTTCTTGAAAATTCCTTTTCCGTTCTGTTTACGTGCATTTTAAACGGTTTTGTAATGATTTACGTTCGTGTATTTCGCTCTTCGCTTAAAAGTTTGACAGTGCCACGTGTTATTACAACAAGCATACGTATACGCGTCCGTTTGAGAGGATTTATCCCGCTTCGCCACCTCGTAGCGATATTGTGATGAGATTATGATACACAGTTGGCCGCGTCTCAATATGGAATATACATCGCTATATTTCCTCAAACCCAACTCTGTTCGCCTGCCCCTTAAGCTGTTGTCACAACAAGGCGGACAAAGAATCATCGGTTTGCTAAATAAAACACGCAATATAAATACAAAACGCGATACAGAATTTTTTCCTTTTCTTCGCGAGCGTCTTTCGTGTTGTTTCGCAATACTCGTAATAATCGTTCAATTTTAAATACGTTATTCGTTTACATGCAGCGGAACTATACAAAAAATTAATTCCAAAGATGAGAATAATAAAAATAAACCTGAATAGGCTTCGCTAATCTCCGATAGCCTCGAGATCAAATTTTAACTCTGTAGAGATTTCCACGAGTTTTCGTCTGTTTATCAACGTGTTAAACGGTTTCATTGTCTACGTTGGACAGTAGCTCGCAGGAGAAGAAAAGAAGGACGACCTCGACGGCAAAGAACAACTTTCAGCGGTGAACAGACGTTGAGATTGGAAGTTGAATATCGCAGAGGAGAATATATATCCAGGGGACGAAGATTCGAACTCGCCACGTCCTTGTGTCTCACGGAAACGCAAATAAAAATTTGGTTTCAAAATCGACGCGCCAAAGATAAAAGAATCGAAAAGGCACACTTCGATCAACATTACCGGTAACTATGTGTATTGTGTATATTATGTATCGAACATTTATGCGTTGATAAGAATGTAACCCATCGATAAGAATGTTAATATCTAAGCGAGCTTTTACAGAAGGTAATTTACCTGACAGCGCCATTCCCGAAGGTGTTAAGGCTTTTGATTAGGTCAAGTCAGTTATAAAAAATTATTTTTCTTTTTCTTTGCCGAGAACCTTGTTAGACGAGTCATGTTTCTTAATAATAATTGACATTACCGTACAAAATGAGGCAGTTGGAATTGATTTGCACCTCGATTTTCATCGATATTATTTTCTTTAGAGCAGGAATGGTCAACTGGGTTTCTCGCGGGCTCGTGCGCCCGCCGTTGGCCCAGGACACTGGTTCTGGCAAGTGACATCACAGCAAGATATGACGAGTGGCAATCAACTGCAATAGTAGAGATGCAGAGTCATATGCATTGCCTCTACGATCTGCGATAGAAATGTCTCCTGAGCATCTATCTTACGCACGTGGGGCATTTATGTTACATTGTTTCTCCACCAGCCACCCTATCGTAGCGCGAACAACTTTCGCGTAACTGGCCGAACATAGTCCTGTTAAAAAGATCTGTAAGCTTGCATTTAAGATAAAAAAAAAGTCCATCGCCACATCTTCTTTCGATTAGAACGGCGCGACTTTCGCCTGACGCGTTTCTCTCTAAGGATAATAATATTAATTCGAAACGAGGGAGAGATTTTAAGTGCCTCATTCTGTATATAGATAAAAGTATAATTAAATATTTCGCATATTTTGTGTGGTTACAGGTATTTTGCAGTTTCGAATGGACTGATCAATTTGCCAATTTGTGGCAAGGATAGGTACTGCGAGTTCTGTTTCTACAAGGAAACGTTCAGATCGGCAGTCAGTCATTCTAGTGTTTCGATAAATCCTGTAAGTGGAAACTTAATAAAACAGCCGAACTATGATAGCAGTGGAAGTGAAAAATCAGACACGTTGAATACGCTACTTCCGGTTTAAAGTCTCAGTGAATCCAGAATGACTAGTAACGCTGAATCTTTGTTACACGGAGCATTATATAAATGGTACACCTTTCCTTCAGATTTAAAATATTTAGTCAATATATATGTGGTACTAAATTTTGAATAATTTGATCAGACAAAATATTTATGATATAAATAGTGGCAGTACGGAATGTATGTAAAGGAATGTATTAGTATGTATTATGAAAGTAATTGATGTGTTTACGTTTATACTTAAATAAATTGTTTTATAATAAACCGTGTATGAAACCGTGTACTCCCAATTAACGATTTGTACTACTCGTATCATTTGAATTTCGCTGTTATCAAACGCTCTTGTCATGTGATCATGTGCTATTTTTACGCGATAGTGCAACGTAATAAACGCGCGACATGATAATACGCAGTGAGTGCACCCAGGAAGGTTATCGCTCACCGAGCCGCTCAGCGAGCTGATGCGCCATCGGTGAGAAAATGCTCAAGTTTGTAGTGAAAATAGTTTCCCTCTGTTGCTGCTAGATGTCGCAACAGAAACATTTTAATACATTATTTTGAATTTAACATAAATTCATAATCAGTACGATTCCTTACTTTATAACATTCTAATATATTATTTCAATTTATCGTTTAAACGTTTACCTGCTTTTTACATATAACTTTAGTTAATGACGCCATGGTAAGAACTATTTTCACTACAAACTTGGGCATTTTGCCACCGATGACGCCACTAATACCCGCTCACTGAGCGGTTCAGTGAGCGATGACCTGTCTGGGTGCACCAAATGTGACAGCTATTTTTTAACTGTTTTCATTTGTTGGGATATTATGCACAAACGTATACTTGCTTGTCTAAAAAGATAAAAACAATGTTCGTATCGTAAGAAAAGAAAAGAACATTTTGGAAATACGGATCGGTGTTTCTTTTTTTTTGTTTAGAAAAAAATTATATACAAAGAACAGCAATGGATTTCATAGTAATAATGTCTATACATAAAATGGCACAACAGAACTTTGTTGTTGCATGATAAACAATTCTTTTATGTCTTTATACCTTGTATTTACGTCCTATGTAACATATTTGTAGTTCGTATGTAAAGAGAAGGTCGCGGAAATTTTCGTCTTCTACTTCTGTACATATATTTATGAAGTATGGAGGTATTAAAACGACAGGTAAACATTTATTTTCCTTGTTATTTCATAAATTTCTTGATAATGGGTAACTTAATTATATAGTTCCTATTAATAGTTTTATTATTATATACAAGTTTAATCGTGTCATGATAATGATATATACATACATACTTCTAGAAGAAAGAAAAGAACAAAACTAAGCATTTCAATATAGAGCAACAGATACCAGATGCTCCAACATTGGAGGAATTTGAGTGTCTGCTGGGTGAATCACCTACAAATTTTCCTAAGGGTGTAGGTATTGAAAATATGGAAAGTGAATTACATTCAGCTTCGATTGACACTGAAATCTACGAACAACAGACTATAGAAAGAGCTATCCAAGAAGCAACCCATAGTTTAGAAGTACCAATTAACAAGGTAATAGTGCAGATATACTTATAGAAATGCTATACTGTTTTTTTTTGTTTAAATAATTGTAACATATATCCTTAAAATAATTTCAGGATGAAATTGATTCTATATCAGCAGTTGTAGACACCTTGAAAGAAGAAGAGGAGACAGTTGAGACATTGGTCTCTACAATGCACTTAGTAGATGCTGTGCCTGATGATGAAGTTGTTAATAATAAAAGTGTAACATCAAACACACAGCAAGCTACATTGAATACATCAGATGTAAAAAATTTAACATGTGATAAACAAATAAAAGACCAGCCAGACACTGCAATAGATATCACAGATGGCATACGTACCACTATTAAAGAAATTGTACCATTCACAGACAACCAGCTCGCATCGCTGTACAATAACCAAGAGTTATCTTTGATTGATATGTTTATTTCAGAATTCACAGAAACTCAACTGAAAAGTAGCGCAATTCGACAGCAACATAGATTACATGAGCTTTTAATGAGCTATCGCCGTGTAAGAAATCATTTAATCATTAACTCGCATGAGTTGGAAATTTTAAAAAAAACTTGTAGAGAAACGCAAAATCAATTATGGTGCTTGGAGAAAGCCTATATTACGGAAGCAGGGGAATGCCAAGACGGAAATCCAGTTACTGCCACGCACGAATATTCCATTGCACATTTTAATCAACAAGCATTGGTAATTCTCACGCGAACATTATCGACCATAAAAGATATGCTGCATAATACCCAAGCATTGTATTGCTACGAGGCTGAATTATTAAGATTACAAATTGAACACTACATACAAAGAGTATGTATCTCTTGTAAAGAATTTACAAATCTATCTCAAAATACACTTGTAAATCTAATGCCAGTAAACACACCTCTACAAATAATACCGCAATTAGTGGAACTCAGAATGTGTATTACCATATTGTTTAATTTTCAAAGAAAGTTATTAAAAGATGGAAAGTTCGTAACTGATACTAGAGACTGGCTTACAAAGCTAGTGGCAATTTTATTGCGCGTGGCAACATGGCAAGATCATTTATTCATATTGAATCATATTTTAAGATGCCCTGGTGGTGTAATGAATTGGGCGTGTAATTATGTTCAGTTGCCGGTGCCGCCACATTTTGGTAAATTAAGTTCATCTCCATTGAATGATCCATACTTGGATCACATAATAGCTACATTGGCTATTATTCTATTACCAGTTAAAGACAGAGATAAATTTCTTGAGCAGGTACTTAAATGATCACAATACATAATATAATTTAAATATAAAATGATAACACTTATTGTTTTAATTAGGTACAAATGTCGTTACAAGATGTAGTGTGTAGTCCCGGTGATACTGTTTGGGTAATGTTAGACGAAGAAGGAGAAGAAGATGAAGATATAGCTAATAGCGGAGCGAACTTATATGAAAATGATCTTATTTCTTTGTTAAATCAAATCCCTTTTAACAAAATATTTGAACACATATTGTACATTCAGTGTCAGAATGATAGATACCATCAAAACGGAAATTGTATTACCCATCATCATATGCTACGAATGATCGCGTTTTTTACAGTTATTGTTAAACTTTTAAAACAAGGCTTAAAAACATATGATTCCCCAAGATATAGACAATTAGCTAAACGCTTAAGTGCATTAATCAGAGATATCGTTCAATACGCCAGTGATCAGTGGGAGGTATTTGATAAAAGTCAGGTAATCATTTTTGTATATAATAATGGTGTAATATGATAGTAAAAATATCATTTTATTAAATTTTTAAACTGTATTTTTATAGGTTATGGATGAATCAACGTTGCTAAAACTTCAAGTGGAATTCGACTGTTTTTTTCTAAGAGCGATTCTTTGCATATTTTCTTCGCGTCGTTTAGGCGCATGGCAATATTTAGCTGCTGTTCCATATCATTTAATATCTTCAAATACTTTGTGGCAGATCTTTTATATTCTACACACTGAATCTGCACAAGCAGACATACACGTTTCTAGTATACAGGTACAAGGTAAGTATAATTCCGCGATAAGAAAAATAAATATATAAGAATTTCAAATATGAATATTAATATTGTGATAACATTGAAGACTGGGAAAATGAATTAAATTGTCCACAACTTCGTAAAAAATTTGAAGAAAAATTAAGTAATATGCCAGGAGATGAATCATATTACCTTTTAACAACTTTTGCTAATATGGCTATGGCAAGAATCGATAAAGATTACGATTTTGTAAGAGCAACAACGATCGATTTATTTCAAGTATGTTTAAATTTTCGTTTTATACATTTTAAGTACTGGGCAATAATTATTTAAATATTGCAATTGTAATCCTATCTTGCAGATTGGATTTCTCAGTGAAAAAACACAAGACTCTTGTTCAAAAGATGCTCGATCTCTGTTGTCAAACTTAACAAATAAATACCCAATGCTTCTCTCAGATATTTTGCACAAACTAAAAGATAACTTTGTATCAGTTGGAAAGGTACCTTCGTTAGCGAATTTTGTTATACATTTATTCGTAAATATTAAATGTCTAAATTAACTTCGGATTTATTCGTTCTAGCTAAGTTTATATTTATTTACCGAATTAAAAATAGATAAATGGATTCCACAAGAACAAGATATAATAATTCTTTCGGAGTGGCTACATCGATACTCGTTGACATCAACCGAAAATTACTTAGCTCGTTTAGTTCTTACCCACTTGAATTGGGGTTTTGATAAGTAAAAACATAATTCGTGATTTATCTGAATCTTTTTTCTAAAAATTTTTTCTTTAATTTATATATTTATCGCAGGAACGGTAGTTTACATCTCCCCATTGAATTACATAGACGTATTGCATTATTAATTGTTGAACTCACGATGAAGTATGTACCTGATTTCCCTAACCAATCTGCATCTTTATTAGTTGAAGGTGTTAAACAGGTAGGTTGAATTTTAAATGAATTTTTGAATTTCTTTATAATAAATCGAAATTTATAGGTTTCGTCGATGATAAGACCTCAGAATGCCGAACATGCGTTTTCATTATGGGCATGGGAAATGATTTCTAAACTGAGATTACACCAACTCGATCAAAGTGATGCAATTTGTCAATATTCGCTGATGAATCTCGCAGAAGCATTTGCTTCTATACCTGATATGAATTCTGATTCATCTTTAGAAACTTTGATGATCGGTACACGAGAGAAACAACCGATAGCGTGTTATGTAGCGACAGTTATGACATTATGGGGTCACTCTGTACCATTGATATGTTCGAAAGGTTTCAGTCAATTACAAATATTACAGTCTTATTGTAAATACGAACAAATCCTTGTATGTTTACATCATATTATACCATTGTTCTTGGAATGTGTTGACTCGTTAATAAAAAATCAGAAATTTAGTAGCTTAATTACGTCGCTAATTGCGGCCGACAAATCTTACATGAACGTGGCTAAAAGTTTGATAACAACTGAATTTCCCGGAACAATATTGAAACAATTTTCAAATATGATACATTCACATTTATTTAATTATAAAAGGTAAATAATCATCTTTCGTTGAATGATTCGTCGCTTCATAACAATTGATTATTGTTATAGATATTGCTTACAAAATCCAAAGAATTTTGTATACCTGTGGTTGAATGTATTGGTACTTGTACCAGACTGGAATAAAGATCAAAGTGTGATGTATTTGATGGACACAGTGATCAGTGCTGCGTTTTTTCATGTGGAAGCAAGAGCAACAGTTGACAATATGTTTCAGAGTCTTTTTTCTGTAAGACCAAGCCTTTAAATTGACAACTTTACTACTGTTTAATTTAATAAAAATTCAAGAAGTTTATAATGCAATTAACTATGTTTAGAATAACACCTCTAATCGGAACGTGGTAGCATCGTTCGGATCATTTTTCAACTGGGCTACCGGTTCTTCAAATTCGACGAGTCTCTTAGGTGGATCTATACAATCCATTTGGGTTGCTCATCAAATACTGACAGTTGAACAATACAATAGAGAGATTAAGAGTGGACTGTGGCGCGAAATATTACGAGAGTTGTCGGCACAGTCTAAAATATCATTGGATACTGCTATTAAGGTATGCCTTACCACATATACCGTATTTGTAACATTTAAATACATATGTATGTATATTACTCATGTTGTGTGCTTCTATTTTCTACAAAGTATTTGTTATTTTAGCGAGCTTGTATCACAGTAAAAATGCAACCATTCGGTGGTAACGCATTATTTATATATCGTTGGTCTCAACAAGCACTAGATACTCCTATGGGTCATCCTATTCTTCCTCTTTTATGGCAAAATTTTTTCGCTTTATTTCTTGCCAGAGTTCCGACGACGTCAGGGTTCGTTTTGCATAACAAAGACATATTTCAATTTGGCACGTCTCGTATGTACTTCGATTACGATGTATTATCTTTTTAGAATTATCGATCACGGAGGAATCGGTGAAAAATTTTTTGAAGGGATGATTAATTTAAGTTACTTTAAGAAATTAAAGAAACGACTTCACGACACTACCACATATTTTCAATTGAAAGGAGAGAAAGATATGGATGATGGGAAACCAATTACTGATGAGCGACGAACATTTTATTTTAACGCGGCAAAGTGTGTAATATTCAAATATAACTCGTATAATTAATTTGGGGACAAATACTATATCCGAAACTATATTTTTACAGATTTTATAAAACGTTAAGCTTGTGGCTTGAAGAGCCAAGACTGCAAGAACCGGGCCTTTATCTACCAGCATTACCTCCGCAATACATGTCACAAAAATTAGTAATGCTCGTTCAAGGCGATTGGGTAAGATATCAACGTTTCTTAATTCGGTAACTCTAAATGTACGAAAAAATATAATATTTTTTATATCATTTGTTCGAGTAGACTCCATGGTTAGAATATGTTGATTATTGGGCAGTACAGCAAAACCAAATAAATGCAGTCCAAGAATGGGAACGCATATGTTGCAGAGATCGAGAAGATCAATACCGAAAAGGAGTAAATACGCCATTCGCAATGTCAGAAATATCTGACCCTTTGCAAAGAATTTTTAAAAGATTGACTACATACGAACATCCCGTTCCGCCGCCATCTTTAAATCGAAATCAAAAAATGCCTATTTATATACATAAAGATAGTTTATACAACTATAACTCAATCATGAATTTAATTCAGCCGTACCTTAAAATTATGTCAGAGTATGCACAGACATATAACTTAATGATTTCTGAACACACGGCGGTAGATTGTAGCTTTTTGGAATTAGTTCCTACACTTTATCGAGAAATACAAAATCAAGTAACACTACATGCATTATGCGATCCAGCACCATCGGGTCAAACACGATCTAGATTAGGAACACCGCCTACTGTTCATTGTGCTGGTCCAGCAGTAATTAGGATTAAGGTAGCCGAAGCTCACGTTAATGCGGGAGTTGACGACGTGATAATTCAGAATAGAGCGGAATATGAAAATTTATTAATAAAGGCGAGTCAGCCGCCACCAAGTAAAGTCACTCAAGGATGCGTTTTTTTAGACCATGTAATCGCGTATGTATAATAGCAATTCTTTTGTAATCTTCATTAATGTTTATATTAATATATGAGTATGTAATTTTTTGTGTTACCATAGAATGTTCGAACATGAAGTGACTCTTAGTCGAACCAGTGAACACACAACAGCGCTAAATCAAATACAAGAAAGTGGGGTTAAATTATTTTATCATCTCATAGAATGTTACACGGAAGAAGCATCGTTGTGTCCACCAACGAAACAAGCTATCACTACTTGTCTAGAAAAATTGGGCCAAGTAAGTGTTACTATGAAAACTATAAAAATATTTTTAATCGACACGCTATTAATGTAAATGTTTCAAAAGTTATTTATTAGCGGCGAAGAAAGTCAAGGTCCACAATTATTAAACACTCTAATGCTGAGACCGAACCTTGGCAGTTTGCTTGGACCATACTTTACACCTGTTGCTGGCGGTGCTTCAAAATTTTTACAAATGTATCAAACAGTTGTCAAATTATCTACTGGAAAAAACGACGATCTGTGTTTCGTATTGCTATCAAAAGTACATCATTTACAATACAGTTTATACGTATTTACGTTTAATTTTTCAGTAATAGATTCTCACTCTTATTTTAGTTTGATATTAGCAGCTGGTTAAATTATAGACGTCCAAGGTTGAGCGAGCGATCAACATTCATAGATTTAGTGTCTAGCGCTCTTTGTAACATAGGTTTTAATCCAGAAGAAGAAAAATTGGTTTTACATGAGGTAAATGTTAAATTCTAGTTACGATACACCTTTGTAGTATCGCTATCCATAATATAAATTTTCTTACAGCTATTCAGAAATCATTTACGACTGGTTTTACTACATGAATTTCCCGAACACTATGGCGAAGTTTTGAGTGCTATATTAAAAAGTAGCGAAAGTCAAAACTTATCGTTGGATGTTTGGAGAGATTTATTAGGAACTCTTAGTGGTAAACCGAAAAATGCATTCGCATTTCAATCTACCAAAATTAGAGACGATATTCGCCACTATGCTACCGTGCAAAGGCTTCTTTCTCGGCAAGAGGTTTGTTTGTTTGTTCCATATACTTCACTTTCATTTTTCTAACCTCTTTTCTTACTTTGTACAGATGCACGATACAGCCATATTATTGTGTAGACATTTTATGCAAGAGCGGTTACAGTATGGTCTTTATGGATTGTATCCAAAATACAGAGTTTATAACGAACCGTTGACGGTATTTCTAGGTATGGTAGGTCATGCTCTTGTTGTGCTTACTCTTCAATCCGATAGAGGTTCGTTAGGAGATCAATGTAAGTATTTAAAATTTCTATTAAATTTTATTTAACATATTAATTTTATTATATCGTTTAAAGTATGCGAGAAAATATGGCCAGTCTTAAGCGAAATGTATGCACCTTGGATTGCACCATATTGGACACGGAATTTAAAGGAACCAACTGCCGCGTGGATTCAACAACTTACAGATGATAGATCTGTTCTATTACCATGGATCGTTACAGATGGTCCTTATGCTAACAAAATTGTAGCAATGTTCGTTGAATGTATTCGTTTTATTATCGATACACTGCCAGCGTCCAGCAAGATTCTCTGCTTTGTATGGCAGTTTTACGTTACTAACTTTGCACACGCTTCAATTAAAAATCATATTTTAAATGTGATTCATGGCAATCTTTTATCGTTACCATGGGACCGTTTTTATCCGTCTGTAAACGACATAGAATTTATGATAAAAGTGATTGACCAATATTTACCAGATAGTCACTTATTTCTTGGAAGTATATTTACGTGCCTGAATTGGTCAGTTTGGATCAACGATTTTCTAGCGACACAGTCATTGCCTATCGCAGCAAGAATGCACGTTTGTTTGTTAAATTTGTTGGTGAAATTATCGAACGAGCCAAATGTTAGACAGGTAAATAAAAAAAATATATTTATATTTTATAAGAGAGCTTGAGTAGATCGAAAAGCACGTTACATTTCAGAATGATCGAACAGTTCAATTAATTACCGAAGCTGAAAAATTTTCATGGCATTTGCTAGATGCGAGCGCATACGATCAAATAGTTAATTGGTATGTCATGAGTTGTGATCCGAGAGTTATTCTTTATGTTGACGTAGATCAATGTCATCCTATAGATATTGCTGTGAATAAGTACGTATGATTTCAATATATTGGGTTAATCTTGACGTTATATAGTATGTTCTCTAGTAAATTGTCTATAATAGTTTGTTAAAGATATCAGCAGGCTACGATCCTTCTGTAACTCATTTTCACCCGACTACATTGAAGAAGAAGCAAATGTATATTCGTTCTTCGGTAAAACTATTGATCAGTTGTGCAACTCGACATAAGGCTTTGTTATCTTCGAATCCAGAATTATTTTCTAGCACGTTAGTAAGAATGTTAGATGATATGGAAGCTGTTATGAATAGTGAGTATAATATTTTTTTTATATCAAACATTTTTTTTTACGATATCGTGATTAATAAAAGTACGAATCCTCTTTAGCTGTTTCAGAATCGCAACAAATTGCCGAAGCAGGTTTGCTAATAACGGAACTGCTTCATGCTTTAAATCAAAGTGGACTTCTTATGGAACATCTTCGTACCTGTTGGACCTCATGGCTTTTGAAGAGGACAGCTGCCAGTCCGATACTCATGGGTGTACTTAGAGTAATAACCATATCAGTTACTTCACCATCTATACTTGGAGAATTAATGGAGGCTGCATTGGAATCATATTTTAAAATTAACGGTAAGCGAGATAAAAGTTTGCTTAATGTCACGTTAATGTAATTATTGTTTTCATTTCTTTGATTTTACACCAGTATCTGAAAAAGTTCGACCTACTTGGGCTTCAGTGTTGACGGTTTTGCAATCAATGATACCTCGCCAACCACCAGTAGAAATTGTATTAGTTTCCGACGGAAGGATTCTCACGCTATATTCTATTTTACTTAAACGACTTCCATCGTGTCAAGACATCAGAGAAGAAGGAATGCTTCTTACAAATCTGGTTGACTGGATCTCTGCTCTAAGGCCAATGTGAGTGGTAAATAATACAAATTTATATACTGATATGCGAAACGAACTCCTTCCTCTAGGGATACTAATGAAGAAAAACTCCCCCTCTTATGGGCTAAAACCTGTGAACTCGTACATAGACAATGTCAATACAGTGATAATACCGTAATCGCCGCTAAAGCCCTTAAAGGTTTAGCACGTGTCTTATTAACAATGGCCGATGATGGGGGACAAGGGTGGGATATATTAGGAGCTATTGGCCTAAGAAAAGGATCTGTCCTTTCTATCAAGTATGTTAAAGAGCTAATTAATAGATTAAGAGATTGTTAGTTTAGGAGTATTTAGTTTCATATTCGTGTTATATTTATTTAGGTGCAAATTTTTAAGTCGTGCAATTGGTGTATATTGCTTAGCACAGTTACCTGAATCAAAATCAGAACAGCAAATAGTGAGGTTTACTCCTCACTCGCCTGGAGTAGCACCTTTAAGAACAGACGACGATGATTCAATGGAAATTCGACCTAGTACGGAAGCCATCAAAGCTATGCAAACGTTAGAAAGGCTTTTACTAAGCAAACAATATACGGAACTTAAAGGAGACATCGAACGTTCGATCAGATTAATCAGAGATTCTGCAAATTCAATACACAATGCTGTTGCAGTTATAGGTGTACTTGCAACGGAACTTTACAAACAAAGATATTTGCATGTTTTAATTGAGTAACCGGCGTTTTAATTTTATATTGTCTATCACTTTTTATTATACAAATATTACGAATGTTTCTCTCTGTAGATATTTAAGTTCAATTCAAACAAAGTAGTGTCTTTTATATGAATCTAGTCCAAAAATTAGTTTCATAGTTATGACTATTTGGAAAATAAGTTTTTTCCAAATAGCGTAATGTGTACAAAATTTTATTTTTTATATTCACATGTGATATTAATCTTCATTGCAGGTTTACGATGTAAATGATATTCGACGAATATATATATATATATAAAATAATTGTTTCAGCCAGTGTTGTTCACAAGTAGATCTCACGCGTTTTTGCCTTCATACACGCCACATTGTGTTTGAATAGTGCACGCACACATATCGCGGAATCAACCAGTGTTCCTCTAACATAGTAACGTTTGTGAGTTTCAGAGCTTATGTTGAATAGTACTGGCTTAAAATGTTCTAGTTGTGTAAAACATTTGCTATGCATTTTGTATGCCTTTAAATGAACATCGACGAAGAACGAAACATTAAGTAGAGGTGGTAATGTTGTTAATTTCTCACAATTTTTAATATAATAATGACTACCTCTAATTTTGACTGCTTTGTTTGTTTGAGTAGTGTTGTATAAATTAATTTTTAAATAAAACAAATGACTTGAAATTATTCGTTAACTTTTTCGTTACAAAGGGCGTATATATCGGGATTTAAACACTGTAAAAGTGTATTTTTCTTGTAAAATAACAAGTGCATCGCTGCAATATTGATTGGTTTTATTTTTCACACTACAATTTATAGCATAGGAATTCCACATGAACTATTCCGAGAAACTGCATTTTTGTGTTCTATGGATGACGCCCTATCTAAAAATTGACTCTAAAGTTGTAGAATGCTAAGATAATTTTCTAGTACAGTACGTAGTTATCTTTGGATAAGTGGCTACCAAATCGCGTGCAATAGTGAAACCATCCGAGGAAGGTAATTTTTATTCATACACTCTTCTTTAAGATACATCGATCTTGGGAAATTTCAAATCTTAAATTATTTATGTTTCTGGTACTGCACGCGTATCGGTCTGGTAATATTAAGTCTAACCTTCTATATTTCATGAGATATCTTGAATGGAAATACATAACGAACACGACCTTATGATAACCGCGACACTTAGGATAGACTGTATTTGTTAATATTTCTTGCAGTATCGATTGAACAACAAATATTATCGATACTTCAACAAAACAACTATGTTGACTTCGTACCACAGTTGGATCTTATTAGAATAAATAACTTCGAATAAATGTTTATTTAGATAATAATTTGAGTAAAACCATTTTATTCACATAATTCATCTGTGGTGTTCGATACGCGGGCTTTTGTTATCGTAGATCTTTATAACCTATTTATCATAATAAACATAATGTAAATATAAATTATGTACAGTATATGATAACAATATATAAATCAGTTGTTTCTTTTAAAACAGGGGTTAATCGAAAGAACAATCCACATCGGTTCATATACAGAAATACTGATTGAAGATGTGTATGGATCGAAGTTATTGAGAACTCCACCTTTTACATTCGTCCTTCACGTTTTGTAATTAGTTAATTGTTGTTTTCTTTATTCCTCGTTCGATTGATTTCTTGTACAATCATACGAAGAACAGGATCACCGACGGATCTGAAATTAATGACAAAACAAAACCGTACCAAGGAGGCACGTCTTGTCGAAATCCAAGATGATACTAGTAATACACCATGCTAAAGTCATCATACTTATATAAACTGCCCTACATAAAAATAACTTACTAAATAGTTACATTTACATCCACTGATACAAAATTTCATACAAGCCTAACCGCAGTATAACTTAATATTTTCATACTATACGTTTTATTTAATAATATACGAGCGTAGCATTCGAATCAAACGTACTCTACGCTTAAATAGAAACTTTACAAAGTTCATCAATTCGAACTAGTCAGCCTATTTCAATCAAAAAAATTTTCTCACCATCTTTCTGAAACCAGTACTTTTTCTGTCCTTTTTTTTAGACATTGACATGACACTACTGCTTCTAGATTCATCGCTCTGGTTTACTAACAAAACATCGGTAGTCGTATCACCGTAAGTACTAAATTTCTCTGGAAATGACTTTGAAGCAGTAGAATCTATTTTTATAGATTTATCGTCGGAATCACCTGAATTCTGGCTCCGCTCTCCATTCGCATAATTAGAATGAGCTTTTCTTTTCTTTCTCGTACTCATAGCAGTTTTCATGAAGAAAGGCGCAGTATTTAGCTTCGAGCCCTTTAAGACATTACTATTATAAAAATTTGAAATGTCTGACGACAATTCAACAGCAGTCTCTTCGCTTGAAATATCACTTCTGGGGTACATGTTCACTGACAATGAACTCGATTCATTCAAATTTTCAATACACGAACTACTAAACTCAGAGTGCCTTACAGACCCAGCTTTGAAATTCTCATCGCTCGATAGCGATAATGGAACATTGCATTTTGTTTCAAGAACGTAATCGTTGAACCAATTGGTTGTGTTTTCGGGGACAGACCTTGGCCTTCTGAAAGTCTGTATCTGAGAATCACTCGTTTGCGATACTTCGATCGACGAAACACTCCTCGATGTTACTTTTACATTATCCGTATCAGTACTTGGTGCAAGTTTGCAGTGTATACCTGAGCTTGTGTTTGTGTTATTATTTACATTAGTATTATTACTACCGAGAATGGTTTCTTTTTTACGTTTTTTTCTTTTCGCCTTCTTAGTTTCTTGAGATCTATCGTTATTAACTACCTCGCGGTATGTGTCAGTAATATTGGAAGCTATCTCACTTGGCCGTCGCTTTTTTGGTTTCTTCAAGTGTGAACTAAAAGTGTCTGCACTTTTGCGACGCATAACGTCTTTCGTCACTTGTTGCTTTTTCTTTTCCTCGATCTTTTTACCTCCTTGACAATACAACAAAATCAAGAATATTATGAAGACTTCGGAGCATACTAATAAAATGTGTTGACCTATCGTCGATAATTTCCCACGCCAACTATCCCGATCGTATAGAAGATTTTTTACCGATTTCGAAAGGTTTTCTATTTCTTTTCGCAACATAACAATTTCCTCTGCTCTCTTCGATTCCCGTTCCTCTATTTTTCGTGTTTCCTCGCTCATCGCTGAGACTGTCCGCTCGAGCGATCTTTGCATTTCTTCGACTTGCTTCTTGTAGCGACGACTTAATTCTTCCAAGTATTGCCCGCTTAAGGACATGTTCCTCTCCAACGCCTTGATTCTATTAGATAATCTAAGAAACACAGATTCTTTCTGTGGCATGTTATTTATCGTCGACTGCGTTACCGAGGCACTCGAAGCGGGCCCATTTTGTATTTGCATAGCGTCTCCTTCTAAATCCTTCAAATCGGATAACAGCGTGTCGAACGTCAAAGAATCTTGAGACGATAATTTCATTCCTTGATCCAGAATCTCTGGTTGCTCTTGTTTTCCTTCCTGATAGAGACGTTCCATCTTCTCCACTTTGCTTTGTACACCAGTGAGATTCAAGGGCTCCACGTCGGGTACAACATCATCATGCGGAAATTCGTTATTTTCGATGGTAGTTATTGGAGCGGAAGCGATTGTTTGAGATGGATTTTCAATTAAAGTACCAGGAGTAATCACTGGCTCTTCGGAGGCTTTTAGAATTGTATGTTGTCCGGTATTTAAAGACGCGGGAGTAGTTGTTAGTATTTCAGCTTGAATTGTTTCCTCGATACTATCCTTGCTAGATTCCAAAATAGGAACCGAGGAAATATTTCTTATTTCTTCTTTACTAAGAGATTTGGTAGGTTTACTTTGTAAAACTATATTTTCAGGACTGAACGACGTTTCGATAGTCGTACCCATAGATTTATCAGTTTCTTGACTGTGTAGTTCTTGATTACTTTTTTGAAACTCCTGAAAGGACACTGATTTATAACTATCAGTACTTGAACTCGTAGTATGTAGAGATGGAGTATGTTCGAATGATTTAATTGTCTCGCTATTGTAGACTTCTTTATCTTTACGGGATACGTCCTCCTTACTACTATCTTTGAAGTAATTAAGCGGTGTTTCATAGCTTCCATTTAGTAGCACTTTACCTTTTTCTATCGCTAATATATTGCACAGTGCTGCAATATACTCAAACTTAAATACAGTCGTTAAGAATTTTAATTGGAAAATCTTTGTCGAATTAAACCTTTCTTCGGTTTGATTATATTTCTCTATTGTATCTTCTTCCTCTAGATTTCTTTTAGAAAAATTGTCAATTTCCACGCCGTAACTTTTACAGAATCCACTTTGTTGTAAAGTTTTGTCTAGAAGATCAATTTTTAATAACTGAACCAGTTGTCGTTCTCTACAACTAATTAAATGGAAGATCTTCGCGATTTTCTCTTCAGAACAACCATCGCAAAGAATTTTATACCTTGGCGTAGTGCAATCATGAAAGGAACTATCGAAGAAATTACCGCTATCTATACTTTGCTCGATTCTCGTAATGTTGTCACCACTTAATTCATTGGATTTTCCTAACACCTGAGCTGCTTTTTTTACAATACTCAATACAGCATCTCTAGCACTACCGAATAAATTTCTCGGTGGTTCACCAATTTCAATATCTAAACCTTCTTCTTCGTCGCTATCTTCTTCATCGTGCGCACTCGTATCGGTATCCCTTGAGATTTGATTCTCCGTCTCTGTTTCTAGAACCTCGAATTCACTGGTACCGTAAGCACGAAATAAGGATACGGGACAAAAATGTTCAGACCCGTAATAGGTGTGCAATTCGACTTTTATGAATTTTCCGAAAAGATGAGGTTGTAAAACAAAACTTTGAATATCTTTTACATCTTTTGCGGTGAACTGACCAACTAAGCTCCAGTCTCTTGTAGGAAAACGATCGCTAATGTACACTGAAAAATCCTTCGGCGATGAACTAAACAGTTCAAAATTTGCCAATTCGATTTTTTTGGCTTGTATAGCCTCGCAGAGTTCTACCACGAACCATATGCGCGACGTGCAAGTGTTTAGCATGTATTCATCTCTAGTATATGCTAGAACACTTCTGGCACTTTGAGCTTCTGGATTCGCTGCTACGATTTTGGCTCCGCAATCTGGAGAAGCGTAATTCTTTGAACGAATCTTCAATCCACCAACTCCTCGCGTAGGAACTCCGGAATTTTGAACAGATGCGTTTGGATGCGCTGTAAACATAGTGGCACATCAACAAGCTACTTCGCATTTGAAAACGTATCATGTTTTTTTTCTATTTTACTCATTCGGATACTCACTTTTTTTCTTTTCAGCCTCTTCTAGTCTTTTTTGAGTCCACTCACTGAATGATGGAATATCTTCGTGTGGATCCTGAGGTATCACCGACACGACGTCTTCACCGAGAACAACTGTAGCGGCTTCGTCTCTGGTATGTCCCATTAATCGAGCATTGGCTTCCGTGTCGCTCAGTAACGGAGCTGTTGTTACCAATTCATCGACATTTGTTATCTCGTCGGGCAATACTTTAACAACTTTATGTTCAAGATTGAACAATTCATCGTTAATGATAGGGCCTTTTTCAGCCCTTACTACTACTACTCCTTCAGATTTTCCTTCGTTAACTGCATCCGATAATAATAATAGATCTTCCTCGGAAACGCTCGATTTGTTGGACATTTTCGAAATTTCATCGATAATCGACGACGACGGTGTTTGCGTGCTGGATGAAATTTCTTGCTGTTCCTTTTCTGTTTCTTGTCCGATACTCGTAGGCTTTATTAACGACGATGAATTCTTTGCAAATAGTCTCGCGTTCGAAAATTCCGAACTGAACTTTGGTTCTACTAAACTTTGTAATTCTGCTGCAGCCGTATTTACCAGAGTCAAAACTGTTGCTTGTTCAGTTTCAGAAATTCTACAAACAAAACAATAATATGAATACAAAGGCAATATATATTGAACATTTTAAAACTGTATATTATGGACATTGCATAATCCAAAGTACAGTATTCCTTTTCAGGTCATAATAATCTCGGGACTAAGCCGAGACAACGTACACGGAAGATAGAAGAAACCTGACCACTGCTATCTGTTCAGCTTGTCAACTCTGCATAGACGGAGTGAGAATCGATAACAGCGAGTATCACCGACGTCGGTGCGAGAAATTCCAACAAGTGGTGGAGATAACTTTGTGACAACCTGACAAGGAATACTGTAATAAGATTCATTAATGAGATTTTCCTCTGTAGTATTTATGCAAAATGAAAACTTACCCCTGAGATAAATTGGGTTGTTGAGGAAGACTCTCAGCTACAAAATGAACATCTTTATACAGATCATCTTTCTTCCTTGCTTCATCATGAACAAGTGTTTCAGAGTTGATAGGCTTTTTAGCAAATTTTTCCTACATTTTCAAGCAAATAAATTATGTAATTACATATAAGTATAAACGAGATTTCACATAAGCCATTCCTATATGATGGATTCTTACTTGATAATAATGATCCTTGTAATTTCTCTCCAATTTCATTGTTTCTTTTAATTTGATGATAGCTATGTTGGATGATTCTAAACTATCACTTCCCATGTTGTCCAATGTGTCATTATCATAGATCTCAGATGTTTCATTTCTTTTCAAAGACATATAGTAAGTACTTTGTGCATTTTCTGAGGCTACGATTATGAATAAGAGTGCACTGTGATAAAAAGAGATCATGTCATTTTTAAAGGATTATTGATTAAAGAATGAAAAACATAGGTACTCAGTTTAACAATAAAAAAGTGGGATTTCAATGTGAAGTAATTCATTTTCAATTATCAAAAACCTAATGAAATGATAACCATTCCAGTCTACTATCAGTACTTAAAAAGATTGCAATCAAGATCCTCAAAAAGAGGCTCAGTTTAATCAATAGAAAGTGCACAACTTTACAGAATGATAATGCTAAATTATACAGGAGACAATCAAAGAGTTGGGTTAGGAAATGTTATTGTATCCTCTTTACTCATAAAACAAAGCTTTGTTATAACTTATATTTTTTATATCCTATTTATATTGTTCAACTTTTTCTCTGTGTAACAATTATTATATTACAGTTTTGTTATTTGATTAAAAAAAAAAACTAAGTATAAAAGACAAATTTGATTGCCTAGAAAAAATGTATTATTATACAATTTACAGAAATGTAGATATATTTTATAAGTTAATTTTAGGACAGGTGGCAAATGAAATTCTGTTGCTCCGTTTTATTCGATAAATTTTTATGCATAAATATAATCCGATAATCTTTAGTATTGACGTTTGGCTCTTTTACCCCAAAATGCAACCAAAACTTTGATAATATACAGAATCATTAAAATTATATTTGTCATTTATATCTGATCGCAGGAATGCGATTAATTACGTTTGAAATAACACCTACTCTGACATTAATTTATCAAAGAATTTAATACTATGACAATTATTATAACCTTAAATTATTTATATCGAAATAATGTATTACAGTTACTTTAAAATGATCGAGTAAATTTTGCGAAGTCTATTTTAAACTATAAATTGGAGAAATATAATCTACAATTAATTTTATGCCAAATACAATATATCAAGAATCGATGAAACTTTAAAGCCTTCAATATTTAAAACATCAAGTATAAAGAACAGTAAAATGGGCTTCGTATTTTTATTTTATTTAATTATGTTTAAGAAAAACATGCCGGTTTACCAACAATATTAAAATTAAGCACATGGCACTTCTCTAGTATTTGCATGTGTGTAAATTGTTAGTAAAATATAAAGAAAACAAAATACTTGCCTGGAAGCAATCGATATGAAAAGTAATGTCCAATATACACGAGTTATACAAATCCTCATCTTTTACGAAACTCTCATTACTAATGACATTAAAAATTTTGCTGTCAGCAATTAAGTATTCATATGAATGTTCGACAATATCATTATCACTTTACTACTATATCATTGTGGTTGCCGCCAACACTACCGCTATTATCACCACTTCTCCTATCATCACCGTCGCCACCTCAGTCACTACTGCACTAAAAATCTTACGTGGTGCAATTAAATGTCTTTATTGTTGACACAGTTAAATTAATTAACGAAATCATTACACGGCCGTTTACCATGCTAGGGAAACGATTTCCCTACATGCAATTCTTTTTAACCAGTAACGTAATTTCGTATAAGGAAACCACATTCTCCTCGGAGTATACATCTTGCACTCTTGCGCACTGAGAATGACTGAGAACCATTTATCTTGCAAAACAGCTGACTGATAACGCATGCGCGATAATATTGCGAGCTGATTATTTTGGCTAACGATTTTCCATACGTCCATATAATACTATTACGATTAATACATAATATATGAGTAAACATTCGACATCGTCAATTCTTCAGACTGGATTGTGTTAATCGATTAACAACTTACTTGAAGAACAGAATATCTACTATCTTTCTTAATAACTAGACAAAGAAAAATTAGGCCGAACAAAGGACTAATAGTCATTTAGACTGATCTAGACTTCATCCGATTCGATATACAGATTAGAGTTATAACGCTCTTTATATACTATTACGAGATGTAGAGTAAAAAAAAATGAAAGGTAACAGAAGTGTGTGAAAGTATTTTTATTAAATTGTCAATACATCGCTACAGCCATTTTATTTTTGCGCGGTGGGTGCTGACTGATTCGATGATTTTGAGTCTCGAATGGAAGCACTACGTCTTCGTTTCAATTCTTCCTGACGTCTATTCTTTGCTTCCTTCTGTCTTTGCGCTAGTAGTTTTGCGTAGTCGGCTGCTTGTTGCTTACGATCCAAGCAACGTCTTTTCTTCAAAGCCAACCTATGTCGTTTTCGCTGTAAAAATTAGACAAACATATGTTTATTTCATTGTACTTTAAACATTCTAACAGTTTTAATCATAAATAAACGCAAAATATATATACCTGTAGGGTAAGTGGAGTGATAAGACGTTGAATTTTAGGAGCCTTGAAGCGTTCTTTTTTGCCTTCTTTTTGAATCGGTCGTTTGACGACAAATTGACGTACGTCGTCATCCTTAGACAGATTGAAGAGCTTACGAATTTTACTTGCTCTCTTAGGTCCCAGACGACGCGGTACATTAGTATCTGTTAAACCTGGTATTTCCTATAACCAGAATATATTTTTAAACAAATTATAAATTTAAAAAGATTAATAAATGTATCATTCGTACACTGAGAAAAAATAAAAGTTACAGATTATTATTTCTCAAATCAAAAAATGATATTTAATCTCCCATGTTCATGATAGTATCGTAAGACAATAGCAGAGTTCTTAGATACACCCTGAATAACATGGGTTAGGTTTAAGTATGTAATGAAATATTGTTACATTTATACCTTTTCTCCTTTTTTGACAATAAGAAGTGCAAGCACGGATAAATTGGCGTCAACAATACATCCTCGGACAGACTTACGTTTGCGTTCACCGTCTCTTCTAGGTCTATAGCACGAATGTCCTTTTGAAAGGAGTAGACGTACACGATCTGTTTAAAAATATAATGTATTAAAATTTATCTTGTAATATTATAAAGGGAAATATATTATCATTGAAGGAAAACCTAGTACCATTGGTCAAGACACCCTGTTTCATGGGGAACCCTTGCTTGTCGTTACCACCAGAGATACGGACAACATAACCTTTCCATTCGTCACCTAAAGCATCAGCCTCAACTTCAGCACCCATACGTTTCTCAAAAAAAACCCTGAGCTTATGCTCATCTGCAATTTCGAACAGTTTCTGACATCCTGTAGCAGGATAGGATACGTTCAACTGAAAAGAAAAAATACAAGCGTTACAATCTAAAGTTGAAATATTAACACTTTCCAAAAATTAATTATTTTCATTTTATATAAAACTTATTAGAAAATTGTTTAATTTTTGGTAACACAGATGTATATCACACCGATTTTTTCAATTTAATATTCGATATCAATCTCTCGTACAACAAATGTTTATCGTTAAAACTTTGTAAGTGAAAATAATATTTAATAAATTATGTATGCGAAAAACTATGTACAGCAGTTTCTTTTATAAGTTTAACTTTTCATTGTTCGCAATTCTGGTGAGATTTACGAAATATTTTTGGATTCATACCTTCATCGTGACAAATATCAAACAGTGCCACGAGCCATGAACAGAAAGAAAGTGTAATACTCAGACAACCGCTAGGGTGCGCATAACGGATATCCGTTTCAAATGAAATAAGATTTTAAACTAACTTGCCGTTTTTCAGACATAAGTAATTGTTCAAGAGAAAAAACGAGTAATGACGTCCATAAAGAGATCTTGTAAGAATTCGGTTAAAAAAAACTTTTGGTAGAAAATTCAAAATTACTCCCAGACGAAGCCGGAACTTAGTCGCTAGTGAAGAATAAATTGATTAATGTATTAATTTATACGAAATAAGACTTAAACAACTTAAACTACTCAATAGTATCTACAAATGCTTCTAATAAACTTTAATTTAATTAAATAAAAAAAAAAAAAAAAACATTCAAATTTCCCGCGGGAAATTAATGTCGCCATCTAGCAGTCAGAAATGGAACTATTTTCGAAGTTTGATCAGCGCCTCTATCGGGAAAATGCCCAAGTTTGTCCTCGAATAGTTCCGATTTTTAATGCTAGATGGAGCCATTTGTATGTTTACAAATAATTTTTACTATATTTAAAAACAAATTAGTGAATTAGCATCGTGATAAAAAAATGTGAATGAGAATCATTGTTTAACCTTTCAATTCTTTATTTTTTATTCAAAACATACAAACGGCGCCATCTAGCGTTGACAGTGAGAACTATTCGAGGACAAACTTGGACGTTTTCCCGGTGCTGCGCTGTACGGAGGTCGGGATTTTAGTTCCACCTTTTCACCGCTAGATGGCTATTGATTTGAGAGAAAATACTAGAAACTCACATGAGAAAATATGATAGTTTAAAAGTTTAAAAAAGAATGCTGGTTTCTGTTAAATGGCTTCTAACATAAAGAAACGAAACAAAGCCAACATACAGGAATATATACATCAATACATACAGAATTTTGTAATCATTTTTGTTTGCGTTTTTGAATTCGGGTTACTTTAAAGTATCGAGAAATACATATGACCAATAGCAATACTGATGCATTCTTTTGTATTTAATGTAATTAGGAAAGTAAAATGATAAGGTTCCTTTAAGTAAACAGTATACATAACATCGATAAATATAATAAATTAAATGTAACAGGTATATTTGTAAGATAATTATGAAATTGCGCATCGTAAATGTGTGATAAAATGGTTTACACTATAGCACAACTCACCACCGTATTTTATAGAAAACGAGAAGAGCAGGAGGGGGGCAGCGTTCTGAAATGCCGACTTGCGGGCGTGTGTGACATTTTGATAGTGTGTCTTCTCGATAATTTTCGTTATGTATCGATTTAATACATAGATATTTGTGATAAATGGAGTTTACCGAAAATAGTTCTACAAACTTTCTGTAAGATAGGTAATATTTGAATGCGTATGATTTATTTTCCCTTATAGGTTAGGGACTGTTCTCACCCGGAACGAGTAACATAATAATTTGTTTACCGAAAATAATGTAACCATAGACAAGGTACTTGATTTTGTGCGATACTCGTAATGCCTTGGTAAACAACGAGTATGGTTTTATCAAGTTTTACGATACAGTTAAACATCGATGGAAGGAAATATCCATAACACATGTTCATTGTTAACTTTGGTTACAATTTTTCGGAGTAATGTAAAAGCTGTTGATTTGTTTAAATTTAAGACGATATCGTAACATAATTTATTGGTATTTTGTAATTAATATCTATGTATATCCTAACAAAGAATTCATTTAGTAGAAAGATATGGATGCTTCAGTGATAGAAATTCTTCAACAAGCGGGTAGTCAAGATCCTAATATTTTGAAACCTGCTGAGCAAACGTTGAAACAGTGGGAAACTGAAAGAGGATTCTATACTGCATTATTCGTAAGTTGTTTAAATGCATGTTAAAATTCTTATACAATTATGAATAAAAATAGATTATACAGATATATATATATAGTATAATATATATGTAGTATAATCCATGATCGTATTATTATCAAAGAACGTATCATGGAATATATTTATGTATTTATTTATTGGCATAAAATTGTTTCTGAAGATATAACAACACAATTTGTAATAATTGTTTCAGAATGTATTTTCCAATCATTCCTTGAGTGTCAATATTAGATGGATGGCCATTTTGTGTTTTAAAAATGGTGTTGATAGATATTGGAGAAAAAGTGCACCAGGGTAAGTATCTCTTATTACAATAGCAATTTATTAATATAATAATAACATATTATTATTTCAGTGCAATTGCAGAGGATGAGAAGGCATTTCTTAGGCAACGTTTAATATCAAATTTTGAGGAACCTGTAAATCAGTTAGCTGTACAATTGGCAGCTCTAATTGCTAAGATTGCAAGGTAACGAATATTGTATAAATATTTACAAAGTGACTTATATTTTTTTCAATTACCAAAATAATCAGATGGAATAATGTTGTACAGATATGATTGTCCTAGAGAATGGGATACATTAATTCCTACATTACTGGATGTCATAAGTGGACAAAATCCTCTAGCCCAACATAGAGCACTATTAACATTACATCATGTTGTTAAGTCTTTAGCTTCTAAATGCTTACTCCCAGACAAACGAATGTTCCAAGAATTAACCATTAATGTGTTCAATTTTATTTTGAATTTATGGAACACTTTCACCGAATCATTTCTTATAATGGCGTCAAATGGAACAGATACGAATCAGATACAGGAAGCTTTAGAAAAAGCATTACTTTTATTGAGAATACTTAGAACGCTTATTGTACATGGATTCGACACACCTTCGAAATCTCAGGATGCTATGGTGTTTTTAGAAATTGTTTTTGAACGTGCAAAAGCTTGTCTTGAATGCCGTTAGTATTTATAATTTACGATATATATCGTAAAATGACTTACATTTACGTTTTCTGATAACGTGTATAATTTTAGGGAAAACGTTAATTTCAAGGGGTATACAGATGGAAGTATGCGACAAATTTATAATCCACTTGACCAAAGTATTACTAGGAGTGTTAGAAATACGTCCATTTTACTATGTTGAACTAATACCAACGTTCTTCGAATTTTGTGTTTTTTACTGTTTCACGGAGGCTGGTCAAAGTTTAGCTTTCGAGAGATTTATTATTCAGTGTTTAAATTTAATAAAGAGCGTGATTACATTACCTCACTTTCACAGATTTGGCAAGCTTAAACCTGCAGAAGGTATAAATGATTATTTATTCATAGTATGTAAGTTAATAATTACGTTAAGTTAAATCTGTAAAATTATTAATACAGATGCAGTATTTTCGCTGCCAGACGTAATGGATAGAACACGCCATTTAAAGCAAAAATTTTGTACACCCGAAATCTTAACTGAAATCTGTTCAAGACTCGTAACGCATTATTTTCTTCTAACTCCTTCTGATTTGGAGTTATGGGACACAGACCCGGAAAACTTTTGTAAGTATTCATTTATATGTTTATAAGCATTTTTTAAATTATTAATAATGTTGCGCGTAAAATTGATTTCAGTTGTTGATGATGGTGGTGAATCGTGGAGATACAGTTTGAGGGTAATACATAATTACAATGATGGTACTATGTAATTATAACGTTCAATGCGTATTTATTTAATAACCATTATTTTATTTCCAGCCTTGTACAGAGTCTGTATTTTTAGCAATTTTCCATGAGTTTAGAGATGTTTTTGCATCGGTTTTAGTTGAGTTGATGCAAAGACACCATCAACCTGTAGATCCTAATAATTTACACGCTATTCTATTAAAAGATGCGGTGTATAACGCTGTGGGTTTGGCTGCTTTTGACTTATACGATGAGGTAGGTGGAATGAATTACAAATTATCGTAAGCAATTAGTGATTATAATTATATGTATTAGGTAAACTTTGATCAGTGGTTCTCAACTACTTTGAAAGAAGAATTGAAAATTCGGAGTAACAATTATAGAATTATTAGAAGACGCGTGTGCTGGCTTATTGGACGGTGGACAAGTAAGAGAATCTATTAATTTTTTTCCCTTAAAAATTATAATTCTAAACACTTTATTAAAATTGCAGGTGTTAAATTAAGCGCGGAATTAAGACCAGAATTGTATGAACTTATGGTCGAAGTTTTAAGCCCTGATGAGGACTTGGGTGTTCGTTTAGCGGCAAGTGATGCATTGAAACTCGCGATAGATGATTTTCAATTTAATCCAGAAGAATTCTCTCCTTATTTAGAACCAGCATTTTCTTTATTGTTTTCTCTATTAAAAGAAGTGAAAGAATGTGATACCAAGGTAAGATTCATAGTTACATGATTATTAAAATTATGTTTTATTTTTGAAACACATTTTTCAATTGTTTTTAGATGCATGTTTTATATGTGTTATCGTTTATGATCGAACGTGTCGGTAGCGAAATAAACCCACATGTTGGGGTTCTCAGTTCATATTTACCAGAACTTTGGCAGCAATCTGAAGAACACAATATGTTAAGATGTGCTATAATTTCAACCCTCATACATTTAGAGCAGGTTTGCACATAATATACGTTGTTTAATTAAACTATAAAATGTATGTAATGTCTAACTACTGGTGTAATATTTTGATTATAAATAGGCCTTAGGTTCTGAAAGTGTTATCTTAGAACCATTGGTAGTAGGTGTTGTTCAATTCAGTTGTGACGTTAATCAAGATGGTCATGTTTATTTGTTAGACGATGGGTTACGGTTATGGTTAACTTTGTTGGAAAATGCACGTGTTGCAACACCAGCTATAATGGATTTGGCTAAAAATATTCCTGCATTATTGGGTTAGTCGATATGTATATATATATATATTTACAAATTTTTAATAAGCGTTTTATTAATTTTTAGAGTAATAAATAAATTTAATATTTTTCAGAAAAATCCACAGAAAATTTCAAATTGTGTTTGTACATAGTTCAAGCATATATACTTTTAAGCCCACAAGAATTTCTCAGCCAAAGGGGAGCAGTTATTATCGAGACGCTTAGGTCGCTCATGGCAGACTTAAGATCAGATGAATTAACAATAACTTTGACGATATTCGAAACATGCATCTGCGCTTCTTCTCGGCAAGGTGCAGAGCTGATTAAACCCGTTTTAGTAAATATATTTGAGTGAGTACGAATATGTAAATCATGCTAAATATATTATACACAATAATACTTATTTGAATATCGGCAGGAGTGTGAGCGTGTATAAGGCAGATTCCCCTCCATCAGTGATATTGTTTATGCGTTTATGTATCGTGGCAAGAATTTTATGGCTTCATAAAGATATTTTTATACAGGTATTAAAACTTTTTTACGTTATTGTTATTACAAATTTAATTTAAATCCGAAGTATAACTATTATAAATGTATAAATTATGATGTAGGTAATAAGCGAATTAACCAGAAAACTGGGAGGAATCGAAGGAAAAGAAGACGCTGTATTTGAACAAATAATACGCGTATGGCTTATGGTAGGGGTATTCTCGGCCGACAGAGGCAGATGTAAATTATTAGCTCTCGCGCTCTGTTCACTCCTCGGAGCTAATTGTCCTCCTAGCGTCCTTGAACATTTCCCACAAATAATATCTAAAATTGTCCATGTTCTTAACGATATAACTCCTTTCGATAAATCAGACTGCGACCGTATAGGATTTGCCATTGAGTAAGTATGAGTTCACGTTTTCATTTTTTTTTTTTGTGCATGAAGTTTTGTACCAATAAAAGCCATTATTTCGCGACATTTCAGATCTTTATCGATTAGCGAACAATCTAGTCCATCGCAATACGAGGATGATGATTACGGAAATGCACACGAACAGCGAACCAGAAAACTTTACTTCATTGATCCTCAGAACTGTACGTCTTTAAAAAGTACATTACAAAATCAGGTAAAATATTCCTAACAATAACATCTGTAGAATGTTTTTTGATGTCTGTATAAAAAATTGTTTGTACATTTCTCATTTCAGTTACTTACGTTACGGAGATTCATTGGAGATAACCAATTTAATCAATTGATGTCAACTCTTAACCCCGAAATTGACGAACAACTTAAGCGTTATGTATCTCTATGAAAAAGGAGCAAGTCAAATTAAGGAAAAAAAATGATTCAGTCAAACGCTATATTACGTGTAAAAAAGCTTTATGGCGCGCTATTGTAAAACGGCACTATCTTATTGTATAATACTAGCTGTTTCACTGTACTAATAATGTTGCTAATAAAAAACAAACTATGTCATTTCAGATTTACTCCTTGTTCATCGAATAGAACCAAATTGTAGTTGTATGTAAAGTTTCGTATCCCTATTTCTATCTTAATAACATTGCGATAAAAGTTTGTTACTGTAAAATGAGGTTACCTTGTAACTTAGGGGAACGTCAGTGTATCAATACCGATATGGACTGGTTATTACTTTGATGCAAAGATATTCTACTAATAATTTAGGAATAGTAAGTTGATCGATAACTTGATTATTATATAAAATACACTAGATACAAGTAACGATGGTAGTAAGAGATGTGCCTCCATTTTATCATTTTTCCCGCTTTTTCCAGCGCTTGTGCTATATATATATACACATTGTTGGAAGAGCAATCTAGCGTCACTGCTGGAAACTCTGAACAGCTGTCGTCTTTGTCAAACCATAGCGGGGGGTTAGCTAAATTCTCGTTTCAAACAGTGCACAGTTCTCTCTAAATCGAAGCACGGTGAGTGTATTATTATAAATCGCATCTATTATTTATTTCGAATTTTTATCTTAAATGACGTACACAAGAAAACGTTTTAATAAGTCTATACATAGGTTGGCGTAAATCTGTTTGATTAGTCGGTGCATCCCATTGGCATATTCATTAACCTTTTCTTTCACAGCCGCGTGCACGTAATGAACGTATGTATATACTCCGATATTACGTACTTACAATATATTAAATGGACTTGGTGTGGAAACAAATACCTGAAGGACGCCATGTTCTTTAGTAGTCTCAAAGAGCACATTTGTGATTGGTTGTGTGGTTTCATTGTTGTTCGTTTTCATTATAATTTTTCTAACGCCTGATTTCCAAAACGAACAAATGGAAATTTAAGGCACCGTTCATATGTCGCCAATAATTGTGAATGTAAACGCTCAATTACGAATCGATCTTTTCGGGGCGAGTTTCGATTTTTTAAATCGATTCTGTTACGAATCGATAACAACTTTAACTCGGTCTTCGATTTAGTAGATCTCTCGCAAAGCGCGAATTTCAATTGAATTTTCGTTGAAACTTGTACGTTTTTCTTTTTGTTTTAATGTTCCTAAAATATTATAATCTATATAAGATTATTTATTTTTCGTCGTCAGATAGTATTTGGTACACGTAATGTAGATAAAACGTTCTGCTCGCTTTCGGGATATTCATCTGGCAAGAAAAGAAGGTCGTTAACTTTTTACGTTTTATTTGTACTCTGTATCCGCTTTAGCGTATCCTGTTGCCACGCATACGTGTAAACGTCGTAATTATTGCGAACAGTTTTAAGAGATGAAGAGTGAACGGTTGTTATCGGTAACGTCTGTAATTGAAATGTAATATTGTAAATTGAAAGCAAGGGCTGTCGTGACTTGGGCAGATTAATGCTGTTTCCTGCCGGAGTGACATATATTTTTAGAAATATTTTCTCGAAGCGTGGGAGTGGTTTCTGCAACGGATGTACACTCAGACGCATGGGGGGCGTACAAAGCGACAGAATGATATCGAGTGATAATAGCGGCATGACTAGAACCTAACTACTAAAAACCGAGTCGAGTGTATCAGAACGTTTCCAATTGATCGAATCAAAACTAAAACAAAAAAGGCTTCAACAGATATTCGCAGCAATGAAAGTCGTAGATCGACCTACCGTTTTTTTTTTTTTTATCAGAAATTTGTTTCAAGCAATTATGCTTGTTTTAACGTCGTTGTTTGGTTTGCTTTTCTGAAAACTTTTTTTTCAACGAAACGCAACAATTGCGTCAGCAGCATTATTGAAACAACTGCCTGAACTCGACGTACGCGTCAGCAGCAATGAATGTGTTAAAAGAAAAACAGTAACTGATACTGCGATAATTCTACCGCCAACCCATACATATACTTATTTCAATGAAATTACGAAATTTATTCATCGTAATATCGTGCAAATTCGAGAGATTCCCAAACACTGATTTTCAACATTAAAGGTTTTCTGCGGCACACGCGACCGTGAAATCCGGCTTCCGATAATCGTTTTTTCACTCGAGCAATATCTATAGACAATCCAAGGCTCCCTTTTATTTCCCTGACCGTTATTTGGGGATTGCGTTTTACTTGGCGGACAATCAAGTTATCCTGGCGCCGCCCGTTGGGGCAAAATCCCCAAAACTGGCCAAAAGCTGCGAAACAGTTTTCAGATCTCCGAAACGAAACTCAATGTACAGGGTTTTTGGGTCGTCGGATTACATACACGATAATTCCGAAACTAGATCGTGATATCAGATGTATTTCTTAATTTTAGCTTTAAGCAGTGATAACTGAGATCCAGTTACGTATGCATCAGAAGACGCTACCCTTGCATCTCGATTCACTTTAGCGCGTAGCCCTTTAACACGGTGACCTTTGACAAATAGGGGCTCCGTGAAATCCTGGGGCTTTCGCGTCAATTTTACCAAAGAATAACGGATACGCACACTCGCCGGGTTGCGTTTTATTGAACGCAGTTCGCACGCAACGTGTGTAACTTTTTCGCTAGATTTCGCATTTGTATATTCGTGGTTCTCATCGATCACGTTTGTTCGATACCATGATAGTTGGCTCGTTCTCTGGCTTTGCAACTCTAAAAAGCAACTTATTATCGAATTACATCGTGTTCGACTAGACTGAAACTTTACGGACTTTGCATGGAAACGCAACGTGAAGTCAGGGCTAACAAAGTTTGTCGGGGTGGCGGGTCCTCCGTGTATTTTCCGGATCGATTATTTCGATAACTCTGTAACGAAATAATAGTAAATTGTCGGAATGAGGGGTTGTTGGGATTCGTTTTCATCGTTGTAAAGTCGAGAATCCGTTGGTATTAGATTTAAAGAAGAATCATCGATATTTTTAAAGGTGACGCCATTTCTGTGACAAGTTTATCGCCAGTCGATGCTGCTGGATGTTCCAGGTTGCAAAAAACGCGTACGACAAGTTTGCGTTAGTTAGGAAGAAAGGTACAGAATTAGGCGCGAGCAAGCGTGGGCGTAGAAGATTCGTAACGAAGAAAAAGGCGAGCAACTGTGAAGGACAGAGGGAGTAAATGCCGATAGAACAGTCGGTCGGGGCGCGACAGTCATAGCGTGGGTGGGGGGCGGGGGTGTTGGAAAAGCGAATACAAACTGGAAAAGAAGAAGAAAAAAAATGAAAAGGGAAGAAGGGAAAGTGGAGAGTGGTCGTAAGAATCGAGAGACAATTAAGGGAAAGGGAGTTACACGCAAGGGAAACTGAGAGAAAAAAGGAAAATAGCGAGTTTGCAAGGGTGATAAAGAGCGGAGAACGGGTAGGAGAGATGGGGCACAAAAAAAAAAAGTTGGATCGAGAGCCAGAAGGAAGTGCTAGGAGAGGAAGAAAGAGAGAGAAGAGAGGCGACGGAAGAAAGGCGCCGAGTGGAGAACGCGAAAGGAAGGGCACGGGGTGAGCGAGTGCGAGAGGGACGCTTTGATAAGGGAAGAGAAGGAGGAGGAATGGTGGAGAGAGGGAGAAAAACCGAGTCACAGCCGTGTATCGATCGTCCGCTTGAAAACTACCCCTTGAGGAGGAGGCGCAGTGTGCAAAGCCGACTACGTACGAGTCGGTGGTGCTCGTGGTGCTCGCGGTCCACGCGGATCTCTAGACGGGTCTAGAGTTTTACTTGCGTGCCCGTGCTCGTCTGTATTTCATCATCGTCATCGAGCATCAGTGCTGGGGTTTACGTTTACCAGGGTGTCACGCATCTCGTCATCGAACGCGCGAGGTGAGAAATCGTTCTGTCGTTGACAAAGTTCCTTATTTAATCGACGAGAGGCGTCCAACGAGATTCCTGCACCCCGTTTCGACAGCGTTTCGAACCTCCTCTCTTAGGCTCCCTCGACGTCGTCGTATCATGTAAAAATCGTTTACACGGATTTCGCCGCGACAGTGCGGCCCGATTCGTTTGCTTTCAACGTTCTAACGAAGTTAAAGATGGTGTTAGATCCACCGCGGCTGGCACCGGTCGAACGATTGCGAAACAACTGTGCTGGCCATCCGTGCCCGTTCGTTATAACGGGAGGCGCTTAAGGTGAACCTTTTTTTACGTGCAACCTTTGCCCTTACTCGTACCAGCCACTTATTCTCATTGCTTCTGTTCTAAGAAGCGCGGCTTATTAAGAGGGACGGGCGCTCGTTAATTCCATCTTTATGAGCGTGCCATTCTATTTTCGGGTTCGCCGCTCGGTAATCCGTGATGAGAGACGTTGTTGCCTTGATAGAAAGGATAGCTAGATAGAGACAATCCAATGGGACATGGTGTATCGTGCAATTTGCATGACGAACTGGTCGTATCGGCGTCATCGGTTACAGTCATTTCTATTCGAGAAATCGGAGTTCACCGCGAACGGAAACGATTCAACTGTTCGGGATTAGTTGGTTAGCAAGGTTACGCATACAGTAAATCGTTGACACTGTTGCGGACGAGTTCCGTTTTTCTTTCGAATCGTGTGCCTCCAAGAGTTAAACGACAATGTGCACGCGCCTACGTGAGTGGTCGTCCGCGCGTGGGTGTGTATTTGTATGAAATATTGGAAAGGATTACCTGTACGCGTGTCAGCGATTATTACATCAGAAGTAAGTCGTGATGCTGGAAAACGTGGTCGATCGATAACATTGAAAATCATCCGTCCGTGGACGGTCTGATCTGGCGAGGAGCCAACCGGCCAGTCATAAATTCGAATCCTTCCCTTTTGTTTTTCAAAATCTCTTCGAAACCTTTCTTGTTGTTTTCACACGAGCGCAAACTTTTGTTCGCAGACTCGCTGTCTTCTACGTAGGACAAGGAAATAGAAAGTATCCACCATGGCGTTCGCAGGACTAAAGAAACAGATTAACAAAGCCAATCAGGTGAGTACATGTTGTATACGCGTAGAACTTCATCGCTGGTGAATGAATAAAATCGTTAATTAAGCAACGAGTACGGTATTACTTTCACCAAGGACCATCAAGTTTTCAGCTGACGCGACTAATTCCTTGACTAATTCATGTTTGTTTGGATTTCACTGCTCTGGATCGTCCAAGCTTCGATATTTGGGAACGCGTTGTACATCTTTTGTAACGTAATCGCATTTTGCTTCAAGATCTGTGCACATTATCCTCGCCCACGCACAGTTAACTGACCGAGATTCGTCGTTCTTCGAGGTCAAGTTTCGAAGCTTCTTTTGACATTAGGGGATCGGTGTGGAATTTGCGATCGAACGTGTCTCTTTCAACGTATTAGGTCAAGTTGTTCGGTTCCATTTTATTTTGTACGTTTGATTAATCGTTACGCGAATCCAGATACACGATGGAAACAATGTACATTACACGTACGTATATGTATTTGAAATCGAGACCAAGGACTTTTGATTGTCAATCTTACGCTTGGGGAGAACCTTTGGACGCGCAGTCTAATCTCGCCAAAGTACGAAATTTATACGACTATTCCGTATAGACGTTTCTAAATCGATCAAATCTGAAACACATTAGTCCAGAATATTCATAGACGATTATTAAAAATATACCGTGTAGTTTGCTCACGGTATCGTGTACTCGATGCAGTGGATCTTATGTAATTATTGAACTTGGTATAAATTGATCGTAATGCGGTAACGAGTGACACTGATACTTTTTTTAAAGTGCATTGTTGAGGTTTCGAACTCTGTGCCAAGCTAGCACAGCTGTTCATTTCAACGTGTAACTTTTACCGTCTACTGTCAAAGGGTACATTTCAGCAATGGAGTCGAAATTAATCCCAAATGTGCGTGTTTTGAATTTCATTTTTTTTTTCTAATATAGCAAAAATTCCTTTGCGCGTTAATTCAGCAAGTTAAATCTTAACACTGATCATGATTTCGTATCGATCGACGTATTCCGATCGTTTACGTAGTATTCTGATCCTAACAGAGGTCTCGTTCGCCTCAATGTACCTCGAGTGGAACAATTAATTCTTATTTAGGTTGACACTTATTAAATTCGAGCTGGGGAAACGTGTCGTCTCGTTCCGAAGTCGGTGAAAGCAAACTGGAAACGAATGATTGCACGCCATGATTGCACGCTTCTTTTTAATCGCAAGATAATTGTTTACAAATTGATTGAAATCACCGGTTGCGTCTCGGACGACGTATAATTACTCGTAACGGCGAAGCTCTTTCCATAAAGGAATGCAAATGTTTCGGATAGTTTAAGCCAAGTTTCTCAGTTCCATTTCATGCTACGAATTTAATTCAAGTTTCCAAGCTTTTTAACGAGTCTTGGAAACGATACTCGTCTCGCTACGAGTACTTTTAACTTCAAGCACGGCGAGGCAACGTCTTATTCATGAAAATTTATATTCAGAGATACGTATCGACGAGCAGAAGCGCTGATCTATTTCCAGCTTATGGAATTGTACGTTGAGTGTTGGGCTAGCGATTCAGTTAATAACGACTCTTTTTAATTTTATATTACCTTATCTTGCGATACCCTATCGCGCGATACGCGAATTATTGAAAGTTATCGAAGGCTTTCTCCTTTCGATTGTTGTTTAGAAATTTAGAACGTCGGATGAGTAGAAAGCATATTAAGATATGGCAAAAGTCTAGAGCATTTCTGTTCGAAACTGCATCCGACAGCGAGGCGTCTTCCTCCACTCGAGCACGGACGCTGCCTCGAAGCAGAAAATATTGACCGTTCAAGGTCATTTCTCGTTGCGAAACACGACAGGTACGAGTTCCACTTTCGCGCCATGACAGCTTGTCTTCCTTTTTAACCACCGACCTATTTAGAAACAGTCTCCAGCGTAGAAAGAGGATCCTCTATGTTGGTATTAATCTGGACATCAATTTCCATCTACTGTTACTTACGCAAAAACGAACATAGTCGACAGCATCGTCGCGCAGAAAATTATAGAAACGCAGAAACTCATTCCAACTCGGAAAATGGGTTAAGCAAGATCCATATCGGCACGAACTTTTTTCATTATTTTAGAATTTATCCCCGAGATCCTGCCCCACCGATAATGAAACATCCCGTGTACACTGAAATGATCCTCGTAATATCATCGTTTACCTAAATCAGTATTTCCGATCATTTTTACGATATTTCGGTCACGTATGCAAAATAATAATTTAAATAGAATCGCGCGGCATGAATTCGAATTAAACGGAACGTGACATTGTAGCTACCGGATATGGGTCAGATTTACTCTAGGACGACGTTTAATTGGCAATGGTATGCTACCTATGTTCCTGCGTGTAGTAACGTATAAGTAGGTCACCGTTAAATATGGGTCACGGTCGTACGGGACCTTCATCAAGTAATCGTGTTGCTTAGCTTTCGCGCTTTTCAAGGATTACGGCGTATTGTTGCTCCGATTATACCGTACGATTCGAGTATCGACGTTCACGGTGATCACGGTAACATCGTTAATCCCTCATACCAAGCGTAATCAACCCTGTGCGGTACAATTGCTTTCTCTCGGTCTCGATAAATAGAATCCACCTACTTTGATCCAGTCTTCTTGGAAGGTTCTTTATCAGGTTTCGATAAATCGACTCGCGTTTCTGTTTGCCATCCCACAAACGCGTCCAACTCGTTCACGTTTCAACTGTCAGTTGTAATTGGAAGGTAAAACCGACATTGAATGTCCTCGGACACTTCTCATCTTCGTTGGCAAACTTTCAAAGGCACATCGCTTTAGATCAATTGACTGCGGATATTATTGATCCGTGGTACCTATCCTTTCCACGGGTGACGTTTTCCCCCCTTTCGAAACTTCTTAGGGTTATATCCCTTGCGACCTTATCCCCTGACCATTTCCTTGCGGTTATCTCGCGTTCCCAGGAAATCTCGTTTCGCCTTTCAGGATGATCTCGGTTTACGAGCAATTAGCTAACGTCGTGCTGTCGTATCTTTCAAAATTCTTGCACCCTCCTCCACGACAATGTCTGTGCTGACGATTTGCTCTTTATCTGCGGTATCGTCTCCGTCAGGTCATCCTGAGTAAACCGAGTAAGTCGAGGATCGCGCAATAAAAGCCACGAAAACTGGATACGTCGCACGTGTGTGGGCAATTCCACGCCAAATCGATAATTCTCGTGTCCCCTGTCGGAGGTGTTGGTATAGAAATATATAGCACCGTATGCCAAATCAGGAGGAAGGCTTGAGTCATCGTTTTTCGAGTCTCATTATTGTTTAAAAGATACAAATCCTCGAAGTTTACACTCTGGAAAGGTTCAGAGCATCCAGGACGTTGGCGACGTCCCTGTACGCAAATCCTTTGTCAATATGATTGACAAAGCTACCCTCAAACAGATTAGAAGCATCGAGTTTAATACTGTTAAACTGCGAAAACAATGAGTTAGCCATGACGAATCCCCGGCACTAACCGAAACCAGGTCTGTTCACGCAGGAAGCTTTGTTGTCTATTTGCTAAGATATTAAAGGTATTACTAGCCGTTGGATCGCAATCAAACACGCTACGTTACAGACATCATTTCTCATCAGAGAATAACTTCTGATATATTTAACAGTCTAGATAAATCACGACTGTTTAATCGAGCTGTAATTTTATCATTAACGCGAGCCGGTTATGTCAATGAACAGCGCCATTCTGGAATCAGTTTCCTCTTTCATTCAAGCTCTTAATGTTCATTCATAAATTTACCTGACCTATTTGTCGCAACAGCGTTACTAATTCAATTATGTTTTCACAGTATATGACGGAGAAGATGGGCGGTGCGGAAGGAACCAAGCTCGACGTCGACTTTGTGGATATGGAGAGGGTGAGCGCGCCTTTTCAATATTTTTAAGGTTTCAGTGACACGATGCGTCGCTTATAACCTTGAATCGATCTCGTCGCGCAAACGATATTCTCTATGATTCTTGACAAAATTAAAAACGCGAGCGCCATGATCGTTTGGAGCATTATACGTTTCGTACCGTGTCGGTTTAGGTCTCTTGTACCCAAAAATATTGGGACAATTACACAGATATTAGACTCGTTAATTATTTAATTATGATTGCAGAAAACGGACGTCACGTACGAGTTGGTGGAGGAGTTACAATTGAAAACGAAAGAGTTCCTCCAGCCGAATCCGACGGCGAGAGCGAAGATGGCGGCGGTCAAGGGCATCAGCAAGCTCAGTGGCCAAGCGAAAGCGTCGACTTATCCCCAACCGGAGGGTGTTCTCGGCGATTGCATGCTCACCTATGGAAAGAAACTCGGCGAGGATAGTATTTTCGGTATGTAATATCGACTTAAAGACAAGCGCCTCTTCACCGCGCTCATGGGCGGTGTAAGTCTGCCTATGTGGCAAGTGTCGGGTCTATGCGAGACCAGAAACGAACCGTTACGTAAGGTGTACATTGGTGCGATAACGAGACCGAAGCCACGGGTAATATTTTACCTGAAGCATACTACGGGCTGTTCCCTATGGAAAATGTATTATCGTGCACGAGGCGATGAAACTTTCTTCGAGTATCTTGCGGCGCATGCCGACTAGACACATAAATATGCATCTAAGTGTCATTTATCTTTTCTAATTCCCGTAGCTCAGGCTCTTATTGAAATGGGCGAGGCTATGAAGCAGATGGCGGACGTGAAATATTCGCTGGACGACACCATTAAACAAAACTTCCTGGAACCTCTGCACCATTTGCAGACCAAAGACCTGAAGGAAGTGATGGTAGGTTGCCCTGCGGTTATTGGAAAAGTTCTCGTTCTCCCATTCTTCCACGGCGAACATCGTCGCGGAATATTGTTCCGGTTGAACGGGATACGAATCCCCGATCTATTGATATTCGTTTTGTTTCAGCATCACCGGAAAAAACTTCAGGGACGAAGGCTGGACTTCGATTGTAAGCGAAGACGTCAAGCAAAAGGTAAGTACACCTTGGCCCCCACGTTGAGTTTATCTCTCTCGTATCGTTATTGATTTATTTAAGCACAACACGGGCGTGAGCTATATACGCGTCCTTGCGACACGAAAAAACTTGACACGCGCGGTTCGCGGTTATAATTTGTACTCTTTCGAAAAATAATACCCGGACAGCTTCAACCTGGAGAACGTCGTAAAAAATGGGAACCGTTTCACCGTTAGCCGTGCCTTCGCCTTTTGTTCTCGATGTTGTACAGTGTAATAGACAGCACATTCGCATGTCTTGCATGTGCACGTTGCAATTATTAGAGAATTGTAATCGACAAAATTAATTTTCGTTAAAGTTAACAACATGAAATTTTTAACGTGGATATTTATTTGGATATTTATTTGCAATAATATTAAATACCTTGTTTACCTGCTATAAAAGTGCGGGCGATCTTGTTTTTCGTTTCTTTGAACGCTGCATTGACTATATGCAGCCGGGAAAAGATCCGCCAGTCCACATTTCGGAAGTCCTGTAAAGACTTCTTCGCCATACACTGGTACGTGACTTCTCCATACCTGCCAATTAACTTATAATTTTACAAGTTCTCATGCTTTGCGTAAAAACACCCGTATCGATACACACACAAAGTTGACGTTGCGTTAGACTAAAAATGAACGAAACCCCAACCCGTTCTTTTCTATAACCTTGAATATACATACCTTTGTGCATTTTGCGGTAAGTGTATATAGACTTATGCCATGATTATTATGCGAGGAATAAGAAAGTACCGTAACAGTTTTTCGTATGTACACGAAGTATTTGCGAGTGCACCAAAAGTACTGCGAATGTCGAATGTATCACTTGCGTAAGTTTCGCGAGAAGATTTATAATCGCACAAGCTTGCGTTAGAAGGGAAGGAACGTACACGATCGAAACGTTTAGCGTCACTTGTACCCGGTGTAATTTTGCTAGAGTTAAACCAAATGTGCTTCTTCTTCCTGTTTCTTTTGTATCTTATGGTACCAAACTTAGGCATTGGAGCAACCCAGTAGTGCAATTTTTAATATCTCGCCGGCGCAAATTTTGCGAGCAGGTTCTCACGTTTCAGACGACGAGATACGTCAAGCCGAAGAAAAGTTCGCGGAGAGCCTCCATTTGGCACAGTTGGGCATGTTCAATTTATTGGAGAACGACGTGAGTTTTATTGAAATTTTAATTTATACATTACACACCTATACGTGGAATAACATTTTCTGTACTTTTCTGTATGTAGGTAGAACAAGTGGCACAGCTGGCAACATTCAGCGAAGCTCTCCTAGATTATCATCAGCAGTGCATCGAGGTTTTGAGAACACTAACGGAAACACTTTTGGAGAAGTATGTATAGTTATATGTTTACAGTATAGGTAGTTTGGTGTATTAAAGGGGTGAATTTGTTTATTACCTAAAGCGAATCGCATCGTATATATATATTTTGTTTGAAAAACTTTTACAGGAAAGATGAAGCAGCGAATAAACCGAAAATGGAATTCGTGCCGAAGACTTTGGCCGATTTACACGTCGACGCATTGCCTTCATTGGATGCTATGAACGGTGGGAACTTCTCTCTTCACGGTAAAACACATTTTACACGTACACATACAAAGATGATATTTCTCGCGGGTGGATTGGCTGTCTGTTTCTTGTTTCCTCTGCCATGCAACATTTCTACGTACCTTGTAACTATACACTCTGATCATATACATCGTCGTACTAAGGCTAATCCAGTCACTTCGTTAACTCCAGAGATTAATTAAGTGTATGTCATTAATTTTCCACCGTATAATGCAAGTTTCTTCCTAACTTCACGTTCAGATTAATATTTTCTGCATTGAATGTGGCATCACTTCGTGTATATCTAACTCTTGAACTTGTAAACAATTATTATATTTATCACACTCCTGTTACACACTGTCCGACTGTTTTGTGTCTATACTCTCGCATACTTGAATGTCTGTCCTTCTGACACGATGTAGGGGCAAGTCGAGCCGGGTCTCCTGTCCACGACGGGAAGCGCTCACAGCTCGAGCTATTTCCGGCCGGAAACCCGCCACAATCTGCCAATGGTAAATTTTGCATGGGGATAGCTTCGACTACTGTAGGGCAATCGATAAATTATTCGACTCGAATGCCATTACTCTCCATGCATCGCAAGACTAGAGACTAATTAATGTTTCACCATTTATGTATCTTTTTCAATGCACTCGTAAATTAACCCCAAACCATTACTTATCGGCATGCATGTTTGTTTAATAATTGTACTCCTGATTTCCGTACTTTATCTGCTTTTATAAAAGAGACTTTGTCTCTTTGAAGTTTCAAAGTTATTTCGCCGATTCATGTAGACTTTTAATCGAAGTGTTCATTTTAGCCTCTTAGATTTAATTTCGTAATACATACCGACTATTACATTGAGCGATTATATTGATACCACCTAGCAGACGCTTAGATACCATACTTTTTAATTGCATACTTTAGATTGTCGCAGTGAGCTTAACGTTCATTTATTTTATCTCGTTGTTTATTTATTTCTCGGGATAACGAGTATCCCCAAAACTTTTCAGCTTCTCCTTTGCCATCTCCGAGTAAATCTCCAGCAAGAACTCCGATGGCAAGACAACCTTGCTGCACAGCTCTGTATGATTTTGAGCCAGAAAATCCTGGAGAACTCGGGTTCAAAGTAAGTGTAAAATAGTTAGGAGGATTCGAAGTTAGGAACTAATGGTTATTCTTGGAAATGAAAGAAACTGTCTAATGACCACGTCCTTTCTTACAGGAGAACGACACGATTACTCTGATTCAGAAAATCGATGAGAATTGGTACGAAGGTAGCGTGAACGGTCGCACGGGTTATTTCCCAGTAACTTATGTGCAAGTTGTAGTACCATTACCTTAAGAGGGCAACGCACGCCCCGAAACCAAAGACCCAGCATTCGTTCACCAGCGTCTCCAGCAAAATTATCTTACTCTCCGATTAGCCTAAATCTCTATTCAAGACTTCTCTACTATCACTTACGTTGTATGGTCCCAAGCTTGTTCGATCTACGGATTCAGAGTTTCTCTGTCTTGTTTCGTTTCTTTCGTCTATTATCCCAAGAATAGATGTATACGCATGTTAATGTACATATATAATGTTATAGTGTCTTTTATCGACGTAAGGACCTTCGTGCGCGCAGATACATATACACATATAGACACGATACACACACACAGATACAAATAAGCATACATACATACACCAAAGTACCTACGATGGCAGTCCACTGTCAAGGGCGGCTCATTTTTCACGTTCTACATATGTCGTCTCATGTCATGATGTAACATCTTCGTTAGTTTCTCTCACCAAAGTTCAATTGCACAAAGATATCAGACTGTCAAGACTGCATTGAAATTCGAATACCAAGAACGTTCGAATACTCTTACGTCAAGTATTTTAATTTACATCATTATCAACGTATCGCGTGTTACGTAGTCGAACTTTAAGTTACTTTCCTTCTGAGAGATAATCCGAGAGAGTCTCAGCTTAGGATTCCATTGATCAGTCAACCATTCGAAGCGTGATGCATCACCAGCGCGAAAGCCATCTCATATTGTACATGTTTTTTATACGTTTAGTTGTTCGTTAAAGCGCACGGTTCCTTATGCGACGAAACGTTCATCGAATCATCGGTGTACATTTTTAGTTGGTCCGCACGGCGCAGCGAAAACCGTAACTCGTATAATATATTCGTACATTGTATAGCGATTCGTTCCCCCATTCCCCGAGTCGTTTGACGTTTTTCTCGAACGTACCCTATTCTTTTTAATCATTTAGGCAACACCGAATAGAAGTTAGGATTTAGTTTAAACGATGTTTAAAATGGCGGCGAATCTCTTCCACGAAGTCGTTATCAATTGACAGAGAAAACAAATAAATTGTTTCATTATTTTCCATCGTGGTTCAAGTCACGAGAAAACAAAGGATTACATGTATTCTAGATTCCTTTGTCCTTAGTTTCGTGTTTATCGTTAGCAGTACGTTGTGATTTTTTAGAAGTTATTCGTCATCGCTAAGGATAACTACTTAAATGACTTCCTCGAATGAATTCGAATTGCTGGTATGTTAAAACACACGATTTTTCTTTCTCTGCTCCTTTCATCGTTACCCGCACGTCGCCTTCGTGAATTTCCAAGTTCTGAAACGAAGAAAAAAAAATGTTAATATAAATCAGAGTAATTATCACGATTATGTCTTCGCGTCACAGATGTTTGATTCGTTCCCTTTGCTGACTTTGTACGAGAGTTCAACCGCCAGAACAATGAAAGTAATTAAGGAACTTGGTTATTTGTTGCCACGTGGATTTTAGGTATATCTTCGACAAAATATTTGCTAAGCATAATGTAATGATGATAGAATATATAACTTACACGTATATGCTGTCGATGACGGCGACAACGGTGATGACTACGACGATGGCATTATTATTATTATTAATATTCGCATATTTTTCCATTACCGTTACGGTAAATACAATTTACATCGTAAAACGTTCTTGGCCTTACATTCTGAATCTTTCCAAAGCCAGTTTCGTATAGATGGTATTTATGAATTTCGCGGCACTTTGAACAGCGTTTCGATTAACGTATGTAACGTTATAATAATCGAGGTAGTCGTACCAATTAAGTAAAATAATGATACTACGCGATCAAAAGATATTATTAAACCGCTAGTTTTACCTATATTAATGTTATATTAGTTGTACGTATAATCTGTATACATTATATATATAATAGGTATTTTTTATTAGTTAATCGCATCACTATGATCTCGTACAACGTATGTCAGTGAATTATAATATATTTTCGGAAACAGAAGATATTAAATACGACGCGTTCAATCGAAACGTTGTTCCAACGACCGCTCAAATTGCCAAGAATGAAACTCACGGGTTCATTTACTGCGGGAAAAAAAAATTGTTACAAATTATTGGCTGGTATATCTGGGTATATCACTACTGCTGCTACCGTCATCAGCATTCAGTCATCGCAGATGAAGAGGAGGAAAAAAAGACATTGATAATTTTACCTATTGTAATTATTGAGAGTCATGAAACTTTTTTCCGAAAAGCTCGAAGTGTTATCAATGTTGTGCAATATTAAAGTTTAACATCACGGTGTTTAAGCAGTTGTCGCGATCGCTGGATCGGTGTTTCTCAAATACGCGATCAAGTAAAAAGCATTACGGAAATCGATAGATTAGTGGGAATAAAAGATTCTTTTGTCGAGTCCAACGATACCGAAAGCATTCGATAATATATATTCTGTCAATTTTCTTCGTTTTAACGCATTAAACGCCAAGCCCACTTTAGTCAAGAAATATAAACAAAAGATAAGAGAACGAGAAGCGAGGGTGGACGATGACTGAACGCTTCTGCCGTGAATTTATTTTTTTTTTTTATATATATCAAGAGATAACAGGCAACGAAACGTCTATTTCAATACGACGAAGAAAGTTATAATTTTGTTCGAGGCTGGCGTGGCGTTTAATTTGTTAAGCGACAGATGAGACTCTCGTTCTTGTGATTTTACCTAGGCCAGAACGACGCGCTTGCGAGAGAACGTAATCGTAGCGAATAGGTGCCATACAAGCGTTTTCATAATTTATTGAATTACAATGTAAGAAAGAGAAACGCGAAAAATACAACTCATAGCGCGATAACGTTGTGATAACTTTATGTTCCTCGAGGCGCTAGTATCTGCTGGGTAGTTTGTCAATTAATATGAATACGAGAATCAATAAGGCGTGAGTTCCATCTTCCAAGTACATGATGAAGAGAGAGAGAGAGAGAGAGAGGGAGAGAGAAAAATACAGAGGCAATGTTAGATATAAAGAAGTCGTTGAAAGCAATGGGAGTCCTGCAACTTGCGTCCATGTGCAAACGATAGCAATATAAAGAAACGGAGATATTTTCTTGGAACGAGAGACATATCATACGTTGAACGAGGTGCTCGCGATTTGAGAAACGCTGTACCGGCACTGTGAATGAAAACTACGAGACAAAGTATCATGGAAGAATAGTTTGTCGCGCGGTTTAATATTATTTCCACGTTAAATCCGCAATTTGCCTTCGCTGTTGCGGCCCCCGAAGCAACCGTTGCGGGAATACAAACGCGATCGACGATCGTGGTGTAACAAAAGAAAATGTAAAAAAAACAGAAAACTGGAAAAACGAAGAAAAAAAGGATGAAATGAAAATGATCTATAATTATTAAATCGGTATCTTACTCTATAAATGTTGGCTATTGTTAAATGTTGAATATTGTTCTGCGGAGGGCTTGCCCCCTTTCGAGCACGGAGGCTCGCCGCTTCGAATCTACGATCGTCCTTTTTCATTTGTCCGATTTTCTTGTTTTTACGCGCCTTAACGTGCGTCTTTGTTACGTTACTTTATTGTGGTAGCGACGAAGCTTATTTTTACATACTATGCGTATACGTATATGTATAAGTTTACCAAGTATTTCTTATAGAAATGTATTATTTTTGCGTTAGGTTAGTTATTAGAAGACTTTTAGATTTTACTAGCCGGAAGAGAGACGAGTTTCGTTCGAAGTGACAAGCTCTCCGCATTTTAATTGTAATCTAACTATTTGGGGTTCGAGCAGACATCGAATCTATCGCTCCCCGCAAAGTCACTGAGCATCCTTGGTCTGGAAAATTGTATCGTAGACACGTCCACTTCATTTTCTCCTGACTCTATGTATTTATCTAGTTTTCTTATGCGTGCGTGCATAGAAAAACCGGGAACCTCGTTCGCTTCTTTCTCGCTTCTCGTGTCTTCGGTCCACTTATATTTTGTAAGCGTCAGAATGTCCGGGGATTCACGAGAAACATCGAAGGCAGCGAGGATTCTCGTATTAACCGTTTCTTTTACTGGCTTCTTGTCGTTGATTTACCACCGTCGAGTTTTTATTACCGGTTATATGTGAAGAGACGACCAGTGGATGCAACGCAGTGATACTTTCAGACAATACATTACAATTAATTACACTTATATTAATAAACTAATCTATTATGATTATCGAACTCCGATTGAAGAGGTATATACAACATGTACTCGATTCCGGTCAATGCTAAATAATTATTAACACTAACTAAGAAATAAAGTGTGCTCTTTGTCATGCTACATAGTTTTGAAATGAATCTATGTTAATTTTACCCTTTTAATCGTTCAACAGAGTTCCTAGGTTTTTTTTTTTTTTAGTAATATAATAATACTTGGAAGAAAATAACGTTAAAGAAGTTTGCTAGTCGAAATGGAACGATAAACGTTACTTTAAATTTCGTATCATCCCATCTCTCCCCTTCGCTACTTCAGCAACGTAATCCTCACGCATGCGTATCAAAAACGATCCACGTATACGGATATCGTGGGTCATAGTTTGCCAGATTATATTTAAGAAAATCCTCGACGAGATAAAACGCGAAGTACGTTACAAAATAATATAAATTAAACACTTAAAGCATTCCCTTAAAGGAGAAACTCGTTTCTCGATTTTGTCGAAAGTCGCTCGTAAAAAGGGAAGCTTGCTTATCCCGCGGTAGGTAGCGAGACGTGATTCAGCAGATCATTTGCAGAGTTAACCAACCCTGCAACATGATTTACCGGGCATAGCGCCAGCATCCATAATGCATATCTTCCCTTCTGTGGACATAATTGTATACGATATTACCCGAGGGAACACGGTTCTTCCCGGTAACAAGGCATACCATCAACTCTGAGGAGAGACCTCATAAAGCATCCCTCAGCACCGTGTTGGTTCTACGTGATATTACCTCGCGCCACGAGATAGAGCCTCCATTCGTGTTCGTTCGCGTCAAGGGGTTACATCCTCCTCAAAGTAAGCTTCTCTCGAACTTAACCATGGGAAATATAGACTTTTGATGCCCAATTACAGGGTCAGCTTTTCTTTATACGACTCACCTCTCGCACCTCAAACTTTCACCGTGTCTCTTATAGCGTCGAAAAGTCTAACGCTACCCTTTTCGAGACTCGAAGAGTCTAGAAGATATTCAAGCACCTCCTTCATCTTTTTCACCTCCTTCTCACCCACTTTTATTGGTCCTGGGTCCTCCTTCATCTCTCGCTATATTCTTTTCCTTTCGAACATAGCTTTCTGCTCGTCCACCTTTTTTATCACCTTCTCCTCCCACCATTTTTATTACTTCTATTTCTTTCCTCCTCGTCCTCTTCTACCTCTTGTCCTGTTTGATAATAGACAATCGTGTCTATTCGTCGAAATATTTGTACAAAGGGGAAGAACCGAACGGAGCCAGAGTAGAATTGCTGGAATTTGTTTTTCAATTCCATCAAAAGTCCCTTCACCAAGCGTCTGGCATTGTTGTTCTTTTTTAGAATTGAAGAAAATTCATCGCGGAGGCTTTGGCTCCGAACGAAAAGTCGAATTACTTTCTCGTAGATACAATACCCGGTGCTCGTTCGCATCCCATAACAGGAGGGTCGTTTTTATTAATGCACGAGAGAGGGCCACGTAAGCGGCTTACCCCCTGCAATTAAAATGTTTCTTTAAATACACAGCTTGTCGACTTTATTGTAGACGACTGAAAGTTGTGTTTAAATCCCTGCTCGTTATACCAGTTGTCGATACGTTCTTCCCTGAACGAGGGCACAGTAAAAAATGTGATTTCTCCACGAACCCTTCCCAACGTACAAAGTATATACCTTTTTATAATTGTAAAGCGTATACCAGGAGTCCTCAAAGCGTATAGATAATCTAGCGTATCGATTCTGCTTTATATTACATTTATTTTCACCTCTAAAATAATTAGTTGTTCTAATTTTAAAATTCTTCTTTGCGATCCATTCACGAACGAAATAAGTCTCGGTCTTTTAGGAGCACTCGAGGAGGGGTTGAGGGGGTGCCCTTTTATGGTGGGCACGTGGAACGTGTATCGTCGGGACGTGAGGTAGTTACGGGAAAAATCGGTGCGAGAAAACCCACTCGTACTTGTAGATTCCTCCCGAGAGGCGACAGTGTCTACGCTCGCGAAGCCAATTTGCCGGAACATTAGCCGCAGACGATGTTTCTTCTACGGTGGCCATTATTGACATAGCCTGTTCACAATTGACTATAATCAATAGTGCTTCGTGCCACGTCACCCGATTTCATCTATTTTGCAAACAGACCATATAAATACTATGTTACGACAAAAACTCAGCGTGTTTAGCAAATTACATCTTTTCTGAACGATGAACAACCAAGTGTTCGATCGTTCCTGTTTCTGTTTTCATGGTGGTCTCGCGTATTGTGCAAGGGAGGACGACGTCTTTCCTTGGCTGCTTACGGGAACAGAACGTAAGTACCATATGTGGTCGAAATCTGAAATTTTGCTGACGATCGTCCAGGGACCGCAGAGCTGTATCCGTTAAGGGTTTCTGTTCATTGGAGCGTCCTTGCGTACAAGGCGGGAGAGCTCCCCAAGGATTTCGCAGGCGGGATATATCCGACGACCAAGATTACACCGTGCATTCTACTGTATACCGGTCTCTCCAGTAATTGAAAAAGATTTGTTTCTTCTAGACAATCTACCGCGGCTTTGCATTCGTTATAATTCCAGACTCTCGTGCTTTGCTCGCGTTTCATTCTTGGACAGGTTATTAAAGAGAGGTGTCTCTCCTCCAGAATATATTTGATAATAAAACTGAAGAAAATCAATCGAGATCAAGTTTAAAAATTAGAGAGAAGAAAGGTAATTCGTAAATAAATAAAACAATGTAAAGGTACACCATTGATCAGGATTTTTATTGTTACTCGGATTACACATAGCGTTTCCACATGCTGTCAACTACGTTAGTTTCAGTGATGCGCCTCGTACATTCTACATTTCTTACAGCTGTAGTTATACACCGGTCTACGTTAAAAAGCAGAAGAAATGCTTACGTTCGTCCACGTCGCCTCGATTAAAATTATTATACGTATTAGTAGACGATTGGAAGCAACGATCCAAACTCTAGGGGATCGAGTTTGAGATCTGCATGAACGTTTGCCTCTTGAGTACTCGGATATCCTCTCTATCGGATAAGTGTTCGCTACGATGCAGCCATTCGCTGAATAGGGCAATAATCATAAAGAGTATATTGCACGGTACACCTGACTCGCGCTCGGGAGACAATTTCAAGCCGCGTTGCGTCCTCGGTGCATCAAGTATAGCGAGTTTTGCGATGCAAATTAATCCACCTAGGGCTAAATAGATCTCTTCGATTTTATTTACTGTAATAAATTTTCGTAGCGAATCAACTCTAGGGATTAATCAGTTTGTATTTACAATAGAAACGGGGGTAAATTTTGTTGTGTGTCTGCGAAGCTAGAGATTCGTTCGATAATATTCTAATAGACCTTGAAAGGTAATCAAATCTATATTAATCCTAGGGATAGGTATAATGAACGTTTAAATATTGGAAATTTGTTTCTACCTGAACTTTTTACCATTTACACGCTTAGTATAACCAGTTTTCTGTGTACATGTGAAATCTAATGCGACTACGTGCGCTTGTACGACCGGGTTCGCCGTAACGAGAACAGAAAATAATTATCGCTGTATAATTAACATTCTTTAAATACAAATTCTGAGCGTCGCTCGAAATCTCGTTAATTTCGTCACGCTTGACCGCGTGAAAATTTAATTACACGAACATTTATATTTGTAGCGGCGTAACTGTTTTGTACGTACAATCTACAGAACGAAAAAAAAAAAAAAACGTAACGATTTAAGCAAATGTGAACAAATTGTTGAAAGGAACACGGAAGGAAGAAGAATCGAAGAAACTTTTAGTTCGATCTAATGAAATGGCGGTTGGCACTTAATTATATTTAATACTTGAGATAGAACGAAGTAAAACGGGCGTAAAATAAAAAAGATACTGTTCGATGCTCCTTCTTTAAAAAAAAAGGTAAATAAATGAATACTATAAATCGCTACGTTAAACTACTCGGAATAGTTTAAAATCGCGACTGTTATCGGATACAAAGTAATACAGACCTCTAAGGATTAATCGAAAGACTTCTAATTTACAACGTCTTTTTTTAATTAAGTAACCCTCGCTACTTCTGGCTGCCTCCCCGCTCTCCGGATCCATTTTCTCGATCTTCCCTCCTTCTCCCTTCTGGTCGCGGGTCCCCTCCCACCACGTCGATTAATTATTATTATTAGTGGACGCCGACGGGCTATGGATCTGGCCGTAAAATATTCCTCGTGGACGGCAGGCCGAACAATCCGCGCCCGTTCTCTCCGTCGGCTCGTTTCCTGCAATCATCATTGTTGAAAATTAACAAAATTCCGCGCTCCTCTGGCAAAACACAAAGGGAACAAACAAAATCGAAAAACCGTTTCATTTATTCATTTAAATTGGATGAGTAACGAACCTGGCCTCAGAGGAAGCGAGCAAAATTGAAAAGTTATACGCGCATCGTTTTATACGCGCGATGACGATTAAAGGAGCGATCGATCCTCGTATATCGTTGCTCTGATTGGGATAAATTTACACGCTCTGTCGAAACAATTACGGAAATTCTGATAAACATACGATTTTATACATTTGCAACTACATTTTTACATACATTCGGGTAACACGACTTCAAAAGTATGATACGAAACGGTTTTTCTTTTAATACCAAGTATAATAGTGATTTCGTGTAATTTATTAGAACATTTTTGTTATACCTACCTTGAGGACACTTTACGTGTCTGTTTAGGAACGGTCCCATTCCACTGTCCGGGCTAGCAAGTGGAATAGGGCCTCTCTATAGACAATATTCAACTTGTCTGTACAGACAAGGATCTCGTTATGCCTGTATCAATCTCTGAGTCAGGTGTGTGCTTGTGTTTATGTCGATACCGTTAACTGCTATCGCTTAAATATAAGTTTTTCTTTCAATAGGACAGTTTCGATGCTTTCTACTGATTCACAAGACTGCGATTATTACATTGAACTATCGTCTACGGGTTTCACTGTATCAGCAATCGACATAATACTCGAGTATCGCAATCTGGACGGTTTAGAGACCATTCTCCAATTCCGTTGAATAGAAGCGCGCAAGCGTCGGGGAAATCACGCCTCCGCGTAGAGAGGAGTTCACCAGCAACCCCTTTTCGCGTTATTGCAAGCTTCAAGACCCACCCCTCCCGTTCTGATATCAAGGCAACCCTCCGTTTTCAGTTAACACTCCGGTCGCGACTAATTACACTAATTAATTGAAACTCCGATCTTCCCGTGAACCACTCGTACCGCGCTAATTACTAATTACTAATATTAGGGCACCGCCGTCCGAGATACCGGAGGATTAAGCAGTAATTAAATAACGTTTACTAGTTTCGTAATGGCGGTAATAATTTCCCAGAATATTTGTTGTTTATCTATGTTATCTATTTGTAGCGTGCGATGATTGTAAAGACATTATATGAACGAATTCGACGAGAACCAACAGTAAAAGCGTTACTTCGTTTCGTATGGCAACAACGACAATAGTTTCGATAAATAGAACTGTTTGTTACGCACCGTTTACAGCGTCCAGATGCGGATAGAAATTGTTTCCTTGCCAGTTGTCGGGAGTTCTCGCGGGTTGAAGTTCGGGGGTGACCTCGCGAACAGTCGAGGCGCAGGTTTCCTCGGCTATTTTCTCGGCTTCTCGTTCCTGAAACAAAGTATCGAAATTTTTAGACTAACACGCGGACAGAGTAACGTGCAAGGTTAGCATGGTGCCCAATAGCATGATGTACTATTGTACGACCGAGTTGGGAAGTCGACGAACGCATATTTTAACGGCGTAGCGCGTGTGTCTTTGTCGCGCGACTTTTTTCAGTTAATGGTAAGTGACCGAATGAATAAGGGGGTTAGGAGCATGGACGACCATCCAATCATCATGAACAGCCACTCAGTTATGCAACGATGGCCACAATCCTGTCGATTGTTGTGTGACCGATGTCGGTTACTCGACGCGGCAATCTATAATCTAAACGCAGGTAGCTATAGAAGTGGAGCGCGGTGCCTTATTTAATGTTTCCGTCGATAACAATCGTCAAATTACTTAAATTAATTTAATCCCTCGTCCCAGCCTCGATCGATTCTCATGAATTATTCGCGACCGTGGAAGACACTGTTCATTTTGCTTTTGCCCTTTAATTTTGATAGCTTCTATAGGGATACATATTCAACTGGTTTCTTATTCGCGAAGAACTGCGTAGAATTAGGCTAATTCGAATTGATATTCGAATTATAATTTGAATTATATTCAAAATTAAAGTTCGTCGATAAATCATGAATTCAGTTATCTGAATAATTTGTGTCTCGTTTCGTTTCCTTGAGAGAGTGTTTCACGCTTTTATCGACCCTCGCGATTAGATTTAACGATTAAATCAATTCCCTGTAAGAGCCGCGTGACGGATGTTATTTAAAAATCAGCGTACGTCGGTGCTTTTGTCCGTTTCGTGACAATGAGCTCGTGAATTGTAAGAATCCCGGGGAATCGACACGCGACGATGCATTTTTAACAGGTTTCAGGCGTGTACGTTGGACAACCATTACGATTCTTCTTCAATCGTTACGTAAACGTCGAACCTGTCGAAAGATAGACGATCTCGATTAAACGATGCAAGTAAAGTCGTTGTTTTCACGTTCCAAATTAGATGAAACGTATCAATCGTGTATAAATCCACGTTTATGTAAGATTATTAAAGGAACCCCTAAAACTTTGTTTAGTCATCAATCTTTAAACCTGTTCACATGGCAAAATTGAAGTCTAGAAGAGACTGTGCACCGTAATCCAATGTATCTTAGGTTTGTTTCTCAGCCACTGGAATCGTACACGTTTCTGTGGCGTAATTAGTAGGAATTGAGTGCTACAAATTGGCTATCAAACTTAGGCTCGATTCGCGTGGAGCATGAGAATTTTCCGTTTGCGTAATATCGCTGGAATCGTGACGCGGAACGCGTACGTCGAGGTAATCGTGGAGATGCACGATTCGAGATACGAGTCCTCGACGTAGCCAGGTAAAGCCGATTGCGAGCGTGATGGCCCTGCCAGCCTAAAATAAAATATTCATTTCTAGTTGGTATCACGATTACGTTGTCACGTAACGCCGCGTAAAAGCCAACCGATTACATTTACTTTGTTACGCGAGATTGTTCGCTGTCTCTGAAATTAATCGTAAATAGTCATTTTCTTATATTATATATTAGAATAGAATCTGGAATGGTCATAGATCGATGTTTGTTTCACCTGATATTTGTTTACCCTCTGAAAAACCATTTGTCGATTAAACTCGCGAGCTGCGAGTTCGCTAAGGCGCGGAATGAAATTTTCATGGTGTTTGGGATTTCAAGTAATTTCGTTTTGTGTACAGAGGAGCTTGATGAGACGCGCTGGGGGCATAAGAGGGTCGACTTATCTATCGCGAAATAATTCAACGAGTCGAAACGTTGGGGATAGATTTTAATCGATGAACTCGTCTTCAAACTTCTCTTTACTTTCTATGTACAGTGAATTGTATGAAATCATGTTCGATAGGGAGGCCTGGTTTGGGAATGCGTTTGCCAGCGAGCAGGTGTTCGATGGCGAAAGATAACCCGTGAGTCGACACGCATCCTTACATTTGGCACATATGTTACTAGTAATACCCGTGCAACCTCGCGACAGATCAATTCACCACGGTTCACTATGGATTTTGGCACCGTATGCTTCGGAACCAATCGAAATGACCGTTGGAAGCATCGTTCTACCAAGTCTCTTGGACATAGGATAAAGTTCCACTCTGTTAGGACACCGTTCACGTACGAGGGAGAGATAAATAACTTGGTCTCATCGCTGGAAGAAGTAGCACTCAAACGTGGCCACCGAAGACGCAACAAATCCTAGACACACTGCTTTCGTTTTTCTTCCTTTTCCCTGGACGTTCTCCCGCGGGTAAATCGTTTCACAGATAGATCTGAGAGCCGAGGGTGAGGACAAGGAAAGAGGAAACTGTTTGCGAGGATTCGTGGCGAATCGTAGCTGATCGTCCAGTTATTATATCGCCTGTACGTGACGCGCGTAAATGCTGCTGGTGCGAACCAAAACAGAGACCGAAGGCAGATCTGACCGAAGACAGAAAAGTTGAGAGGTTCGACCTTTGGAAGAAAATTAATTCTGAAAGTCAAGCATCAAATAAAATGAATTCAAACGAAATTCACGAATAAATCACGATGAATGTTTGATTATGTAGTTTCCAATAGTTAAAATAATATTTAATCCCAGGAGAAATTTGCAAAAATATTTCTCTGGCAATTCAAAGTTCATGGAAGTTCCAGCGGAAGATTAGCACCGAAGGTGTAGGCGTAGTGGCAAGGCTAATCGTTAAATTTCCGCGTAAACTGATAAATAAGCGAATAGATAAGAAAAACGTGTAGGGAGGATCTCCACTTGCGGATGAGTTCCGCGTTCTCCCATTTGTAACTCCGTTCACCCGGCAAAGTAGGTAGAAATCCTTTCCCGCCCCCATCATCGGAGCCCACCCTCGCTTATCTATCCCTGCCGCGCTACCTATCTCGTCCACCCTCCCCTCGAGGCTCTGTGCACGGTTTCAGGTTGGCGAGGACCTCCACACGGGCCAGCCGGCAGCATCGGCATCGCCAGACCGAAAACCCGACACGCTCGTCTGCCCCTGTACCAGCCAGCCCATCCTCGCGTTATGGCTCGCTCAATTGTTTCAGCCCCGTTGATCCAATAAAGGATTACGGAGAAACAATCGTAGCGTGCGCCAACATCCCCTCGCTCTTCCACCACTATCGCCCCCTCCCTCCTGCCTATCCGCATCCTCGTTTCTGTACACGATGGATTTCACCTAAACGGCGAAACTTTTTACGAGTGCAAGTGTTCCTTCTCAACTGCTGACATCGAGCCCTCGTTCAGAGAGGATCCCTATCGATAAAAACACGTACACGTATTAATTAGGCACTCTGCTTTGTTTCCGAGAAAATGGAGTTCGAAGTTTCACCTGCTACGAGAACTTGTCTGACGCGTCCGTTCATTGCTCGCTGTTTCTACTTGGAGCTCGCGCGCTATCGCGAACGACTCGTCTAACTGGCCTGTTCGCTGCTCGCTGTTTCTACTTACGGTGAATTCTGCGAGCAACCACGATATGGCTTGGTGTTATCTGTTTTAACTGATTCTAACTCGTTACGAGTTGGTAGAATCAACGGAAAATTGAAAATAATGAAATGTGCGAGCTTCAGACGGAAACTTTACTACGATTTTATAATTCTCTTTTCTTCGTTCGGTGATCCCACTGCTTAAACAAAATTCCGATTGTTTAAAAAAAAGAAGGTACATCGGTGAAACCCCGATAGGCAATATTCATCCGCAGAGGAGGGTTGGAGTAATGGGATGTAAGCGCGATTTGTACAAGTTCGGATCAGGGATGCGAGCCACTCGTGGAGTGCAAAGTTGGTACGCAATCGCGTTAGTCGAATTGCTTCCAGTTGGCCGATCTTGACCAAATTCGTAGCGTGTTGCGGAATTATGCCGGGGAAATTGATTATGCTATCTATAATGTCAGCTTTGTTCGAGGACGCTTGTTCGATTTCGAGAGCCGGATTTACGGGATCCACGTTACTTCTGTTTCACCGACAATGAAGAATTTTTTAATCCTCTCCGTTAATTCGCCTCGCCCACTCGAGGGGTTCTTTCACGTTGGAAATTAGAAAACTGCTCTAACAAAAGGTTTCTACAATTAACTCTTTGAGCAATTCAAAGGGAACGTTCGTTAAAAACAAAAAGTAACATCGAATCTAGCGTGTGACGCAAACGCACGCACGCCTAAATATAAATTACGCGTGCGTCATTCGTCGTTCATCGTGACAGAACATTATTTGTAGGTCCTCAATTTGGCGTACGAGTTGTGAAATAATTTTTCTCTAAACCCTCTTATTCAGATAGCTAGACTGTGAACACAGTAGCGGGGTTAACGAGTTTCATCCCCGACGCACCAAAATTTCGACGCCTTTTCATCGTCGGTCCGTGCACACCTCCATTTATTTATCGAGGGTGATCAATGCAGCGATTGCCGTTTTCACGTATCGGTCGTCAATTTCGAATTGATCGGAGCCTAGTGGAATGTAAAATTAGGAAGAGACGGGGCTAAAAATTCGCGCGGAACTTACTCGAAACGTTATCTTAATACACTAAACGTTGAAAAACACGTCCACTTAGCCGATTAGTCTTGAAAAATTCCACCCGAAATGCGTTATTTCCCTCTCGAACGAACACTATTCAAAAGTAACTACGCGAACGATTTAAGAAATCCTTTCGCCGGGGCTATTCGACTTAAATAAATCTCTTCGTTGCTGATTTTTCTTATTCGTTCTCGTGTAATTGACACGCATCTTGAGCTTCGCGTTTCGTTTAGCGGTACTTTTTAATGTAAATTAAGCGCAGTAATTAGACGTTAATCGTGGCTCCTCTGGAGCTAAATTACGTTTGACGATAGTGGAAAGGCAGAAATTCGACGAAAACATTTTAAAAGGGATGAAAGAGAGAGGAAGAGAGCAACGGAAGAGGGAACGAGAGCGGGAGAGAAACCGAATGGGAGAAAATAACGGATGGAAGTTGCGTTGAATTCGAGGGTGCTGGGCGGAGCTGGTCCGGGCTGACGATTACAATTAAATCAACAGTCACCGCCCACGACTTCCATAGCGGAACTTCATTTCGCTCCGCGATGATATTTCTCCTCGGGCTACTCGCGCAAATCGAATTAAACGAAGAACAAATATCGTTCGTTTCGACGAGACGACGCGTATAAGCGTAACGCGTGTTGCGTCCAGCTGGATCTCAAACTCTTTGACTCGACATTTACAGTGAGATGCGGGACCGAAACGGTCGCAAACATTTTTAAATCTGAAACTGATTCTATGAGTTTTTATTATTACGGCCAAAGGAGAACAAGAGATTTCTTTGAATAATACATGTGTAAACCTGTAAGCGACGCGAAACCTCGTATTAATGACATTTTAAACGACGCGAATCGGTGTCCAAGGACGAAAGGTTTCTAGGGAAATGTTACCAGGTTAGCTTTCGAAGAAGGTGTTCGTGGATAGAGTATACTCGCGCGATATACCGAGTCAATTTAATCACAGAGCCCCGAAAGGTTCCACGGATATAAGGTCAGACGTTGGCATTTCGCTGCGAGGAGGGACTTTAACGGTGCTCACCGATTCTTAAAAATGCCAACCAGAATTTCCTTAATTAACGACCGCGAGGGACGAAATGTAAAATGCAAATATCATACTTTGATTTGGAACAGCTTTAGACGATGTTTTGGTATTTTTAGGTTTAGCGGTGGCAGTAGAATGCGACCATATGTAGTCAGACGCGAGGTGTTCGTCGGTTCCTTGGAGCGGGCAGTAGAATGGGACCGCACCTGGTCAGACAGTGTTCGTTATACTTTTATTTACATACACGTGCTTTCGATACATTTTCTTTAGCAAAGGGTTAACCGTTGGAGACCATCCGATCGTTCGTTTAATCTCCGCTGATTAGGAATTCCTTGGAATAACGGTTCGAGGGAGGATTCGATGGCCCGTTTAAAGTTTCTCGTAGAGACAGGGCAGGGGAGCATGGGATCACGTAGCAAAGAAACCGATAAAAGAAGTAACGTGCCCCTTCGAAAATCTAATGGCTCTCCAGACGGTCGAAGCGCAATTAAAAGTTGCGGTCGAAACTAACTAAACCAGCCAGAGTTTGATTTAAACGTTCCATTCCCCTCTTACTTCTCTACGTGACGGCGTTTAATTGCATTTAAATGGATGGCGGAAGAGGTCCGCGAGAGTGTCTTCGTGTTCCTCTGACGGAAACCCGACACGAACAGAGCCTGACGTGAGCCGGATGTTCGTTAATCACGATCGACCAAAAGATCTTAATTGACCAGACGAGCATTGCGAAACGATAATCGCCTCGTCCTTATTTCGTGCCGCTCAAATACATCAAACGTTCCGCTTTACCTTCATCCTCATTACTTTCTGAATGGAGGAGCAACTTTTCAGGAGACAGAGTTTAAGTTTCGCCAGGGAAGTCGTACTTTTTCTTTCCAATTATCATCGATGTTGAATCATTAAAAAGTCACATCTGTATCGACGTAAAGCCTAAGATTTATATTCCACAGAATTAGGAGTTACTATATGCAAAAAAAAAAACCCATTTCGAAATGTCCGAAGAGTACGAAGGTTGCACAGCCTAGCCTCGAACGATTTACCAGTATTTATAATTCGTCAGAGTCGTTTCTTTCAGAAAGTTCCGAGATGAAGCACAGATAGATTCCGAAACATCGATTCGTTCTTACGCCGGAGCATTTCCTTTCCCGACGCGACGGCGAGGATTCTTACAAATTCTCTCGCGGCCATTCAGTATCGCGCTCTATTCATCTCCGTACATTTTCATGGTATCTTCCGCGAGCACTTTACGCTTTGATAAATATCGCTTTACGCGAGGTATCGATGACGAGAGGATTTCGCTTGAAATCGAAAAGAAACCGACGTGCACACGCGCGAGTACGGAGCGTACAGCTGTCGTGAAAACGAAAATACGGGTCTCCTGGTTTCTTTTCGCGACGCAGCGATCCATCGAAGCGAGAAATAACTGCAAATAACGTTCGGGGATTACTTAGTTACCGCAATACACTTGTGCCTCGCGCAACTCTGTGTCGCGCGATGCAGTAACCGGGTTTCCACTTCCACTTGTCCGTGTACCTTTGTGACGGATATCTCGACGATGAGGGTACGTACACACTCGATGTCGCCGAGATGAGAGACGGTTGGAAAGAGCGGGAACGAAGGACGGACAGAGATGGTTAGAGATTTTGCCGAGTCTGTTCACAAAGCACGGATCTGCCCCACTCGACACGTTCACCAACAAGGGGGAATTGAAAAGCTGTCTGGCAATCCGGATGGCTTATCCTGGCCTACCACCCTTCTTTTCTGTATCTTTCTCTGTTTACTGCACCATCACCCCCCCCCCCGTCTCTCTCCTTCTCCCTCGTTTACCTCTTATGGATAATTATCGCTAATTGTACTTTTTTTCGTAGGTCGGAACAGATGAAATTGCTTCCATGAAAATCTACTTTATTGGTTTAGCGATTGGATCTAGCGATGAAAGGTTCGCTCGGACTAAATCGCGAATTCGTATGGGACTCGATCGAGGGAATAATAATTAATTTCTGATGCACTCGATACGCTTTTCATTCCCAGCTGCAACGATAGGAGGTCGGTAGCGCGTGACGCACAGCGTACGTCAAAACAACACCGTGGTCGTTCGTTTAATTATATCGCTGCCATAAGTGTACCCACACTGTGAGTATATTACGTTCGGTCGATCGCGCGCGCCTGTTAGTTCGTATGGTTACGGAGTATTTACTGACACAATAATTATCGCAATTGACGAGGGCAGCCGCACGAGCAGTCAGACCGCAGAGCAAATTCTAGGGACGTCGAGTAGTGTTACGTGGCAGGAACTTCCCTCGCCCTCTGTGCCCTCTGCTCCCCTAGCTGCTGTTTCTTGCCTCTAGGTCTCTATGACGATTTACCTGCCGCCACGGTATCGGCAGCGATCATTAATATCGACCTCGTGCTCGGGATGCCTCGAAAGGGTCCAATTTTGCCCTTTCAACGGAGGTCGTCAAAGATACTTCGCCGAGAGGGTGTCGCGGTCTGGGGTGAGAACTTCTTGGACGTCAATTGGTGATTGCGCGACGATCCATGAGTTGCAAATAATTTTAGAAGGATATAACTAGAGAAGGTTCGATAAATATACCGTGCATAAATAATATCCAGAAAAAGGAACGCTCGATTACAGCGGAGCGATGGGTACAACACGGTTAATTCGATTAAACCCGAAGTGAAATTGTTTGCTTGGTATCGAGTAACCCAAAGTTATCTCGTTGGCCGTTTACAGAGGGTTGAGAGCGTGCACGGGTGGAGCTTCTTTTCTTTCAATATAAATATACTCCGTTATTAAACGATCAGAACATATATAGCTTTATTCACTACTCAATGATTAAGGATCGGGGCTGACGTTGCGCTTTAATGTATTAATTTTTCGACGATGCCGACGGTCGAATTACCGGGAAAATATAATGCATCTTGCTCGGTTAACTTTAGGACACATCATCTGCCTAAATGGAATCACCGACATTTTTCCGTTACTTGTGACTAATTGAGATCGGTTCATAAAAGATTATACACGGTAGCGTCGTTTTATCAAACTTTGAATATATTCTTATCTACAATTCCTATCTACTGTGTCAAGCAACGAGCGCGTTTGTTATAAACATCGCTCGTACGACTAATATATTAATCATAGACTAGTGGGAGCGGTGTTCGGACCTGTGCACTCCACGTTTTACTTTTCAAACTCGCGTTGCGTGCAGAACACGTGCAGAAGTGCCTATTCGAATTACAACGTGATTGCAGCGAATTACCGATCGCGTGTTTGCTTAGACGACGGGGACATATTTTTAGAATAGTTTTCTCGCGGAGTGTCAAGTGTTTGCGAACCCATCGTCGTCGATAATAGCCAACGACGAAGCCTTTCGCAACTTCGGGGGGCCCAACAATGGTCGCGTGACCGTCCTAGAGAAACATTACACTGTCACGCTCCTACACCTCGCGTCATTCATCAAAAACATCAGGCTAATGGGACGTGGATTAATTAATAAAACCCTCGAAAGTACCGCTGCGAACTGTTTCTCAGTCCACTCTGAATTTGAAAGTTTCCGTGAAGGAGACCAATTCTTACGTTGGAAAAAGGTGACGATATCATGGATTTAAGATATAATGTGTAGAAACTAATGACTCTACCAACCCGAAGTAGAGAAGAACTCGCGCTTTCGGTTGAAACGTGTAAGGAATTTCTAATAATCCCTAAACTCACCGTTTCTTGAGGAGGACTCCAGCACTGAGGCGAATTGCGACCGCTGTGACCGCTGCTGGTCGATTTCGAAGCCGAATGAAGATTCTGAACGATGCTGAGAGGCGTGACAGGATCGTCTTCCGTCGTCTCGATGTCCACCTCGTCGTCGGAATTGACCTCGTTGTTTGTCACAGAGGCGTCCGATGGTTGTTCCTGAGCCACAGATTCCACGATCAGCGGTCCACGGATGACAGGTCGAAAGGCGGACTGATGCAGCGATGGATTTACCGTTGGTATCAGCGGTTCCGTGGGGCTCGAACCGCTTATGGGTGGCGGTAGAGGTCCTGGACAAATCGAAAAGCAGCGGTCTCTGGGTGAATAACATCCTAAATTTTACTTAAAAAGTAACGAAACAAGCGTTGCTTAAACGTAGTTCGTTTATATCGCTCGGAAACACCACTTAACTTAACAACTCGGAAACGAAAGCTAAATGCAACATGTATTGTCCGTAATCCGTAACGAATATCAATCATTAACTAACGTATTTGTTGCGCACTTTGGTTAAACTAATCCTCTAAATAACCTGTCCAATTCATGGTCGGAACACGACACGCGAATTAATGACTACTCGTGCGAAGCGTGATTTGCTCCACTATCGGCGAAAATAATTTCGATCGATTAAAATTACGTTAATCATTCTGGCCAAGTTTCCCCAAAGTGGGCTCGTGTTCCCAATAATACCGACGGAATTAGAATAGAAGAACTAGATAGAACTGATCACTGAACTATCGCAGATTAACGTGGCGAGAACGTGTTAACGTTGCAGTGGAAAAATATTTCAGCAAACTCACCAGGAAACAGCACAGGGCCTCTCTTGGCCAGCCACGGGAGAGCATAGGGCGGAAATGGGAAGCCAGGCGTTTTGGCCGCAGCGACGGCGGCAGCTTGCTGGTGCTGATGCCACACGTAGTCCATGTCGAGGCTTCTCGACAGCGGCAGAGGTAATTCTGGGAACGGTGGTACCCTTGGATGCGTGGGAGACGGGACCAGAGCGGGTATCTGGTCCGTGGGGTACGATCTGGGTCGCCTGGACGGGATAGGCGACTCCCTCGAAGTCGGATCGTTGAGCAATCGCTTTCTAGTCTCTCCGTTGAACATTGCCTTCACGTCCTCCCAGGCGTGAGCCACGTCATCGGGTGGATTTCTAATCTTTCCCGCGGCGATAGCAGCCACGTGCTGATGCTGATGCCACATGTAGTCCATGACGAGGCTCCTCGACAGCGGCAGAGGCAATTCTGGAAACGGCGGGACTCTTGGGTGCGTGGGCGACGGAACCAAGGCTGGTACCTTGTTCGTAGGAGCAGACGCGGGTCGTTTGGCTGGGATCGGCGATTCCCTCGACGACGGATTGTTGAGCAATCGCTTTCTGGTCCCTCCGTTGAACATCGCCTTCACGTCCTCCCAGGCGTGGACCACGTCGTCGGGCTGGTTACCGGAGAGCTTCATGTGACGTCGCCAAGAGTTGAAGTTCGCCGCGTCGGGTTGCACGAACTTACACGACGGGCCGATGCGGTGAGAGTGGAAGATGAACTTGTTCGGGGAGAAGAACAGACCGCAGTACGTGCACTTTATGCACTTTGCACGCGAACTGTTGTAACGAGCTGGGAGGAAGTGGCCTCGACAGCCCCACGCGCACTCGTGATGGACGGAGAAGGCGAAATCCTCGGGCAATCTTTAAGCAAACGACGGGTCATTCTACGGGGCGATTCAGTTGGTAGCGGGCCTCGAAGACAAATGGGGCAAAGGAAAATTAGTAACGAACGTCCTAACGGTTTCTGTTTATTAGAGAGCATCCAACGAAAGTCAACCAACCTGGGAGGTGCATTGTCGCCGAGGAACGATTTGCAGAGACGCTCGGCTTCCCTTCGCGTAATCATGCCGCATCTTCTGGAGGAAACTGGCATGGCACCCGCGCGACGGAGGATCTCTAACTGGACGGGGGTGCATTGGACGCAGGTGATGCCCAGCGCCACTCTGCGATTGTGGATCTCGTTATAGCTGAACTGTTTCAGCAACGTGTTGCTGATCTGAGCTAAGCAGAGCCGCTCCTGGCCCTCGATCACCAGGGACACGATGTGGATCCCGTACAGAGAAACCGTGCTCACCTGCAACTCCTATTGGTTTAGATTCGCGACGCGGTCCCTCAACTGCGGACTTAAAGTTTTCCTTAATCCTCCCGGGAGATTACGGTTCTTTTAATTATAGTTTTCTTTACCAGATCGCCTGGTAACGAAGCGATCGCACAACAAAAATAATTTTTTGACAAAAATAATCGTAGCGCTTCCATGCTCGTCGATTCGGAAAGAACAGCTATACAAAACAGAATTTTATATATATATATGTGTGGTACCTGATTCGATTTCGAATGCGACTGTGGCTGTGGCGATTGTGCCGATTTTGGGGCCGCGGTTATCGGCGGCATCGATAATACCGCCGGCCCGTCCATCCTACGAAAACAGTGAAAAAAGAGAATCAATTTTTAAACGTCCCGTCATTTTATATAAAACGTTTAATAAATTATCGCCCTCGTCGCGAGGTCTAACGAATGGCTCTCGAATTACACGCGTCGATCCGCTTAAATTTTACTTTCCCAGTGACAACGCAGCATCGATATCGATGATCAAAAATTAATATCTCGATTCTCTGTTCCTGTGATGCATTCTGTATCGTAAGGGGCAAGATTCAAAGATAGGCTCCTATTAAATCTAACCCTCTACAGGACTTTTTCGATCAGGGGATTGCGACCCACGGTGAGGGTAAGGTAAGCTTAAAACACAATTGTATCAACGAAGAAACTTGCGATATTTAGAAAATCATCTTAGGAAACCGTCATAAATAATGACAGAAAGTAGAATTCGAGGTATAATTCGCAGAAGCTGTACCCCAACGGACAACAGACCGATACGTTCAATCCCCAGCGACCTTCGTTCTCGAAATATCGAAAGTTGCGACATCCTTTCTTCAGGAAGCGTTCCATGCACCGAAACTCTTTCAAACTTTTCTCCCGGGGGGGTGAACGGAGGGAGGGAAAAGAAGCAAGAAGCAAATCGCGAGGAAAGAAATCAGAGGGAGAATCGGAACCGAGCATCGGGTTTCTTATCCTCTTAGTCGAAGCTGTGAGGCATTCTCGTCGGAAGATGGGAGACGCAGTAGCAATAAGTGCGCCAGGGCCAACTGACTACAGACTCCTTCCATTAGTTTAACGCGCGGCGAAGATTTCATTGAGATTGTGAATTTTTCATGAGAGAACGTCGGCCGCAAGGGGAAGAGAGACAGGGAAAACAGGGAACGAAGGGGGGCAGGACGGTGGAAAAACGATGAAACGGGACGGACGGGATCTGACTTTGCGCAGGTACGCCGGAAAGAGAGAAGGTCGATACGTAGACTGACAGACACCGAGAGAGATGGAAAGACCTAGAACGCGAGGAGGGTGGGAGATACGGCAACCCTCGGTGTTGATTTTAATTGAAAACGCCTCCGTGAAGGTACACGGGCTATATACCGTTCACCCGTGTACCGTGTACAACGGTGTACGCGGATAAAACTCATCTACAAGCGGGCATAGCCCTGACGTAGAAGCACAGAGAGCGCCAGCGCTCCAGCAAACGTCCCCGGGGACCATGGAACCAGGGGGTAATTCAATTTGACACCCCCCACCCACGCTTAAACAAGGCAGCACCCATCCGACCCACCCTCTGCCTTCACCCTTCTCCGCCTCACCCTCTCGCAACACCGACTCTCTTTCTCTCTTTCTCTCTTCTCCTGTTCACCAACCCCCGTTCCTCGTCGTTCCTCACCCCTGTTCGTCCTCGTTCCCATCCTCGCGTCCTCTTCGTCGCGCAAATTAAATTCTCATCCACCGTGAAACAATGCCGGTACCCGAGCCGGAACAACCCCCTCCTTCGAGCCACCCCATCCACCATTCCACCTGCAGCCACCGTCGACCATTTCCTCCCGTGCACGAGCATCCCTCTCGAACTCTCTGCTCCCTTTCTCCCTTGCTCTACGTCCAAACGTTCCTGGATTCCACTGGTCAGCGGTTCGACAGATCGGACTCGAATCGACCGCATTAATTACTCGCTACTTACAATTAGTGCAAACTAGGAACGGCCGGCCGCGTACGTTCCACTAATGGTCGCGGTGTTTGTACGTCTACTTACGCGGGATGCATTAGCTAATTGAGCACCGATAATGAGATACGGCCTCTGCGAGCGTTGCGAATCGGTACATCGGAAAGATTTAGATGGGCCCTGTGTTTCGGGGATGGATAAACGAGGATCTTTTCGATACTTGGTCTATTTAGAAACAGCTTGGAAGTGTATTTTCTATATTAGTATTTTAATTGATATTTAAGTTATTAGATAGGTGTACCACGTATAAATAATTTTTAATCTCCCCGTACTTATTCGAGGGCTCCCCTCCTGCTATGGCGACATTTTCTGTTTACTTTGCTTACTAACGTTTCGAACTTTTCGTCCAGATGCAAGATTGAACCACGCAATGGCGGTGCATTCGAGGAAAACTGACGCGATACAAGGGAAGATGTGTGCAGTAGGGGTAGGCGAAGGCGTAGTCGCGAGGATAAGCGTACCGGCGGGCTCGCAGATTATTTAAATGCAAACACAATGTTGTACCGAGGCGTATTATTCCCCTCTCGGTTATTTTACAATTCAATCTGCGATCCTCAGTTCCTGAAGGCGGCAGCCAGGGTTGGGGAGATCCCGGGACGAGGTCGGGGAACGCTTGTTCGTTCATTGTAACGTTGTTAAATCTCTTCACTTCCATTATGACTACATCGTGCTCTCATTCTCTTTCTCTCTCCCTTCCCTCTTTCCTCGCTGCTGCAACACCCGCCCCCTGTGACTCTACACCCCCAACTTCGACTATTCTTCCCTTTTCGCTCTTTCCTTATATCTCTCTTTTTCTTCAGCGACGATTCTTCTGGAAATGGTCTCTTCTTTTTTTTTATACCGTGCGTGCACGAGGCCACATCGCGTCGCATCGATCAATTTTTACAAGTGCACCTTCGATCGAAACCATCTCTGCACGCTCTGTCGTTCGCTGGTCTAGCAGGCTCTTGTTTGCATTCAGTTCCTCGTGAATTTATTTTATATATACACATCGAATTGTGTAATCGGAGTAGATGGGAACTTATCAGAGATGTATTTTTATTTCGATAGACAGTTTAAAAATAACAGGAAGCAAAGTGTAATTTCCGAGATAACCTTGCACCTCTTAAACGGTAGATGACACAAAAGTAAAAGTTGTTCAATACGACGAGTGATTGTCGAGCTTGCGAGATTCTTATTTGCGAACAATTTGATATTACAATGACCAAAGTATTTTGTTCTTTTTTTATTTAGAAAACTCGATCTTCCCTACGATTATTGGCGCAGCACGTGTACTATTTATCTGTACGAAAGTAAACAGATTTTATTATCAATTACCTCGAAATTCATTCAAAATTCATTCATTAAACTAAATTCATTCACTAAATTAACATGTCCAGCTAAGTTGACTAATAATCTCCTGTTCGAGAAGACCAGAGGATTCGAAGGGTTGAATCGAGTCATTTGTACCGACAAAAATTGACATTATCCAAAGTAAGCCGAATCTTGAACCCCTCTTTACACACATCAAACGGTGCACGGTAATCCGAAAATCTTTCAGGTGGATCACGCGATATAAACATGCGTTATTATATTCCATTCGTTAATACCTCTCGATCCATTCTTGTTATTTCGTACGACTCGAGTATTCTCGATTCGATCGCAAAATTAAAATAAATAATGACCGAATTGGATTTTCGTAACCAGCCAAGTATTAATTTACGCGAGAGCGGACATTGGACGTTTTCCTAGCCCGTTGAACTTGTTTTTTAAAGACAAAAGAGAGCACGAGTATTCGACCGAAAAATTGCTCGAACTGACAAACTTTGGTGAGAAGCGAAATTGCTCCCAGATGCTCGCGAAACGACGAAAACTTTTGCCAGGGTCACCTGAGCCCCGAGGCGATGGATTTATTAATCCTCCTGAACGGAACAGGTTTGTTGTTTTCAAGGTCTATCGCGAGTTAAATCCAAAGCGATGCACGGCTAATCTCTGGACAAACAGTTTACGGTGTTTGCTTGTTCGTGTGCCGAACCACCCTCCGTTCGACGTGCACCCTTGTCCCTTAGGACCAGTTTGCCCCTGACTCGCGAATCGACCATCGACTTGCTTAGACACGTTTGCAAAGTATCCAACACCGATTCGTATCAGACCTACAGAACCAGCTACGAGTTCATTTGTAATTATCGATAAGTTCAATGGAAACGAAGTTTATGTAACGGTATACAATGCTAATGGTCAACCGTTACACGCGTTGGTATTATGTAAATCGTATGGTTCGAGAAGGTTATCGACATTGATGTCATTCTGCGTCAATTAACGTTAAGATAGAGCCTTCGTAAAATATCTTATTTATTGCGCTGCTTGGGGAAAAAAGTAGTTTAATAAGATAACGCTTGGGACGATGCATATTGCTGTTATTATCGTTCGCGGCATTGATTAATTTGAATTAATTTTATCTTTCATGTAATTGTAAGTATCGTCTTGTTCAAATAATCGAGTGCTGTTTCAAATGAAAACATCGTGCAGCGATTTATTTTAAACGTTAACTCCATCGAACGGTCATTCAGATAAGCTTTTACGCGTTCAATGCGGAATGTAATTTCAATAAAAAAAAAAAAAAAAAAGTCAGATCGTAGTTATTATCGATCGAATAACAAATCGAAAAACCTTGGTTATTCGACGCTTTTACGCGGATAAGAAATTAGTTCGTCACGTGTTTGATTTTTAATTCCTTCCCAGGAGAAGCGTGATCGCTGTTTGGATTTTACTATCGCGTTAATTAAGAATTTAGAAGCATCAAGATATGGTATTCCTGGATGAAATAAAAAAGATAATTTACTTCGTCGGTATCATAATGATTCCGATAGCGTGGAGAGAGGGAGATAGCGAGGAACTATTTTCGAATGTTACACAATACTTATTCGCAACTGCCTATGGTTCACTATTTTACACAGAAATAAAACGGTGCTCTCGAGATGTTGATCGTAAAGTGAAACTATCAGTTTTGGTCGTTGAACTCGCACCGCGCGTATTTTAATCGGAGGTGGCGCTCGATGCGTTAACCCTTTGAGAATATTTTAAAGAAAGGTGCAAATACAACAAGGTACAAGGCGATTTTCTAGCTAATTCCCCTCAAAGACGAGTTCTAAACGTCCCATGGAGAAGTTTCTACCATGACAGAAGGGACCACCGAGTTGACGTTTCACTTTCGGTTAACATACAGAAGGTGCACCTCGAGAAAACCTTGCGTCGGTCCAGAGGATCCTTACATGAAATACGAATCTCGTGGACTTTTTGGACACCTAGCGAGAGAATCGCCTTATAGACTTAATCTATCCTGCCCCTAAACTTGGCTCCGATCTCCGTAAACCACCCTCGAAGCCCCTGAACATGACACGTGCACTTCTCACTGACGTTTCCCTGGATACCCGTGACCACGCGTGCCTCGATGGCGAGAATCGTCGACGAAAAGGAGTCAGAAGGCGAAATACCTGGATGACCAAGCGTCCAAGCCGCAGGGGGTTGGTTCCGTCGATCACTGATCCGGTCACAAATTCCAACCGATCACGTAAGACGTAAACGAGCAAGGCGTAAACAGAGGTGCTAGCTGATCCTTTCCTTCCCTCGCGGAGCTGGTGTCCCCGCGACGATCGTGAGGACTAAGCGAAACTTCGGGGATGCTCGAGGACACGACGAAAGAATGGAAACGAGCGACACGGAAGATCAAGGAGCACGTTAGGGATGACTGCGAGCGACTGTCCGTATTCGGGCAACGTTTCGGTACGCTTTGTGGCGACTGTCCATTTCTCCCTCTCGCTCCCTCCGCACTTAACGCGATAATACCGACAGAGAAACGGAGCGAGATGGCCAGAGAGGAGAAAGGTGGGAGCCGAAGGGAGACAGAGGACAGGGTAGCGAAGAACCGCCCCCGAGCATGCCACCCGCGTAACAACCAACCCCATGGCGACGATAAAGGGGATGAAGGCGGAGCCACAGTTCTCTTTGGCTCACGGGGGTGGCTCGCCTCAGGGGTAACTACAAACACGTACTTACCGAACATTACGATCGTACTCGTACTCAACTGACGCACACAGCTCGCCGCGTAGCTCGTTTGTGAGCCGCGCTAAACATGCACGCGAGGAAATGTTTAAGTCATTCGAGCGAAACGTTCTCTTAACACTTAACAGACCCGCGTATATATCCAAGTTTCTTTCCTGCCAACTTCCTGAGACCACGTACATCTACGTTTTTGATCGTTTCTTGCCTGCTCTAAGAGGCATCTCCCCTGCTGGGGATGCTTGGTCATTTTTGCGCGCTTGCTAAAGGCAGTGTTCGTACTATTGATATCACTTTCAATTAACACACGGAAGATACACCTAGAGAAGAACCTTGCGTTGGTCCAGAGTCCAAGGACCAGTTAGTCCTTACATCTCGTGGACTTTGTAGACATTTCGTACAGATAATCATCTCCCACGTCTAATCTAGCTCGCAATTAGCGTAGTTTCGCGAGTATTCCAAGTGTTCCAAAGCTATATCTATTCGTGCCTTAGCCAGAAATGACCATTGAATAGAGTTAATTCATCAGTAGCTTGCCAAAACCAGGTGGAAAATACAGTGAATTTTTGTTTATAATAAGAAAATCGAATACAACAAACATTTTCTGGTAGAGCGATAATTGCTATGAACGCCAACCAAGGTATAATTACTATCAAATGGTTGATGTGAAAGGCACAGAAATCGTGTATGAAAAGCAGAGCCAGGTACCGGGAATAGATGGTAACGAGTATCACTTATCCTTTGCATCGGGATTACGTTTCTCCACCCTATGGGATTTGATCGGTATCGCAAATCCTCTAACCTCGAGTTTCGTACAAATCAGCCACATGTCTAGCTGGTTCAGGAAGCTAGCTTTAATATCCGACACGCGCCCTCATCAAAGCGATCCTTTCAGCATTGATAGTCCATTGAGAGCCACACTTAACCGCTCCGTGTTCTTTTGTCCGGTACCTAGTTTGCGGTCGCCTGCTACTCGTTACTATACGTTTACAATATTTTGTACAAAGACGGGGATAAAGTCAGTTTAATTTTATCGTGTCGGATCAGCCGCGAATGTTTTTCATAATTGGGTGCTCGAGACGAGTGCAAAATGCCTCTAGAGCCGGGACCGTGGCGAGGTAGAAACGGCACGTACCCATCGAGCTCTGAAAACCAACAAAAATTAAATTAACCATCGTCACACTTTACCTACCATTCGTCTAATAATACCTTCTAAACGAACCTGTTTTTTGCTTATGTTTGTATCTCGATAACTGACATCGAGAAGCCACCCTTTGTAACACAGAAGTTGAAATATACCTAAGCACAACCCTGAAAGAAACGGTATCTGTACGCTTTTTGAACATATCACGTTTTACTTTTTAATTTATAGAATAATTGGACATTTGAACGGATAGCATTTCACGAAACACCACCTATCCGTATCGCTAAGATCGGATATCGTTTCCATCCTTACGTTTTAGGTCGTAGAAAGAACATGAGGTGGCCTTTCACGCTTCGTCGAAGCAACCAGAACGGAATATCATTTTTTAAGGATCGACAACGGCGAGTGTGTTCACAGAAACGCCACCGACGATCGTTGACATTAATAAAATAATGCAGTCACGGATTTCGGGACACTTCACTGCACAAAGGGCGACAGAAACGGGGGGTGAAACAGAGACACGACCTTATGTTCGTACATCGTCGCTCTTGTCTCTCGAACGATGCGCGAAAGAGAAAGAAATATTGCCGGTATAATTGGCGAGGGTCCGCAACAATATTTATTACACGTAGGGATGGCAGAAATCATAATGGCCAACTGGGGTATAAACTGCACCAGCCTCTTTGCGGTTCGTTAAACGATGTTTCGTTAGGGGAATCCCCAAAAAGATGCCTAGACACGCGAACCTGGCATCTTGAGGATCTTGATATAATCGAGACTTTTCAAATTGTGGACCGTAGCATTGTACATAGTCTACCTTGAAATCTGCACAGAAAGAACTAAAATTTCTCTGTGACTTTTCTTACAATTAAATCCTGAGTTAAATAAAATTGAATTTGTCTAATATACGATTAAAAATATTGATAAAATATAAGCTTTTTAAAAAAGTCCAAAAAATTAGTTAAAGAATAACATTAAAATGTCGCAGCAGAAGAGAACTGCTGCAATCTTGACGGTCGACTTGGGAGCATTAGCATAACGAGTTTCGATTTCGACTTCGTTTGTTTGGAGGCGATGATGCGTGGGTAATTTCGGCACGAGGGGTGTTGCGATCGAGTCGCCGAAGTTTCGGTAACGACACGCGCATGTTACATATGGGAAACGTCCACGGATACGACTTTAGGCGTGTAACCGTGCAGGCATCGCTGCGGGTACTGGCATACTGCGCAGTCAATTAGTTTAATAGGCCAACAGTTGTTGTCCACCGGCAACAGGAAGGAAGGGTGCCCCTTCGCGAAGCCTGTTCACGCCCCTGAAGGGTGTCGTTACCACCGATTTATCGATTTACGACCCAAATCCACGGTGTATGTCATGATTTCCTGACTGCGACGTTCAGCGATTCGCGTTGCACCTTTTGCCACCCCACAGAGGGGTGAAATCTGTATTCTACCTGTGGAACACCTTTTGCCCGAACCACCTAACTCCTTAAACTGGTTCTGCATCGGATCTACATCGTCGTAGATCGGAAAACCATTGTTTTCTAATAAAAGTACGTATTAAGTCATCGACGGATCTTTTTACTAAATAACTAAACACATTAATCGTGAAAGTAAGGCGAAACCGTGTCCGTGACAATTCATGGATTAAATGACAAAGTTAAAAAGATAACTAAATCGACGTTAGGTGGAAAATCTCGTAAATCTGTACCGCGTCTTACCTGGAGCGAGATTTTAATTAAGGGGGAAACGGGGTGACGGCGAGCGACGGTGCTCGCAAAGCGTTACGCATAATGTTACTCGACGTATCTACCGTAATAAGTGTAATCCGCGCGCCCCCGATCCTCTCGACACTAATAGTCGAGGGATAATACAGATTATAACCCCCTCCGTTCCGTTCCTTGCCAATGGAACTACCCTTCGAGCCGAAAGCCAGACCTGCTTGCCTGAATCGAACGTGTTTGCCACTCGAATGGCAATCTGAAACAATTCCGAAGCAATCGTGGAAGGTAACGTTGTGGTCAGCACTCTTCGTCGAATCGATTTTCGATTATTCGTCTGTTGCGATATCCTTCTGCGCGAGTTCACCCCGAAAATGGCAGGATCGCGAATCCTGCGAGAGATTTTCGAGTCGTTGACGAACTACACAACGAAAGAATGCAATGCTTGTTGAACGAAAAGGATGTTTTACTTCGACTCGCCATTATTCTTTACTTAGAGAAACAGAACGCAATCGATTCCGATTAGTTACACGTAGATGACGGAGTGCTTTATCGAATCGACGCTTTATTTGCACGCGTAGGAAACGTTTAAAACGAGATCAGGAGTTTGTTTACGATCCTTTGAATGCCGGCTCTCTTGAGGTTCGAGTGATCATGGGGTGGAAAGGGTCATCGTGTATTTTGCCACGCTGTAAGGGGTTGCGAAAGGAACAGGGTTTGTTGGCGCAGTTAACACTTAACCGAGGGTTGCCTCCCCGTTCTCCTATTACGCACCTTTTCTGAGGGCACGAGAGGAATATTCTTGAATTATGCAATTAAATGTGTTTAAGCGTAATTACTTGTAAAATAAAAAAAGGTAAATCTTTAAGGGTGACGTTCATTCGGATCGTGCAATAATTAAATTGTACGATGTAGATGACGTTTAGTATAATAACGTTTCTGTGCACCTAAACGAGGATACGGGTAGACTGGAGGAAAAATAGTTAGTCTCAACCGGGGGGTAAGTATTTACCATTTCAGGGTTTTGTTCGCGGTTGGTCGTAAAGGCCATAATAGGCAAAGAGTACAATGGAATAATAACCATCGGTGGTAAATTGTGTGGGTCACGTGCCTGGGAATAACCATGTATCGAGACGTGAACATAATCGTCTCGGTAATGGCTTTATTATGCGCTCGTTTTTAGACGTTTTCAGGAAAATGTGGGGTGAACGCGATACAGGGAAATTTGTCAATGTAGTTGACAATGTATCCGATGTAGTTGCTTTTTAATGACACCATGGATCTGTTGTTGCAATCAATATAAAATTACACATAACCAACTATAATTTGTGTTATTAACAGTTGCGCGAATCATTTGGATTTGGATTATCGTGGCTGATCCAGGAATATGGGTGGAAAAAGAGTATGCGGAGACATGGGACCACAAAGGGTTTAAGCATGCGTTTTTTATTTTCTTTTTCTTTCATTTATATGCCTTGGTAGGTTAAAATCTTGCAAATAAAAAATTCATAATATTTTGAAATATTTAATTTAAAATTGTCCTAGTGGCGCCATCGGTGGGAAAACGCCCAAGCTTGTCGAGAAATAGTTTCATGTATTCACCGTCAGATGGCGCCACCACTTTAAAGTCTAGGTGAAAATATTAAATGCAAAAAAAACCTCACTTAAACTCTATTTAAACAAAACTTGAAATTCTACGATGCTTATAGTACAGTTATAGTTGCATTATGTAATGTATAAAACCAGTTTTCGTGAATTTTAAATATTACTAAAAATCACCCTAGCGGTGGCGCCATCTCGTAACAAACTGCTCAAGTTTGTGGCGAAATGGTTTCTCTTTCTCACTCCTAGATAACGCTACTAGTATAAAAATACCGACATTACAGTATATTTGCATAAACTGGTTTATTACAATAAATAAAACAATTTAACCGTGCTACTTAAGCTTAACAGAGCTTCGACGCATATTAAACTTGAGCGAGGATAAGGTTTGTTTAACATTTAATTTCTTCTTTATGTAGTATCGCCATCTAGCGGTGAACAAGGGAAACTATTTCTGGTCACACTTGGGGGATTCGTTACGAGATGGCGCCACCGCCGCGTGATTTTAATAATATTTAATATTAACGAAAACATCGTAAACTCATTAAATAATGAGAATTTAACTATAGTACAAGCATCCTAGATTTTCAAATCATGATTAAGTTCAGTTTAAGTACGATTTTTTTGCATTTCATTTTTTCATTTAAATTTTGAAGGTGTGGCGCCATCTAAGGTTGAGAAAATGGAACTATTTGGCGACAAACTTGGGCAGATTGTTAGAAGATGGCGCCACCGCTAGGGTGATTTTTAGTAATATTTAAAATTTACGAAAACTGCTTTAATACATTAGATAATGAAAGTAGAACTATATCACAAGCTTTGTAGAAATTCAAATTTTGATTAAATAGAGTTTAAGTGAGGTTTGTTTGCATTTAATATTTTCACCTAGACTTTAAAGTGGTGGCGCCATCTGGCGGTGAATACATGGAACTATTTCTCGACAAGCTTGGGCGTTTTCCCACCGATGGCGCTACTATCGCTAAAAAAAAAATAATAACTTAAACATTTAAAAATATTATGTATCGCTTGCTTGCAAGGTTCTAAACTTCTAATTGTAAGGCGTATAAATAAAAGAAAAAGAAATAATAAACGCGTGCTTGAACCCTTTGCGTTCCCATGTCTACAGAGTTTCGGCAAATGCTCGCGTTTGTCTTTTCGCACACTCTTTTTCCACCCCTATTCCCAGATCAGCCGCGATGATCCAATTCGAAATTATTCACGCCATCGAAAGATCTCCCATGAAAGCTTTTCACGTGTACCACGCGCCCCTAATCGTCGTCCAGTCTTGGTACAATAACGATTGAGTTCTCATTGTCGCTGCTCAATACTTACCCCAACTAAATACCTATCGAGAGCACCCCTTGAATTGCTCAGAGCTCCCCCGTGTCTTTCCCGTGAGACCTCCATACGAAGGAAGTTTGCCATACTTCAAGACTCGTCCGATCATCTGTTAGATGGACATTATTATTAAAAAAATTTGTGTTTAATGGTTTCAAACGACCACGAGAGGGTTGTCGAGGGACCTATCGTCGCTGGCCCAAAACCCCTTTAAGAGGAAATCGTCGAACTGCTGCTGCTGACTGTGCTGACTCAATCGGGAAAGGGTTGGAGGGATCGGCTGAGCCTTCGGTAATCCGCAGCTTACACAGGCTCGAGTGTAAATATTGATTCCAATCTGGTGTCGGCAACAATGGCGGTTGAAGAACCGCAGTACCTACGGGATTGTCCGCGTTGGTACGAGCGCGAGCCGCTGTCAAAACAGTCATTACCACCTTGCGAAATAAACGATTTCGAGCCATCGAGAGTCTGCTGCGTTATCTTTGGGATCTGTTTTCGTCGTCGACGAGACAGAGACGTCGAGGATAATGGAACGCTGGACAACCGTCCGCTGGTCGACCAGTCTTCTTCAACGGTGCATCCTCCTCGCGATTGGACGTGCAATGTCGAATGCATTCAGTCGAAGATACAAACATTTTAGGCAACACTTTATTAGCAATGCAACATGCCGTTTATGTATAAAAAAAAAAGGAGAATATCAATATCAAGGTACAATTAAATTCTTACGGAGCTCTCAAGGTACGAGTTCACCGTCGGTATATCGCTCTCGGAGTCTAGGAGCCTCCGATCGATTCGACGTTTGTAAGTTATCTGCCTGAAAATCTGTCCTCCCGCGCGATGTCGCCCCCATTTCCAATAAAACGCCGCGGTGAAGCGCGTCGATGGATTGTTAAAAACGACAGGAATGTACAAAGACAATTTTTTTTCGCAAAATAAACTCTCGGAAAGGTACATAACGCGAGGCAACATGTGAACTGTACATCGACACAGAGTTCACGAGAGGTCTCATCTACCTTTGCCGAATCTGTCGACCTCCATACCGTTGGTTCCGTTTATCTGTCTGGGAGGAATGTCCTCGTTTATGGGTGCCCCGCCGAAACCCACCCTCGTCCTGGGGGAGATGTGAAACTCTGGCAGGTTCTCCACATCGTACATCTGCATGTGCTGGGCGAAGGAGTCGGCGTGAAGTCGCGTGGCCATGATGCCGAATCCTTCGACCAGGGCCAAGAAGACACCACCAACTGTAGCGCTTCCTATCATCGACGGGATGCCTGTCCTGGCCGCCAGGACGCCACCGGTTAGGGCACCGCTCAGTATGGAGTTCCAGGGATCGTCCTTCGAACGACACCGTATCAAGGTGCACTCGATGGCGGAGAAAAGACCACCCCAGACGGCGAAGTTGCCTGCTATTTGAGGCACTCGATTCTTTACCGCCATCATCCCTCCGAAGAGCCTCCTGTTGATCCCCGACGGCGCGTTTCGGAACCCGATGACGCTCTGAGACAAGAAATACCGAGGTCCGAGGGTAAATCGTCGTTGATTCTACTTAACGTAGGCGTACGCGTGACTTACTTGAAACAGTGAACCGCAAATGGCACCCATAGTGAACGCACCACCGCAATCGTCCACTATCCTCCAGGGACAAGGTTCGCGATTATATTCCATTTTCGTAAAATCCTCCGAGTTTGTCAATCCATCTGTGTGGCGACTGGCATAATTGATCGACCGCAGGGATTTATTTTAATCGTGTCTCCGAATGAATTCTTGACTCGTGATATCAAATAATTTTATACAATCGTATGATTCTGTACAAGTTTCTCGGTTCACGTAAAATCTATTTAAAAAATATAGCAACGTTAAATATATTAATACAAACGACGCGAACATAGCCGTTCTCGTTGCGTCGATTCGAGTATATACGTATCGAGTAAAAAGGAACATGCGAGCTACCTCGGGGCCACACTGATAAGGAGACGAATACGAGGACAGATGTACGAACATGTGTTTCGACGTCGCGTTAAATACGTGGTAACACTCGACGGGTTTATTCGTTCTGTCATCGGAGCCGACGTGGCATGAAACTGCACACTTATTTCTCGTGTTACACCCACGTACTATTGGGTAATCATCGTATAATAGCCGAATAATAATTTCTGCGCGGAGGGTCGCCGCGACCAGTAGTAGGATAAATAAGAAAGGAGCCCGTAGGCTAGGGGACCAATATGGGCACCTTAAACGCGGCGTAGCACCCCCAACGCGGATGTCTAACCCCACTGCTCTGTTTATTATTCACTTAGGATGCTCACGTTCTATTTGTTCCCCGCTGAGCTCGTTTCGAAGATCGACTCACCCCTACCAAAAGGGCGACACACTGTCGAACAAGTGTGTCGCTCGACGTGTATCGTCTTAACGTCCAATATGTTTCATAACTATTGGAACTAACTCGTTTGTTCGACAACTATTAAACGTAAGTAAAGACATAAGTAAAGACATGGAAGTATGAGATAAAAATAACTTCGGCTTAGACAACAAATGTTTAATCACTTTTTAAAAGATCGTTTTAAAGAAATGCCTGGATTGTTTTTAAGTAATCGCGAGAATTTTGATAAGAATAAGAATTTTCGCCACCTCTGCTCTTGAGGCATCTTGTGTACCGCGAGAAGTCGCTCGAAGAAGAAAAAGTTGCAGCGCGGGAGCATGGCAGGCTTTTCGTTACTCTTTTAAAATTAAATCTCACGAGCAGACGTGGTTTATGGCATGCAAATTGGGTTCGACCTACTCTACCGTTCTTTCTGCCAAATCCTAATCCAATCCGCTTCCACGTAAAGTCTACCTGCCCCGCACTTTTGTGCGAAACACCAATCCTCGAGAGCGTAAACGCATCGCGACAAACGTTCACATGACAACCGTTCCCTTGGTTCTCTTTGTACGGCGAGTTAATTTTTACAGCTGCTCGAGAAACCGTACTTATTCCAGAGGTTTCGGTATCTCGAGACAATTTTTCAATGAAATCAATGATACTATCACATTCAACCTACCAACAAACTTACTCTGACCACACATTTCTATTATAATATGCAAAGAATTATCGTCGCTGTAGCCACGAGTCAACTTTTGTACAGACATTTTGTATATTTGTGTATAATAATAATAATAATAATTCTGTGGAACAAATCGAGTCGATAACTCTGACGTTTGAAAACCTCAAATATCGTTGTGTGTTCCGTTGGTAACCTTTCATCCGGGAAAATTCATCGATGGTTTAATCATCGATACTTCATACAAGTTTAATCTTGTAAGCCGCGGTCGGCGTTCTATTACAAAGAACACTATGCACGATTTGTCCGCACCCCGCGATACGTCAGCTCGCATGTACATATTTAACGTTGCACGACGACTCGTACCAGGACCCCTTTCAGTTCCCATTACGAACAACTATTAACAAAACGGGGGATACCCTTTGTTGTCGACTTCAACCAGGAGACGACCGCCGCTATTGAGGACACCGCCACGGCACGCGACAGCTGCCTCGATAGTATCGATGTCCTTCGATCGCGATACCAAGATATCCGCTGCACGCTGATGCATCTTATCGACCCTCATTGGTTGCTCCTCGTTTCATTGTTGTTTCTCGTGCGGGTCCCTAGTGACGAAGCTTTTTCGCGGTTCAAGGAAGCGTTACGAATGTTGCGAAATTGAAATATTTCTTTGATTTTTCGTGACCATGTAACGTTTACGTTTCGAGTCGGGGCAGGTAATAATTTGCATAGTCTCGTTTTTCATGGACCCGTATAATGGAGAAGCATCATTTGAAAGAAATCATGACACTCTCGAGTTAAATACACGTTATTATTAACGGACCGCCGCGAGAACACAATAGCTCCTGAAGCAATCTGAAACATAGACACGGTTGTGGACGGCTGTCGCAACAACTCGAGTGTTTTCCTAGGTTCTCTAAATACGAACTACAGCGGAGTTTACCATGGGCATCATCGTAACTCCGCAGGAATAACAGTTTCGTGGGCCCTGAATAGCTTTCCTTTGGTCGGTCTGAATCGCAACGTCACGTCTGAAAGCGATATTCGATGGGAATTAATCGTCGACAATAACGAAACAGAACCCTTAAAGGTAGAGATCTCGATGCTTCTATATCTCCTTAATTGATTACGATAAATTAATGAACGTACGAAAACGATCGTTGCTTCGATAGATTTCATTGTTCGTAGCTTAGGCGAGTCGGGCAACGCTAATCTCTGCTTTCCCGATACTCCTCGATAATCCGGAAGCGGAACAGATACTCCGATGGCTAACTTTGACGGCGAGGTTAATAAATGTCGTGGCGAGGCGACCGGCAACTTTGGAACCCGAACGGTCGAGTTTCGTGCAGGACTGCACAAGGTATCTGTTAGTTTTGATGCTTCCAAATACGCTCCTAATCGGTTTTCAAACTCTCCTCTAAACGCTCGCGAACGTAGGATCCGATAAACCAAACTTCAAGATTTCACGTTGACGCAACGTGAATCGAGTTTCCAAATCCTAGAGAATCCGCCTAACGCTATAGATCGGATTTAATTGCGTTTTTCGTTCTACCACGTCGAATTTTTCTATAATTTTCATCTCATTTGAACGCTGAGAGTCTCTTGCGCTTCAAATACAAAGCGCGTCGAGACACACTTTCTCCTCTTTCGAAGATACGATAACCTTACATTTTCTTTCTTTCCTCGATTACATAATTGCTGAGAGTTCCTTGCGCTCGTAATACAAAACGTGTCGAGACGTTACGACTCGCTTTCTTTCCTGGAGATCGACCAGTTAATTTCATTTGTCCCGATGCCCTTGTTCCACGGAATCAAACGTTTCCAGAACCAAACGTGGACCAGCATTTCTGCGGCTGCACGTTTACGCTATCCCTCCAAACGTAGCCGTATTGTAAGCGTCCATTAAATTCTCCCCGCCTTCCCCGTGCAAAGAGAAAGAGCATTTAACAACGATGCTTTATGCATATACTAACGAGCTTGCAATCAACTGGTACTAAACATTAGCAGGGCTTCTGGGACTCGCCCCTTTTGACCCCCTTTGTAACGAGGCACAGGGAGGAAACGGGAGCGAGAAGAAGATGGAACGTCGAGGGATGCGCAAAGGAAGAGAGTACAAGGCACCAACAAGGCGCGGAGAAACACGATAGAATGTAGACACCGAAGAGAGAAGGTCCATTAGCTTTGACGCTCCTCTCAAAGGGATGCTCCCGTTTTAGCGACGTGTACCATCCTGTTTCCTAAGCATCCCTTTTACGCTACGCGACGTTATTGCACCGAGGCAGGAAAATATCGTTTCCATGAAGCTCGGCGCCGTCCTACGCTTAAATATTCATAATTTATAAACTCTATCGTACCGGTCCCGTTGGGCTTCCCTGCTTCCACGAGATTTCAGGAAACCTTCTTTCCGGGAACCATCGATCGCTTGACACCGAAAATATTTCACTCGGATATCGCGCGCAACTCGTCGAGCTATCAAACACGTCAAAGTAAGATGTCAAAGGGTCGTTCGGCTCTCGAAGAAGCCAGAACATCAGAGACTATCATACCCGAAGCGCCGATTAAAATCAGCCACGACTATTTAGCAGTTCGTTTTCAAGGCGACGAGGTGGCGGTACTCGAAACGAGTGCCCTCGAAAAGGCGACGACGCGCGTAACGACAAAATAACGAATTGCCACTCGAAAGCGGAAGCAAGAGCTCTCCGCGGGATGCCATTTGTGTTTACACTGGTGGTCCTTCGTGTTTAACGAAGCGCGATAGACTCCTCGGGGGTAAACGCGAGCCCCCCATTGTGGTAGGCCGCTAATGCCGAAAGAAATGGACCAATGGCGGAGGGAAGGTTGAAACGAGATTTTAGCATTGTCGAGAGGCTCGCGTTGCCGCGTGGGCGCGTCAGAAACGGAGCGGAAGTCTTGGAGATCTACGAGTGCACCTTCTTGATTCCGGTCGCGGTCCTCGCTGCGGCTGAAACGTGACCGTTTGGCCGTGTAACAGGATTAGAGCGGGATAGATTAAATTCGAGATATTTAGCTCGACCGTTTCCACCCTTCTCTCTTCCACCAGCTCTCCTCTCTTCGAGCTCGTTTCTTGCATCCTTTGCGACCGCAAGGGAACGGGAGGATTTTCGCCAATATTTTGGGTGTTTAGCCTTTGTTGCCGGACAGTGGCCATTGTCGTGGTGAAACGATGGGCGTGGAGTCGCACCCTGAATGGGAACTGGCCACCTTCTCGTTCCACTCTTTTCCTTTCTGCGCCTCTTTTCGTTGACAAAAGGGACCGTGGTCCCGATACTTAATTTGCCCCACGCACTCGGGTGACTCGCAACTTTGACACGCTTCTGGCATCCCTTTTCTTCGAGTACACAGCCGTTGACTAATTCAGACGTGTCGCTAGAAGTCTGGCAAGACCGACGGTCAACACGTAAAATAAATGAAACAGAGGTTAAATTATAAAACGTTAAATTTCGTGCGAGGATCTTTGATATTTCGAAAAGAACTGGCCATCGAACGCGAGAGATTATCAATTTCCCGGGGATTAACGATTGCAAAGACCGGACAGAGGGATAGCAAAATGAACGATCGTCCTTTTTCGGCGATCGTCGATGAAAAATAAAAGATCAAAGCCGCGGTACCGTCAAATGTCGCCGACGACAGCGAACTTTCGGATGAATATTTCAGGATAACCACCGTCGATGGGATTCTGTTGATGCTCCAATCCCCCCCCCCCCCCTCTTCCCCCATGTTGTTCCCGCAAAGAGCATTTGTGTAATCTATCAGTACGTCCCGGGACTTTCGGGGATGAAACCCTTTTGTCGCTCGCGCGAGGTGCTTAAGCGGTTGGTTAAGTTGGAAATGGGGTTGCCGTCGTCCGTGCACGTGAATCACGTGGTAGATTCGTATCTTGCGAAAAAGGGCACGGCTATTCATAGGTTACAACCACTGTGTCTCTCGGAGAATCTTATTTAAGACGCGTTTTGACCGACAGAATTTACGATATTCAAGGTACGATCTTATCCTGATTCGAGAAATGAATGTTAAACCTTGCAACGACCAACTATAACGAGATCGAAGCAGCCCCAAAAGATCCCAAATAGACTAGAGACCATTTTTTCCCCCGTGAACCAGTAACTCTATATTTGGTCCGATCAGATACGTTTGCGACAGTCAAGGCGAGGATAACGAGAGTAAGGTGTCATGGCGGTTTCGCACGATGAACTGGTGGAGGGATAAGATCGGTCTCGGGGTGGCCAGTAGCCAGGGAAACGAGACGAGGACGAGCAACCGGACTCGGGGCTGTCAAAACACAATAAAACGCGACCAAAGGAAGAATCGATGTTCGAGGACGTAACCTACGACCGCTGGTAAGCGTGTTGGTGGGTCTACGCGGTCATCCGAGCGTGCACATACACGCGGACACAAGTTGGAATGTATATAGATACCGGTCCATTGTGCGGCGTCGCTAAAATGCTCTTCTCGCGCCGAATAATGGCGATAATTGTGACGAAATGGAGCGTCATTGTGGGGAAAAAAGGTACCGTAACGATCGAGGGTGGCGGTGCGCCCGAGTAAGTGGCAGATGCATGGCGCTCGATTGACAGCTTCTCCGATTTCTTTCTTCGAGGACGGTGCTTTGGCATCCTTCGTTAGCTCCCACCTCACCTTGTCCATCGCGCGAGTTCCGCTCGTGTTTCGTCGCTATCGAGCAATTGGTTTCTTGTTTGCGGCGATCGTTTGTTTACGCGTAGTGTAGGACACAGGAGAAGAGTGGACACTCAAGGGGTGCGCAATCTTCATCACGTGAAACGAAACGTTATGAGGACATATTTAACCCTTTGCACTCCGAACTATATTTCGATTTCGTTATCAGCACTTTAAGTTAAAAAATAAAGCAATTTAAATAAATGAAGGAAGAAACAAATCTTCGTGTTTATTTGAATTGAGACAGCCTTGTCTAGACTAGTGCCTTCCCTCTCTTATTATCCTTCATTTCATCCCTCGAATTGCTCCGATATCCACGTTGAAAGGTACCGATGTAGAACGAGGACCAGTCATGGGAATATCGCGCTCGTATTGATACCATGCAACGTTGTATTTCCGTGGACGGGGTACATAGAAACGGAAGAACATGGGAATAGAGAGGAGTAAGGACGATGGATGAGGGGCGGGGAAGAGGGACGAACGGGGGACGAGGGTCGAGGTGGGGCGCGGAGACTGTTATTTGCAATGAAACGCAACAATTGCAATCGGAGTCGATGCACGCAGGCAGCGTTCGTAAACGCCATATTGCAGCTGGGCCGGTCTGAAAAATAGTGTTTTTGTGCAAGCCGAAACGGCAGATATGAAACCAGCATGGCGGATGCTTACAAATAGTTGCAGGGCGGCGCCTCCATATAAATGCGCGGCCGTTCTCTTTTCCTTTTGTTCGCGAATCGAGCAAGGACGAAAAGGATTCGGTTGAAAGAAGTCTCGGTGTTGCGCGAAGGGAAGAACCGTCGAAATTCCTCCCCTACGAAACTACCCCGCTGACTGTCGACACGAAGACTCGATTTATTTTCTACAGTCATCTATGGGGATGCTCCGGTCTGGAGGGTACGAAACATCGATCGTCGAATCATTGCGTTACCTATTATCCTGTTGGTTTGGTAGAAGTCGTTAAAGCATGCTTCTCGTTCTTTGTGAATTTACTCTGCTCCATTCTGCGTAACGGGAATCAATGAATGATAACGTGTGGAAAATTTGGAGCAAGATTCTTTGACTATGTAGTTTACAAAATATGTGCGTAAACGAGTGAAATGAAGAAAACGCTTATTTCGAGTGGCCAAGGATAAGTAAGTCAGCAACTCAAAGAAAAAAAATTCTACTCCACACGAATAGGAAGAAACTGACGAAACATCATTTACCCATTGACGTAGCCAGAACGATGCGGCTCTTGTTTAGCTATAGTCGAGGCTCGGCAGCTATTAAACGAACTGGCACTGCTCGAACGATTCCCGAGGAAAGAGGAAACGGGATCGGTGGTCCACTCGTCGGTGTACGGGATCGGGTATGATATCGAGCTTTGTAGCTGGCCAGATAAGAGACAACGACAGCGTCAGTTCAGCACCATCACACAAGGCGACGCCGTCACCACCACCGCCCCCGGGTGGTAGATTACGGAATGCAGGATCAATATCCATCGTGGTAGGTGTGGCGGATGGCAGAGGGTTCCATCTTCGGCCGCCCTCCTCGGTGCTTATTGGTCGGAGAATCGGTACACGGGTTCTGGTTTCCAGGCTGAAACCCGTACACCGTTCTGGGTAAACGGGCGGAGCTTGCCGTTTCTCCCCGAGGACCTAGTGGGGAGAAGCCATCGGTGCTCCTGGCAGAAGGCCGAATCGTAAATCATGACCAGTCGGTCGCTCGAAGCGCATCGTGACAAACAGCCTGAAAACCGTTGGAAAACATTCGAGACCTCGGGATCGATCGCGTCTACGAGGCAATCTATAATTTCGTTTCTATCGGGCCGATTCGTTAGCCAGGAGACGTTCGCGCGAACCGTTCCCAGTGACACGAGCCACCTGTTCGGATCGACGAATGGATCTAGAGACCAACCGATCGTGAAGTTTTAATGTGAAACGTGCGTGGGGAAAGCCCTGATCACCGAGTGATAGACTTCTACCAATCAAGAGGAACAGATCAAAGCCTGTTTTCTCTAGAGCGATCATGTGCAGCAACGAGAGTCCTCCTCCGTCGAAGGAGCCGCTGGCCGTCGGTCTGGGCAATCCAATGGCAGGCTTTCTGCCTGGTCTCGAACACTATCGTTTGCAATTGTACCATTACGCGATGGCGGAGCGACTGAGGTTGGCTCAGCAGCTGCATCCTCAGCATCCAGGAGTCGGTCATCCGCCGTCCAGTGCTTCTGCTCACTTAGGGATGAGTCCTGGTTTCCCGGCACCGCTGCCTCTGTACCCGGCGGCGGCTGCCGCGGCGGGCTACCCGAGTAGATTGGCTCTGTCCATGGCTCTGTTGCATCCTCATCATCAGCGAATACCAGAGGAGCCGAAGCCTCAACACAGCTACATAGGATTGATCGCCATGGCGATCCTGTCGTCGCCCGAGAAGAAGTTGGTGCTCTCCGACATTTACCAGCACATCCTCGAGCACTATCCGTACTTCCGTACCCGCGGCCCAGGTTGGCGGAACTCCATCAGGCACAATCTGTCGTTGAACGACTGCTTCGTCAAGTCTGGGAGAAGCGCGAACGGGAAAGGTCATTACTGGGCCATCCACCCTGCCAATCTCGAGGACTTTCGACGTGGTGATTTCCGTAGACGCAAGGCGCAGAGGAAAGTCCGCAGGCACATGGGGTTGGCGGTCGACGAGGAGCCCGACAGCCCCAGTCCACCTCCTTTGCCCGCCACTCCGCCTCCGCCGGCAACCCTTGGACCCGTCGCGTCGCAGCCCATACCTGGAATCTGGACGCCTCATCATCACCATCCCCATCATCAGCAGCAGCAACAGCAACAGCAGGGCCAACAGCAGACGTTTCAGAGTCAATCGCTGCGACAGTCGTCGTTTCAACCCACGAGGAAGAGACAGTTCGATGTCGCGTCCCTGCTCGCGCCTGACGACCAACATCAGATAGAATCCGATCTCAGGCCCGTCAAGTCGAGGAGGTTCAGCTGCAGCGAGGACGAGCTCCACGATCTCCAGGAGCCTGACCAGGACGAAGAGGACGTGGACGTGGACGTCGTCGCCGAAACGAACGCTCTCCCGTCGCCCAACACCCCGTCGGTCAGTCCCGACGCCAAAGTCATCTCCCCCGACGGCCACTGGACCAACCAGGGTATACAGAACACCAGCCCCCAGCTAGCAGGATTACACATTCACAATCATCTGCAAGTCAGGAGTTACTACGTGTCCGCCGCCTCGAGTACCGGATCCAGCGTCTAATGGCCCGTAGAACCTAGTCGTCGTGCTCCGAGTGTCCTGGATCGTCCCCGTACCTTCGTACAGCGAGCCTAACGAGTGACGAAGCTGACGGGAAACGAGTTTCGACTTTGGACATTCCTTTCGTTCCGAGAAAGAAACGAACTCTTCGGGGTCTAGGCTCCAAAAAGAAAGGAAGGAAGGCAGAGAATCCTTCTGGCTGACTAGTCGTGCCAAATAACGAGATCGTCGAGTTCCTCCGATATGCCAACTTAACGTTAACCTCGGGTTTGAACATTAGTGTAGTTGTCGTCGCACGGTGGTCAGCGTTATCAGTCGAATCTTAAACGCGGTCTCCTCGTGAACATTGGTAACGAACAATCAATTCCCACGTCGTTTTCGCAAAGATTCGACGTTCCGTTTCGAGTCCGGCACTCGAATTCCATGTACCATTTGCAACACGTGTTAGGGAAAGAATATATGTGTATTATATAAATAAATGTATAAGGAATGTATGGTATGCTCCGAGATTCGAGGGTAGAATTTCACGCGTACGCTCGCTGGGAACCTGATCCTTCTGCTCCAATCGTTAACCTTTCGCGATGTTGCGACGATTCCAGAGGAAAATGTTTCCAAGTTGGAAGCTCTCCCAAAGAAGCTCGGTTGGTCTTGTTGAAAGAAAGAAATCTTATCGCAAAAGGTTAACTGGTAATGTACGCTGGCCTCGAAAGAACTCGTACCACGTCGAACGAGTAGTCGCCAATCGTCTCGCGCGTCCAATCGAGTTCTACCAATGGGAACTCGATGCGCGGCTACGCGTTTGTGGTGGGATTACGAGTGGCACGGCCAGAAATGTCAAATAAAGGAGGGGGCGATGTTTTTATTTTTGTTTATTTCTGTAAACGTTTTACTTTGATATAAACTCAAATTTCTTAGCGAATCGAGCAACGCCATGTTGGTTTAGAAATTGTGCGTCAAACGTTATCGGTCTTCGTCGAGGTGTTGCTCGATTTGTCATTGCTGCCTTCTGGTGTATTTTCTTTTATCCAATCGTGGCATTCTACTCGCGAGTCTCGAGGTTCTTGTAAATATAGAAGAGAAGCCACGAGATGATGTCTCGCTCGATACGTGATTCCATACTCGTTATGGGGTTCCAAATTGTGTGGGCATTGCATCAGACTGAAGCGAACTCGGCTGTTCAAAGTGTAATATAAATCGTTTAAAGTTTAATATAGCTCATCTTTATTATCATCCGTGTATCGTTTTGGAACGGTATGAAAAACGTGTACGAAGGTATATCCCTCGCCTTGCTGTATGTATGTATGTATGTATGTATATGTACCTATATATACGTGCTTACGTATAACCGAGATGTATCACGACGTATATTACACACCTCAGTGCGTATATGCAAAGACAGATCGTGGTATGGTCGCTCCGTAAGCAAATAAGACACTGTTTTTTAAAGATCACCTCACGCAATGAAAAAAGAACTGTCGAACTGTCTCTCTTGATTCTCAGCGCGGAACTGCCGCACTGGATGCAATTGAAGTTGAATAAAGTTTCTGTTCCCATGAACCAGCTCTTTGTGAATTTTACCTGCTCCGTATCGCCGCGCGTGTAAGTACATTTCTTGGAGTAATCGTATTTAGACGATTCTTTCGAGTAGGCAACCGAGTACCTGGGTCTGCTATAGTCTCTCTTTCCATCTGTTTAGGTATCCAATAATTTGCATACAGAAAAGATTGTCCATCGAGCAATTGCTTCCACATCGAGGTGAAAACTCGATATGCGACTACTTATGCGACTACTTATGCGTCCACCGAAATGCATAATAAATTATCGAACGCATCGAATTAGCTTTGAAATGTGTTCGGGCAGTGTGATAATGATGTCACCGTGTTGATAGATGCCTCGATATACGAGTGCACAGCAGTAATCTTGACACGAATACCTTAGCTATTTTTCTCGCTGTTTCAACGACTTCCACGAAGCGCAGAAAAATGCAAAAGTTGACACAAACATTCCGTGTGTATTTGCGCGCCGATGGAAAACGCGAGGAGCCTGAGAATATTGTTTGTCCCGGTAACAAACATTCTGCCGTGCCCATTAAGTTATACCACGCGAGGAATACCGAGTATTTGCCGCACGCTGCGCGAAAAATACGTGGAAAGTTTGCCAGTCCGCGATACAAAGATACAGATCTCGTTAGGAAATGGTATAAACGATAGATCGTCGAAGGATCGTGCACGTTGAAAGTAATCGAGTAAAAGGTGAAACAATATGACGAGATTAACATTTCGCGTCTATATTTCTCGTACAACAGCGTCCATAGTTATCGTCAATTTGTTATTCAAACGATGAACGCCGCAATTGCGTCGAATATAATAAATATTATTGTGTCGTTATCGAAATTTTGCATTTATTTTTAAAATATGGATCTTCTTTTAGCGTTTTTCCTTCGTTTCTGCGGAGTCACCGCTAATCGAACCATACTTTCAGACCCGTACGCGTCTCTTTAGATAGTCCTGTTAGATAGGCCTGTCTTCGGGTTTGATAACAAGTCGAGAAATCGTATGCCAAAATATTTTAGCATACAAATAGGACAGATAACGAGGAATGACGTACGAACAAAATTTCTGTTAACAGTCCTGCTCGCTCGCGCTGTCGCCAACAATTTCTCGTAATCGGCACATTTTTGACGCAACGCGCTTTACGATGCGACTCCTTGCAATATTTATAAATAGAAAAATTACCATCGAAGAAACGGAATGGATGTTTTTACTTTTTTTTTCTTTCGTTTGCGAAAGTTTAACAACGGCCCAAGTTGCGACGCGGTGAGTTTTCATTATTCTGTTGTATTTCGTTGCTTTATTTCTACTTCGCTCGAGGATAAATATATGCGAGTGCAAATACGTGTACATTCAAATACACAGCTACTTTTATTTTTCTCCAAAGGGGGTGATGCTAGATGCTATCGATGCCAGTTACAACGTGTCAGATAGGGCTGATGTATAAAGTGTAGCATTAAGCAGTATACATTGTTAATAATTCTTGCAGTGGAACAGGAAACCTTCTATGATTCTCCAAACACGCAAGATATTTTTTCTTATACGTAATGTACGTATCTAATTCTTTCAGATCAGATACGGGCAGAACGAAGCTTGCAAAGTAGCAACACTTACTTACTTACTTACTTACTTACACTTCGATTAAACGTTACAAATAAATGGCTACCTCTACACGAAGGATAGCTCTATCCGCAAGAGAATCGTGTCCCCGTCGCTTATCCACGACTTTTCCACTCGGTTCCTGCTTAACGCCGTTCGATCTGTTTATGGCAAATAATTCTGCCTGTAAATCTCCACTAATGGGGAACACACTTGTTCCGAGGCTGTTGCTTGGAAATCCATAAGACAAATCCGCCTGGTAATCGGATAATCTGTTTTCCTCCAACTTTTCTTCGATGTTCCGTTCACAATGGGAGTGACGATGTTTAATCAAATCCTGACATTAGCATACCAGGAATCGATCGATCGATAGCGAGCAGTCTTGAGGTCTTGAAGCAAGAAATTTGTCACGAGATAATGCTCGACTAGAACAATTCATTCTTTCGATTTTTCTAACCTTGCCCTTTGAAAGGGTGCATCTATGTTAATTTAAAAAAGATTTTCTGCAAAGCTATACATGGAATTTATGTAGACGGTATAAGAATATACACGGATTGCGTCTAGATAGAAAATTAAACCGTTCTTCTCTGTATATGTGGCCCTCCTACTATCGTGTCCTTTTGCAGCAACAATGCAAGATTTGCCAGATCCTATCACAAAGTGTTCCATTGTCCCTGGTTCATCAAATGAAGCCATAAGCGATCGCATTGCGAGCGTCAACTTAATCCTCGACGGGATGCTACTATGCCACCGCGGAGCAGAGAAGCCAAACGACGGGAACGAAAGCAATTTGTTAAATATTGCTTCCGACGATGTAAACGACACGAAGACAGGATCCACGATGGTTGTTGTTTTAAAGACGCGGTCTTCAAGATGCACAACATCGTGACATAACAGTAAACATTGATATATCTGCATCGAATTAAATTTTTCATTCTATCGGAATAGAAAGAAATTTTTCCAGAGAATTGCTTTGGTGTATCCCATTCGTTTCAGTAGTTTCGTTCGATCAAGGTTCTGAGAAATCTCGACCACGACTCTGGTTCCCAGGCAGGGTGTTAGAAAAACATCTGGGCCGGCGTTTGCTTGCTCGATGGCCCATCTGAGCTATGCAAACTCCGTTCTGGTTTGTTGTTCCAAACCCACTAAGCGAACTATCGTTCCAAGTTTTCGAATATTTAACAAATAATGACGCGGCAGCGCTGCTCGTTCATCCTTGGAACGAGATCACGAACTCAAAGATGGATCGAGCGCCGACGTCCTTCAAACAACACGTTCCTTCGGTATCCCTTTGTCCCAGGATGATGGATCGAAATCGCTTCTGCTCCGCTTCAAAGCCAGCCACTCGGATCAACTTGCAGGCTGATATTAATTTCATTTGCAAGATTACAGTAAATAGAAGACGTGTCTTTGCAATTACCAAGCGTTTACTATTAATGTTTTACAACGAGTCCTTCGTGGTTCCACAAAAGCACGTTAAAATGGGAAAGGTACAGTTTAGATCTTTCCCTTGAAAGTACCAACGACAAAAGTTGGAAACCACAGAAACTCCAACTACTCTATGCCGAATAAAGAACTGGAAAATTTGTTCCCCATACAGCAAAGCAAGTGCACAAAGTGTTGATCGAAGATCTAGATCGTCGCAGTTCCCTGCGAGTCAGGGTGGAAATTCACGGTAGCGACAAACAGGAAGGCGAGTGTCGGTTCTGCTCTATTTTCACGTCCCTCAAAGTTTTCAGGGTCGAGGGAACGGGTCAAGTTCGCGGGAAGATCGCGTGCAGGATACGCGCAGCCCCGAAGAAAATCCTTTTTGGAATCGTCTGGGTTCGATCGCGATGGATACCGTCGTCTCGGACGTATTTAGATCAGATTGGCGGATCGAACGCGTCCGCGTTGTTTGCAACGCGCTCGCAACGCGTCATGCATATACATCCACATAACCGATGATGCCAGGGGCAGGACGCGTGTGCATGTGGCGAGACTGGCTAGGATGCAACGAGTCTGGCGCGTCATGCACACCGGATGTTCGGTTGTATAGGTGCCCGGGGCGCGCAGCGGTCGATCGCAGATGCTGCAGGGACAGGAGAGTAGAGAATCGGCTCTGTGATCTTGTTACCTCGATAGTTGTTACTCTGCAAAATGGATTTGCGGCTGCGCAGATTAGGATCGGCTGCGGAGCGGTCCCAAGGATGCTTCCCGCCTCTGCGCCCCATACAAATGGATAGCGTTTCGCGGTGGATGCTGGAGTCGAAACACTGAACGCAAAGGTATTTACCGTGGTACCACGTCAAGTTCGCCGTTCCACAGTACTCGAACCCTCTACATACAGATTTGATCGAATAATTCTAAACGCTAGGCCTTTTTAACGCCTGGAGAGACCGTAAACGTGCATCACCGTATGTAGAATCGTAGGATCGATACAATTGGAAGGAGAAGATCTCGTTCATCGTCGGTTCGAGCGCGATTCTCGGTCAGATATTCCTGGCACAAGGTTTTCCGTGGGATTCGGTGGCGAAGGCCTCGGTCAACACTTTTTGTCCCGCGGCGCAGGTAAAATATTAGCCGATCCTTGGAGTGGCAGACAGAACGCGTAAAATGGGATCTCCCTCGTTGTTCGTTGCGGACGAAGGCCCTTAGGAATGCTGACGTGAGTGCGAGTATCCGACCTGGCCCTCCTGGCACTCGTGTCAGGTGTTGCGCGCAATTCTAACGCCTAATAATCCATTTATAGCGGCTATTGTTAAACCTGGATGTCCCGCGATGTATTTTTAGGATCGATCCACAAATAAATCGTGATTCCCTCGTGCCTCGAATCGGGAGCAAACCCTCATCTGCCTACTTACGCATTTCCGGTGCACGTGAGTCCACCTATCGAAGAGGAAAATGTAAACGGTGGGAAAATAGAGCGGAACATCTCGCGTCTACCTGATTTTGAATCGTCAGGCCGACGTATTCGTTTCTGTTTATTTTCAGACGCATCCTCTAGCCCTCGTTAAATTTCTAATTGCGTCGACGCGTGCGAAAGACGGTTTCGGAGCGGATAACTGTTCCAGCTAGGCAAGGTGACGGGGAATAATCAACGACTGCAGCAATCTAACGTTTACGTTCAACACGTCTGCCATCAAATCACAATATTGTTAATTGGAGGCGTCGAAGCGCGAAGCGAGGCGTCGCGTCGCGTTCACGCGTGCCGTGGGTCGCTTTTGTCGCGGCTGCGCATTAACGCTCATATTTCGCGCAATTATTTTTCCTCCAGAATGATTCCGTTGCCTCGATACCCCTGAACAATCGGGCCATTCCGAACTTGCCGGAGAATCGCACGGGGAGTCGTGGACCGGACCCCGCGGCGACGCCAGCTGCTCTTCGAATACTCCTTCGCGAAATACAAATACGCCAAACGCTGGCGACAATGGAGCGAAAAACATGTCGCGTAGCCGTCGAGTACGACTGTTGCAAACCACTTTATTATCGTCCGTTCGTCTTGAAATAATTTCTGCCCGCGGGGTGGACGATTTCTTTCAGCCTCGTGCCAAACGAGGATTACGTAGGTTAAAAACCGAATGATTCCAGTGTGAAAATCGCGTAGCGGTGCGATGAATGTAGTAGGGCATACGCTGTTTGGAATTCGATTAGCGTGAGATTACTATAAATATAACGGAATACGGCTCGACATCTCGCGAAAAATGAATTCCCTCGAGGATGCCTGTTTTGTTACACGGTCGCGCGAATATACACGCATAATAAACTCTATTTTCATAAGCCGTTGCTATACCGGGGCTAGCCATAATTTGATAACAATAGTTTCATGCTAAATTTCCTCTACGCGGGGAAAATCGGGTTCAGCAATGGCGTGGAGCGAAACTGCGTGAATTATCTTACAGTCGCCAATTTCATCGCCCGCATATGTAGATCGTGCGAAACGTTGCGCGCATGTTGTAAAAAATCAGAAAAACTCACGGCATAAATTGGAAATATAAAAAAAGTCTATCCAAGTAACAAATTTATCGAAAGACAATACGTTCCGGTTTAATCGTCGAACGAATGCTTGCGATCAGAACACCGTAGGATATATTTTATCGCGATCGTAGATTGTCGATAAATTCATGGAGCAGACAGACGGAACGATCGCTGTTACCAAATATTTTCCAGCGACATCCGCATTATGAAGGCTATTTTCTGCCGACGAATTCCAAGCGAGCCGATATCGACGCCATTATTTATTTGTATCCGGCGTGTTGGATTGCTCGAATCAATCAATGGCCGCGTTCAATTCGAAACGAGCATTTGCTGTCCAGCGCGACAATGCATCGTCCTGTATCCCGTGTGTACGCTTTAACAGGATGCACGTGATGCAGCGGGATGATTTTTCGAATTGCTCCTACGCCTATTCAAATATAAATGAGACATTTCGTTGTCGGTGACGTTGGAGTACTTTTTATTTATCCATGACAAAGCGATCGACCGAATCGAGAGGTTGCTAGTCCGATGCTCCGAAGTACGGGGAATCGAGGAATCGTGTAAGCAGCGATTCGAATTTTCCTCGAGCGTCGGGAAGTGGGCACTCGTGAGGTATTCGAGGGCACTCTATCCGGGTACCGTACTTAAGGGTGTAACCGAGCGCATGATCGAGCCACAGTTGCGGTGACTCCTCCAGTCCATGCGTCGTCTCCTGGAGGACTCTCCTCTCGGTCAGGAGAATAAATCGGAAACAAATTCGGCGTGGAAGGGCTCGGGGTAACCGAGGGGGTCGCCTACGATTGTCTCGTACGACATAATGAGATTCGGCCGTGCGTGAAGCCTGGCTGGATTCAAAGTGGCCCGTAGAAAGCGTCTCGAGAGAGCCACACGCCGCAGGTCGATTGTCCCGGACGCGTCGATGCAGCCTGAATTTCGAATTCCCGTAAACACCCCAGTGTATTAAGATGCCTACGTGCCCTGGCGTACGCCGGAGACGCTGCGCTATTGGACATTCGAGATGGAGACAGGAACACGATTCGCGGCGATACGTCGTCACGAGCTGAGAGACTTGCGAGTGTCGGTCGAACGATTCACGCTCAAGAAAATTCGGTGAAGATTCGATTCGCGTATTTGTACTGTTGGGAGATGGAAAGAATATTAGCGGGACGGTAAGACGGAATCTTCGTTTTTCACCTTCGACGCTCTCGTAGTCCCCTTATTCCCCCCCTTGTCGTTTGCTGCAGGTGTTTACACAGCTCGCTTCGCATCATCTCGCTTCGCATCATCTCGCTTTATCTCGACGCGTTTATATCCCGTATTTGTTATTTAAATACCAATAATATGCTACAATGAAAGATGCACATGCGTAGAAGCGTGACTATCCCACTGCTGGCAATCCTACTCGAATTCCTTCCGCTGATCTTCTTCTCATCTCCCAAGGAACGTATCTCCCGTTTAAATCGAGGTCCTGCGCGCGAAGGCATAGCGGGTAAACCGATCTCGCAATCGGTAGAAGAGTTCGATCTCTGTGGGGCAGATCTAACCGGCTCTACGACGGCTGCGCGCTACTCGAGACGTTTCAAAAAGCGAGCAAAAGACAAGAACGCCACTTGTACGATATATATATGCACACGGTCCTCGTATGACCATGCTCCTGGTCTGTGTTTGCCGTGCGGCTCCCGGTAGCCATGCAATCGAGGTGTCTTCCACGGTATTTCTTTGCACACGCACGGCTTTCTTTGCCCCTCGAGCGTGTACTTTTCCACACGCAGAGCGGCAGAAGAGGTCGAACGCAACCGCGTGCCCGGCTAATGGACGCCACTCGAGACCACTTTGGCCGCGGCAAACATCGACGACGTTTCTTGAAAACCCATCCGCGACTCTTGCCTCTTACCTTTTGCCTCCTCGCTCCTTTGCTTCCTGCCTGTTGCACCGAAAACGCATCACGGTAACGTCGTAACTCCCGCTGTTTCGATCGAGCTTTAAAAAGTTGATTCTCCAACTTGGCGACGACAGCTTCGACCTCGCCGAGACGCGACGCGCCATCCTACCCTCTTCTCGTTAGGCACACGCAGACGACGAGGAATTCTTACTGGAAGCTTAACCCTGGAAAAGAGTGGGGTCACTTTGTTTAAAAGAAATTATTATTTTATTGGATCTGGGACGAGCGTCAGGTTCGCTAGTTTCGCCAGTTAGCTAAATAGACGAAACTTGGTAGTCCGATTCCGAATCGAGGTGCCGATCGTATCCCTTGGGAAGACGGTTACCGAGCCCCGCGGCAAATTTTACCCTCTGCTCCCTGGGGACTGCCTCGGCAACGAGCGTTTAGGCCACTAATACACGCATTACTATCTGGCTACTTTGTGCCCTGAGCCATTCTTTGAACTTGCTCGCTTTCGCCATAGGATTAACCCTTTGCACTCGGGGACTTTTTTTCCTGGTATCTATCAGCAACTCGAGACGTTTTCTCAACATTCGATACTTGGAGTTTTAAGAAAATTAAACCTAAACAAGCATTATTATTGGTTGATTTACTGCGCCGAACCTAGCGATGACCGAGAGTCACCTCTCGAGCGCAAAGGGTTAACTCGTCGGGAAAGTTGCCGAATTCGAGCCGCTTCGCGCTGTCTTTCGGCGACATTTGTCGTCCCAACCAGCACATCGATCAATTCCCTTGTCTTACACCTCTCTTAAATGTCGCGTCATTGGCGTCGTAACGAAGCGACAAGTTACACGCACTTTTGCACCTGCCATCGCCGCAGATGCATTGATCACCTTTTTCCATCTCTCTTTTTCTTTCTCCCGGAGCAGCGACGTTTGCGAACTAACCGCACGCCATCGTTAATTAATATCAACGTCTTTACGCCAGTCAAACGAAAGGTTTCATCGACGCCTGTCCTCTGGCGCATGCGATTCGCGGTGAAAGAAAAAAAAAAAAAAAAAATATCTAATGACTTTATTCAACGTCACCGGTCCTGTAATTACCCGCAGGCTGGCGTGCAGGAGGAAACGTCGGCCCCCTCTAGCGATTAGCAATCCCTCGGTGATTACCAAGTTAGCCTAAATAGGGTATAGTGTTTAGGGAGAGTCTACGTGGACCCAATGCTAATCGCCGCCAGTGTGTAAGGACATACGCGCGGCGGTTCTCGAGGGGCGGCATGTGTCGTCGGTTTAACTATTGTTTCGGGGAAACACGTCCAAGGATAGAGGGATAAAGAGGAAGGAAATGAATTGCGACGATTTTTTAGTCGAATGCCAAAGGATCCAGACATCGACGTAGGTTTAAGTAGGTCCTGAATCCTGTGCTCCAGCCACTGCTCGGACCTTGAAATAAGAACGTTCCCAGTGACGGTGTCGGAAGCTCACTTGGGGTTAGTTTTGTGGATTTTGCCCCAGCGTGTAATGGGGCGGCGATGTCGTTTCAAACTGTTGGGACGTTCGACAGACACGAGGAACATTCGAGCGGCGTCGGCGTCGACGTCCGACCGTTCAAAGGGCAAGAAGCCTACGGGACGAAGAGGGATGCGATCGAGGGAGAAAGAGAGTGGAACTGGATGAAACGGGAGACTGAGTCAGGGGCGGTGCATGTCGGGAGCAAACTACAGCCGCCATCTTGCACGTGAACGGAATGTCTAAGGGATATACGCGACGGGGACGACTGGTGCGATCAAGACGTCGCAGGGTTCGCGTCTTCTCGTGGTCGCGTCCTCTCGATTCCCGGCCTCTCTGTGATTCGGATTTTCCACTCGAGTTAGCACGACATCTCGCGCAAATATTCGGACTACGGTTGTTAGACAGGACCTTGATATCGATGCTCGTGCTCTTGACGGTGTCGTGATAATACGAGAGTATATCGCTTGATGTTGCTTGCGAATGAAGAAGATATGGTAAGAAGATACTCAGGAATAAACCAGACATTTCAAAACGAAAGTATTAATCAGACCGGTGAATGACAAATATCGCATCTTTTTTACCGGCCACCATTAACAAGAATAATACACAGCCAACCGATCGATTTCATCGAATATTAGTCGATGTTATAGCCAAACCCATCAAACGGACTTAACTAGCTAGTCGCCATTTATAGATCCTTTAATATTCGTTCTATCAATGATACCTCTATCTTGCCTCTGAACAAAGTGCTATTATTTGTGGATAATTAGAGAGTATTCGATGTAGGGAACTTTAACGGAAGTGCAAATAATTAATCGGCTTTTAGGATACGAACAAATTGTTTGTTTGTCTATCGATCGTTGCTTTTCACGTGGCAAAGTACGTGGCAGGTGGAAGACCCCTACGAACGAACCTATTTGCCGGTCTTTGTAAAATAAACGCTCGCGGACACGTCCCTGCATACTAATTTCACCACCCACCGCCCCTCAGAATCAGTCACGATTACTCGCCACCGACCTGCCTTCGATTCTCCAGTCGTTCCTCTGCCTACGCGCCGACGGAACCCGAAACAACGAGGACCACGTCGCCAAGGGTGAAACGACGAAAATTATGTACAAATTCCCCGAGTGTTTAGGGCGTGATTTAACCGGGCACGGTAATATTTGCAGACTGGAGGAATCTTAATGGGCTGGCTTGCCGTATAGGACGCTTTTGTCAAAGGGTTCCGTAAATATTTGCGAGGTAAGTGTTCCAGTAGCTGACCATTTTAAGGAATCAGAATGCCGCGTTAAACGCTTGCCAAGGCAGCGATGAAACGAAGAAGAACGCTGTTTAGGGACGCAGAAATTGATAATCGTGCGTTCGCGGGGTCGAAGAGCAGAGTGTTGCGAAATGGTTCTAGATTGCGCGTGTAGGAGAGCTCGAAAAATATGGACGGGCATTTGTGGATACGTGGGTACACAAGCGTGACGAAATTGTCCGTTTGTCGTTTTCATGGGTGCTACCGCCGCGTAATGGAGTGTCCACACTTCAGATTCATGAGGTGGCCCGCGTGACGACGATGAAGAGACATCGTCAGCGATTTCTACGAGTCCACAGATCAGATATTACCTTGTACTAGATGCGATTAAGACGAGTCGTCGACTGTCATTGTAGTTTTAGAATAGACGTAAAGTACGTTGTAATGTATTCAACGTTTCGTTAAAAGAAACGACACGATTATGGTCGTGCCGCAGTTTTGCGTTAGTCCTGGTACATAATCGCGAAGGACGGAAGCGAAGAGATTAGACCAGACTCGGCTTCTGTCGCGTTGTTAAGAAGGATCAACGTTGACGGAACTAACCAACCGTAAGGATCTCTAAGGAGATCTCGCGCGGCTCTTAAAACTGCATAATCCCGTCGCCTTGCTCGATGGAAAGATTTCGTTGTGCCAGAAACAAGGACGAGCTGCCCAGGAAATCTAAGAAAATCTGAAGGTAACAATTTTTCGCCCTCGGGGGAAATGTTGAATATCAAAAACATGTTTACGCGTTGCATATTTCAATGGCTGCTCCATCCTTTGCTCTCAACGTGGAATTAATTTACCGTTCCCCGAGAAAGATTTGATATCTTCTTTTGATAGCTGTATTGTTGGCATTCGGATTCGTATACGTAAATACGCCTGGTGTATAAGCGTCGGTAGCCCGTGAGGTTGATACGCGCATCGTGGTTTGTTAGTTAAATAAACATCGAAAGCCGACTGCCTCTGACAACACCGACCCTATTGTTGCGAACGCAGTTCCTTTTCGATGATCAAGCATCGCGAAACATCTCAGCACCCTTTCACATCGTTTTTCTCCGAAGTCCCAGACGAATGGCAGCTAAATTGTTGGAGTAAAGGCGAAACGTGGCCGAACACCGAGGAACAGTTTTGGAGAAAATATCGTCGAAGAGGAGACGATAATTTGGCGTCGATCTCGAAGCTAATAACGGAATAGTAGGTGGTTCGGTGGAGATTGGGATTAAAAGAGTCGATAATACCATAATTATACGTCCTAAATGATAGCGACTCGCGGATAAAAGCGCACGATGGAGACGGATTCGAAACCGCTGGCAATAACGTCGAATCATTGACAATATTGTTTCGCTGTTATTTTTATTCGAAGAAACACAAGCAAAGATTCCACGAAGATATTTCTAGCCGCGCGTCCCTTTTGTGAGAGAATTCGAAGCAGGCTTATATCAGTGTCAGATCGGGGACCGGTACAATGGGACGAAAAGAAAATTTCAACTAATTCGACGAGATGGAACCCACTCGACTGGGTAATTTTGCGCGATGAGTCGGAAGGTTCTGCTCGGTTTTGAAACGGTATTTCATCCTCGCTCGTCTGCTTCTTCTACGCGTCGACTCGACGCTCACCTCGTGGTAGTCGAGATCCCGCAGCCTCTTCGAACGTCGTAAACACCACTCGAGACGATTTCCCATGTTTCGTCGATACTCTCGAAACTGACTCCTTTCGGTAGGCTCTCATATTTTGGCGAGACGTTCGAGAGGTTTTCAGTTCGAAAACCTTTGCCAAGCAGGTAATGATTTACGCTTTTCTCATGGATCACGAACTGAATGGTATTGCCAACAAAGAGCAAAAAATCGAGGCTAAGAGATGCGAACGATCGCTCTGAGAGCACCAGGCGGAAGAGCTTTTAATTAATAATTTTAATTAATCCGATAATGAAGATACGCGGATCCGGGAAGAGGTGGCTGTATTAAATATATCCTTTATGCATGAAGAATAATGGGTGTTCAATTACAGTCGCGGCAGCACTCTCAGGAATTTGCCATTCCGTTTCTTTTGCGGTCGGTGGAAAAAAAAAAAGATGGTTGTGCGGCAAATGAACGCGCTCGTACACACCCACGCGTATCGACTATACTTGCACCGCACTGGCTGTGAATTCGCCGTTCGTCAAATGCAGCCATACGTCGTCGCGGTTTTAATCAACGCCGCGGCAAATCCCCTCGGCGTCGACTCTTTCAATTCTTTTTTTTTTTTTTTTACATTTTTCAGTATTTTTTTTATTTTCTACCCCTTTTTTGCGGTCCATCGGGACCTCCCTCTTTTTTCCTTTCTGTTTTAATCTTTTTTCAATTTCATTAGCGAACAGCAGTCGGATTACGCGGACTCGCAGAATCCCTCTTCAGGATTACCAAAGCTCGGAAAAACTGCGGGAAATGTAAAAAATAGCGGATGAACGGCGCACAGACCAAGGACGAAGGAAGTTTCGAGAGTGACTTTGATGACTCCGGGAAAAAGTAATCAAAATTCCTGTCATTTTCATCCCTACGATGACGCGATATTAGAAAGGACATTTTAATTAGCACCGACACGAGGAATTAAGAACGCGAGAATGCTCTGTGGATAAGATGCGTCGCGATCTCGTACCGTAAACAAAGTTGGTCGAGAAGTAATTCGCAACCCTCGCACCGCGGATTTCTTCGCGATGACGGCAAAGAATGGGAAAAGGTTTGAATGCCTCAACAACGATTTTCCGGACTTTTTTCGTTTCCCACTCGGCAGAGACGTAAATATGGCGGGCGAAGTTTCACCCCCCTTTGTGTCCCGGGGGCAGCGGCCCCGCCCAGGCTGGTATTCCACCCCTCGGCAAAAATAAAGGAACAAACGCCGTGGCACGCAATCGTCGAAACATTTTTGACGCTGGCACTCGCACGAGGGGCTGCGAAGAAGAGTGGGGCGGCAGAGGAGCGGGGACGAAGAAGCTGAAGAAAGACAGACAGGGGCGAGGAAAAACGGAGAAAAAGAGAGCCGGCAAAAGGGGCGGAAGAGGAAAAAGGAGAGCGAGAGACACGACGGGATCGGTAAAACGCTGGAGGAAGCCGATGTTGGTGGAGGCGGAGGGTGTTCGAACGAACGCAATTTGCATGATTTTGCATGTTTTAGCGCGTCCTGGCTGCGCCCATCGGGTTTCAGCTTTCTGCCTACGTTTTCTGCTTGCTTTTCTGGCTGCACCAGCCGCGACGGTGGCGTCAAGGGGTTGGCGAAGAGGGAGGTTACAGGGACAGGCCACGTCGGCCCCGATGAGACGGGAAATTATTTTTCTTGGTTTTTCTCGGTGAAGGTGCTCGACGAAACGACGGAATGTTAATCGGCTGCGAAGACTGGGAGGGAACCGCGTCGTCGTTTAAACTCTACGGGCCTGCTGTACATTTCAGGGTAACTTATTAAAAGTTCCTTATTAAATACAGTTTCAGAAGTAGCTATGCGCGTTTCGAGGAAATCCATTGACGAGGTCCGAAGGGTTGAAACGCTCGACGTAAATCTGGAGTAACGACGGTAAAGCACCTGTCGAATCGCCATAGGGGGTGGTTAAGATGTTTGTAATGCGAGCGAGTATCGAAAGGTCACGAGGCGGTACCTGTCGCATATTTGACGGCTTCGACCTAGCTTCGTAATAAAGAATGACCTGCACTCGGAACAGGCCTTTCGGATTAAGGCCGATAATCGGCTTTGGCGAACAATAAATCGCCCTTAAAATCGAAAAGAGGCGACCCACCAAACAAACCTCGTTTCGCTAAACGAAACGACGGAAAAAGAAACGTTCCATCCGGCTTTTACTAATTTCCTAACTTTCCCAGCTCCTCCGTACTTTCCTCGAGCGACCCCTAAATGCTCGAGATTCGAGATAAGTTGTACAATGGTCGAAATTACCTCCGCGATTGAAGTTATTTCCAGAACGAAGAGGCGGAACGGAGAGTGCGAAAAAATTGCACCGTAAATCGGTGCGACCGATGAGAACTGAGAAAATTCAACGATAACACGGTTTTATCGAGAGATTATCGCGCGCTAAGATTTCAGCCAATGCGACAAGAAAACGAATTGTAGAACCCTTTACTTAGAGGATGATCTATAGTTTGTCAGAGTCTGTTCTCGAGGATGGTACAGGACGAAAAGCGATGAAAAAAAAGAGGAACGCTACGGGGAAAGACGTGGAAACTGGTCGAGGACCATCCGATTTTCTGGATCGTGCCACATAGGGCGGTTCGCGCGTGATTTGCGCGATTACCTGTAATGACGCTGGTCTCTCACGGGGGTCGTGACTGATCCCCGTGTGTGGGTACAGCTCCGTGACAATGGTCGCTCATTATCGGCTCGCTATTGGCCTATTGTTGCCGGTGAGAGAGCCGGAATACGGCCTTACCGACTGCGGCGAGTAGTGATACCGGCTCCACCGCAGGGTGACTCGTCCTTTTTCGACTTGCCGGCAACCGAGTCATATTCCAAATGCTGCACTCCGATACTGAATGATAAAAGGCGAATTTCAACGATCCGTAATTTTAATGTGACATATGTATCACCGTTGCGTGAATTTTGCAGCGAGAACGATAGCCATTGGTTATACGAAGGATGATATCGTAGGTCAGAGATTATAAATTCACAGAGATACCTAGACAATGCGACCGGACTGAAACTCTCGGTAGAATTTCTTCACAGAGTGTAGAAATTGAAAGCAGGTCTCGAGGTCAGCCGTAACAGCGAGTGAAATCGCTGTTGCACGATCGCGATCGTCTACGAGCATCTCGATCATCCATCTCTATTTCACACATCGTTACACGCCACCGTGTTGGTTAATGAGAGGGCAGTCGTTGGATGTCTCGCGATAATTCCATTATGTTTGTCATCGGATCTCGACTCGCAAAAGTCGACGGAGATATTCAAGGAACAGAGAGCGTACGGAGACTTTCTTTGTCCACTATACGTTCTCGCTATTCAATGGACGAGCCACGAGGGTAGCGCATAGAAGTTCGCGTAAGCTAATCGCATTAATCGCGCGAAACCACAACGGTTTCTTAATATTATAGATACAGCGTATTCAGCGAGGATGATGGGTCCGTTGAGTGGAGCCCGCGATTCGTGGCGCGTGTGTATAATAACGAGAGGAAACCCAGAGGAGCTTTATTTCCCTCGGGGGCTTAAAAGGCCGCTCGAAGCCCATTCGGTGAGGCGAGCAAGAAGCAAAGACGCGGAAGATCATATCGAAGCAGATAATTGGTCGGTGATCCTCTCTCGAAACCCTAGGCGTCTCGCTCTGTTCTTCGCGACCGTCGACGCTCGACTCGTTCCATCGGTAGATGGGGGAACGGGGGCACACCAGAAATCCATGGATTGCTTTAATTAAAAGCAATCTAAGGAACGGTGGACTCCTTTTTTTCTTTCTTGCGCGAGGAAGAACAAAATTGATTCAAATCTGATTACCCACTGTCGGACCACGTCTCAAGCACGCGCTGTTTGATATTAAAAAGGTTCATCGTACGAAAGGGAGGATCGTTTAAATCTTTCCTCCATTTCTTTCTCGTACTTGAGCTTTTCCAAGATTAATTATTATTCCTGGAAATTTTTCTTCTCCCGACACGATCGGAGCGTCAGTTTTGATCGGTATCCGCTTGCGTTGCTCACCGACACCGCTGGTATTGCTCGCGAGCTTCTTTTCTCTTCTTCTTTCGATTTGACGAGCTTTTGACGTTGCAACTCGTCCGGCGGACCGAGCCCTGTAATCACCCACCAGTGCCGCCGTCATCGTAGAACGTCATCGTAGCTCACGGAGACGGAACGATGTAACGGCAACTCCGTTCCGAGTTGAATTCAACTAATCGCACTTATTTTATTTTGTTTCTATTCTTGTTTATATTGTATACAGTCAATCCCATAAGTATTCGTACCTTTAATGTCTACTGAAGACGTTTGTTTAAATTAATTGAGATGTTTGATGTCTTCAATTTTGTATTATAAGTATATACATACACGAGTAAAGTCTATTTATGTAAATATTTATAATGAATCATTTGAAAAACTCAGGAAGACAGGAACGACCGAAAGAAGGGACGTGGGCATCGAGCGAGAGGAACCGACGAGGATGGAAAAGAGAACTGACAGAGCCAGAGTAGTAGGAGGACCCCGCGAAGGATAAACCCCGCGGAACGCGCTAGAGGGGATGAAGTGAAAAGACGAAAGCAACGACCGAAAGAAAGCAAGAAGAATGAAGAAGGGAGGCGCGGGATTCGAGACTCGGAGCAGCCAGGATAAATAAACGCAGCGCGCCGCCCTCTCATCTCGGACACCTCTATTTCGCCGCTATCGGAGACGCAAGTCATCCTCCGTCTCCGACCATGGATACGACGAAAAAAAAAGAAACGTTGGCCCGTGAGACAAGGAGCAGGAGGAAGGGAAAATGAAGAGGGGCTGTAGAACCACCTTCTTCACCTTTCGTTATCCGCTATGGCTGCTCGTCATTAACCTTTTCCCCGATGATATCGACAGCCAGTTGCGTGTGCATCTACAATGTACACTGCCTGCCATAAGTCGTTGGATACTGGCTTGGCAAATGCAAATCGAGGAGGTTGCGTACAGGACCGTGACAAAGCAGCAGCAACGGAAAGGCCACGTGAACCGGAGCGTCGTTTGCTTGTGCGCTGTTATTAAAAACAAAATACTTAACCGTCTCGTGGAAAATCCTACATAAATGAAATTGATCGACGTGGAATGCGTCGATAATTGAAACGTTTGCCTCGAAGACAAACCAAACACCGTTTCGATCAAGCAACTCGTTAAATTCGCCGTTACAATAAAAGACTCCGTTGTAGCTCGGAACAATTATCACAGAAAAATAATATAACGCGATTAACCGGACAATTTTTCCCCCAAAGCGTCGCTTTAATTTCATCTGCGAGCAACGTTGCTCGTTTTTCGAGAAGCAATCGCGAGCCTAGACGCGACGAGGGAAGGTGGAGCCTCGCAGAAAGGGCAAATAACGTCGTTAGGAGCGACTAATGGAAGACCCGCGAAAATTATTGCTCAAACGTAGCGTATTTATCGCGTCTACTATATCTCTCTGCGCACCCTACAGCCAGTGCAGCGTGTAATGTATTTTAAAAGCGTGCCTTCCGAGGGTGGCGTCAAAAGCCGATATAAAATATGATCAAATAAAGCGAGCGGGAATTAAATTCGCCGGGCTCTTTCTCTGCATCACGGCTGCCTCGCTCCGTGTAGGAAATTGCGTGAAAACCTTCGTTCCACATACTCACGAACCACCCCTAATTCACCGCCGCAAATCAACCCCCGCTCGCTTTCGGATACACCTGTTTTCGATGTTGCAAAAATTTGTATCGACCGCTCCGCGTCGTACCTTTATATTTTTACAATGGCGGTTTCATAAATGACAGACGTTTAACCACGCTTCGAATAATAAATGAAAGGTTAGTGGTAGCGAATTCGACGAAGCGTCGAGGAATCGAATCGACGCCTCGATTCCTTCGTCGCGGTGGTACCGTTTCTTCAATTAAACACCACCGTTCTGGTCGCAGAACGACGTCGCTGAAAAATTACAGAGATTTCAGCCGCTCCGTAGCCAGGGTTTTCCGAACGGATCCAGAGTCGTCGAAAGGATTTTCCTTTGACCTTCGACGCTGGTTGAGTAGCAGCTCGTGAAAAGGGAGCAAAAACGATCGTCTCTGCCGGTGTGCTAAACGCGAGCTCGTGCTAGTTCACAGAGAGTCAGCGTTGGTACGCAAGAGTGTGCGACAAAGACGAATGTGACATAGAAAGAGCGAGAGATAGCAAGTGAGCGAATGTATGCACGAGTACGAGTGTGTATGCGTGACTTGGAGCGTGTGTTCGGCGAGGATGCCTGCATGGCAGGTTAATACAGTACCGCGTAGAGTGGAGGGTGGCTGCTGATGTAATTTTTGCCCGTTTGATGTCTTTAATGGAATCAGGCGCGTATCTAGCAGGCGCCACTCAATTTACAGGGTGCGACTAATGGCTGCCGAGAGGTAGACACGGACGGACCGACGAATGTTCCTGTTACCCTTCCGAGCTTCGTTTGGTCACTCGGCTTGGCCCATACCTGTCATCCCGGACTACCTATTTCGATTCTTCTGCGCTTCGAGGGGTCGTTCCTCTCTGAAAGGCGCAAAGTCCAACTATTTTTATACTTTTCTTTGCTGATCCTCTTGAAACACACCAAAGATCGCGTAATTCTTCGAAGAATTTCCCCATCGAAAAAGGATTAAGATCAGGCAATCGCGAGAGATGACAAACCAACTACAGTGATTGCAGTCTGCATGTTTTCGAAGAAACAAATCTAATGAAAATCGTGGAAAAAGTAGGCGATCCTGAAAAGCTCAGGAGACGCAAGGGTCTCGGGCAGTCGAAGGAAAGTCGCGCAGACGGTAAAATATATTATGTTCCGCTCATCATCGCGCTATTCTTCGCGAGCGATGGCGCGGAATGATAGGACAGCGACGAGTGAGTGTATTTAGTCGAACGCTTCGACCTAAATGTTTGACATTAGCGAACAGGCATGGGAGCCAGCGGGGGTAGGTGCCCTTTCGCCCCTGGCGAAACGTCCCTGCCCTCGAAATGCGTTTTCACGCCAATTTGTCTCTCCGGAAGCTTTCACGAGTCTTTACGCTTCCCTCTCGATGGTCGCGTTTCTGGATGTAACCACGCACAAGCGCAACATTTTGTCGTCTGGTGTGTAAACGCATGGACGATGGCGCCGAATGGATCCCAAAGAGAACAAAATCGGCAATTTAAAGATCGCCACGATGTCCCTCTGCACTTTCGTGTCTCTTTTTCGGTTTGCACTCGATTTTTCACGGTTCGTTGCTTGCACGGCTGGAACGTTTCGCCCACACAGGGAATCGAAGTTTCGTTCGTTCCAAAATGGCACGACTAATTCTAAAGATATAGTAATGCTAAAGACACGGTTTAACAGATACGCGTGGTTTTAGGTAGCTCCTTCGTTAACAAATACGAGGAAAGTTTAAAAACCGTCCTCGTTTAATTGTCTCCATCGTGCGCGGCCGAGGTTTCCTGCAGCGTAGTTTCGTATATCACTCGCGCCTAAGTAACCCAATTAGCTGCTGTTTCACCGCATAAAGTCCTCTTTAATCGCAACCGGAGGTGCAGAGACACTCGTCGAGCGTCCACCGTAAACGACGCCCTCGGGTCCCGAAATGGCGTCCTTAAGTTGCATACGGTGGAATTTATACACAATTTAAACGCGCTGCTGGAAAAGTGTTATCGTGTATTTTCTTGCGCGAGTAACGTAACGTGATTCGTGTCTAATGGAATTCCGTTTCCTACCGTCAACTTTTATTAGCAGTCGGTTAGGGGTTGATTGCGCAGACGCCAGGCACTTTGAAGTCGAAACTTCTTCGCGAGTCTGTGTACATCTAAACTTGCAGAATCGATTAATTTCCGCGAAGGTATCGCGATTACGCTTTTGCGTGAGAGGCAGTAACGTTTGAGACTGGTTGTTGTCTCGCACAAGGAACAGAGGGCGGTCGATGGGACGGGCAACGCTGAGGATGCTGCCTCTGTGTCTTCCTCGGAGAACACATAAACGTATTTGTGTTTGCGTACGTGCATGTGCTTGGTGCAGTGTGTGAGGGAAAGGGACGAGTGAAAGGGTGGAGGGAACATCGAAGGGGGGAGGGCAGCAAAATGTTCCCGTCGCTTTGTACACATTTGCATACCGCGTTTCGCGTGTGCGTGGCGACGTGTGAAATCCGACCGCCACCTTTCTTCCTTCCTTCGCCCTTGCGTGCGCTGCCTTCAGACTTGGTTCAACTTCTAATCTAGCACGTACCACCGCGCCTAGGAAGCCCAGGTGGTTTGTTAGGCGCGGCGAATCGAACGGTTTTGGTCTTGTTTCGGGGATAAAGCGAACCTCTGGTGGAACTTGGCTGGGTTTTCATAAGCCAGGGAATAACGGCTGGCAAAATGTTCCAGACACTTTGTACACATTTGCATACCGCGGCCCCGTTTACGCCCGGCATACGTAATTTAGCTCCTTGCTCTCCTCCATTGACGGTTTTGCATTTGCCAAATACGTGTAACGCTACCGGCGAAGCGGCTGGATTGTCGAACGAGCCGACGCTATCGCGGTGCGTGGCTGAGGCAGGATTCTCGTTTGTTCGAATAACTTTTTCGAAAATCTTAACCATTTGCACTCTGTGCCATCTCGTTGCAAAATATGCGAACAGCCCAAAGTATGCGAATGGCCCACCTTTGGAATCGTGTCTTTTTGTTGGTATTATTAAACTCGATTATTAACTCTTATAGCTTTCTGTCATACACGCGCGGCTTTAGAATCGCGAATTTCCCATCCCTGCGCGACCAACGTTTCATCTTTTGTGCTTAGCCGTGGCAGGGCCGTTCCACGTCGTTATCGCGATTCGCCGCAAAAGCGCATCCGACGAAACAAGGAAATTAAGTTGTCCCTGGCGTCTTTCGAGAGGTCGTCGGGGTGCACAAGGCGAGGGGGTGGGTTAGCATCGACATCTTCCGGTTCCGAGAGGAACTCCCTAACGAGCCGGGGGACGCTTAGAGACGCTCCGCAGGAATGAAAACGACGGCGGACAGAAACGGAAACAATTAAATGCTCGCGCTCGAGTGGTCGCATTGTTCCGTCTGCTGGGCTCTCGCGACCGCTCGCGATTCGCTGGATCTCCACGGGCACGTTGAATCGAATCGCGACGAATCGCTCGTACGAGATCCACCCTTGGCTCTGTCCATTCGCGTGCGCGTTTATTGGACCGGTGCGATACCATTCTCTGCGGGGTGCGCTGGCTAAACTAATCTACCTTGTGCAGGGAGACGAGGATGGGACGGTGTCTTCGGCGCGGAAACTTTTAACCTTTTAATTGGGGGGGGAGGGGTGGTGGACTGGACGAGCTAAACCAGAACAAGGGTGATACCTGGCGTCGATGTAGGAGAGATATGTATCCTGTGTGGAGGATAGTTTTACAGTCAGTCCCATAAGTATTCGTACCTTCCATGTCTGTTAAAGAAATTGTCTAAATTAAATGATACGTTTAATGTTTTCAAAGTTTATTCATATACATATCTATAACGAATCATTTATTTGAAAATATCAAACATATCACGTGATTTAGACAGATGTCTGTAATAGACATAGAAGGTACGAATATTTATGGGACTGACTGTATATCGTGAATATCTTCGAGTAAAGAGCTTCGATGGATTCAGCTGTCTGTAGCGATGCTTCCAGAATATCTGCCCATCCAAGGTATCAATCCACTCTTAGACAATGTCTAAAGTTGAGCTTGCCCAATGTATATTACAAGCTGAGCGATGTCTTTGATATCGGTACTCTCTTTCCAACGCTGCTGAGAACTGGAAACATTGTAGTTCTTTTTGACTGACATTCGAAAATAAAGTTTCTTCGTCATACACGATCTGCTCCAAAACATTTTGTAGCAATTAACGGTTAAGCAGGGCCCGGTTACGTTTCGATCGAGCTTCATTGATCGTTTCCAGCGAACCGAGACCAACGTCAGCGATCTGTGAAAACTCGTTCACGGATACTCGTGTAATTTGCTTGAATAAACGCTCGCCATACGTTTGAGCGTGACGGCACGTGCCGGGGACAATGTAGAAATCTTGATCCCTGGACGATCGAACGTCATTCGTCAAGGTACGCGAGCACCCTATGAAATCATGACGGAGATCTCGTTTTATTAAGCCTCGTCACGTGGCTAGGTAAAAATCGCTCTCCATGTTTCATAGCATGTAACGTTTGTCGAAAAAACCTCGATTACAGTGCAACGATATTGTAACGTTCGATAAAACGGAAAGTGTTCGTTTAGTGCATTCCGATCGAGACGCGAAAGCAGCCATCCTGGTGATGTTCAGGGGGGGGTCCGTTTCGATTTTTCAATGATACGTCTGGGCCAAGCTCGAGCGATGAGGAATCAGTCTCCCTCGGGATTTCCGAGATGGCTTCTTCCTAGCTTCCGTAATCGAGTCCTCGCCGTGAGGCGCAGGATGCGCGCGTGCGCGCCACGCACACACTTCGTCCTGGCGGATACATGATTCTATACATCCCTCAAATCCCGCAGACTGTGTATAACCCGTAATCCGCTGGTCTATTCTGCACGATACGCCGCGGCTTCGTGTATCCTGACTCGGTAATATACGTGCGCGGTCCATAATGTGGATCGACGTACACGAACCTCCACGTTTCACCCTCCCCTGCGCCCCTCGTAACCCCCGCCCGCTCTTGGACCGTTCTATACAAGCAACCCTCCTCCCGTAACCGGCTACACATGGTTATATTCGACTACGGCGATGGTGCACGTTGAACTCGTAAAAAGGAAGACCCTGGCTTGATCCTTGCGTCTGTCGTTCGACAGGTTTACCCTGCCGATCGCACGGATCCAATAGGCCTCTGCGATTCAATGTCCTCCGAGACTCAGCCTTTATCCCGTTGATCTTGTAAGAAGAAATTGTAATATCCGCGCTTCAAAAGCCCAGGCTCGGCCCGTGATACCGTCTCGCGGGACTTTTTCTGTTATTCGCGGCAACCACGCGCTTGGGGAATCGGTGGGAGTGATTATGGTATTAGGAGGAATCAAAAGTTTCTTTTCTCTTGATTGGAAAAGATTCAATTTAAATCTGCTGAGACAGATTTTGGCGTTTTCGTGACCAAACGTTGTTCATATTGGATTGACATGAAGTCGTTTCTATGTAAAATTGTCGGTGAATAACGTGTTAAGAACCACCGCTTTCCCGAACCCTTTTCCTCTAACACCTTGTGGAACGTCGAAAAACTCGATCCTTCGTCATGCAACATCCCGAAGCGTTTCAAATGTTAGGATCGAACAAAACGTGTCTAACGTCAGGTTCGCTTTCGACGCGGCAACAGCCACCGATGGATCCCTTTATCCGAGGGACGCTGCGTCTCTCGATGGTACGCCAGACACAAAAAGAGTGGCAGAAACGGTAAATTCGTGGCGATCGTGGATCGATATTTTCGGATATTTGTTCCTTGGCGCGTTATCTGGCGGCATCTCTTTTCCTCGTGCAGCTCGGTCGATGAGCGTCGATACGGTATAGGTCGTGTAACACACCGGCCGAAACAACATGGCCGCGGGTGGATCTCCATAACGAGCCTGGTGACTTGCACATTCGACCCAGAACGCATTAGCCGTATTTGCATTTAATTGCCGGTTGTTTGTTTGACGTCCGCGCGACCGACGGAATTAGGAGCGTTGGGGAACCAACTGCAGACGCGTTCTGCGCTCTGTGATCTGCATCGTGCCCGAGGAACGCTCGCGATTCTTTTGCTTCTGTTCTTCCCAGCGGGAACTTCCGGTCGCGTAGTCAGCTCGACGAAAACAAAGAAGAAAGCACCGCGGAATCGATCAGATTCAACGAGAGGTATGATTACGGCTGGTGCGAATCGCAGGTAGACTACGGCCGTGCGTATTTCTACAGGAAACGGATACCAAAGCACCCTGGGTTGTTTATTATAAAGAATCGAGTCTGTCGGCCGTGATGACCTGCATCTCTCGATCGCTATCTCCATACTCGGAACCTGATTCGAGCAAGACGAAGAGATTCGTTTGCTGGGATCGAAACGCACCTAAGCTTCGATGAAATTCGTTCCTCGTTTTTTTCTCTGCCGTAGCTAGCTCCCAGAGGCATTCTCGTATCGCTTATCATTACGAAGTTGCACGTATTTCGTCGGACGTATAACGGTGGATCGGTTATATAGAATCCTAACTGAATCTCTTCTCTCCGAGGATCTCCTCTCGTTGGCTCCCTTCCTCTTCGTGTTGCCGCGCCGCGTCTCTATCTCGTCCCCTTCGCGTCTTCTTCGTCGCTCCCGCGATATCCCGGTGTTCCTCTCGCTTCCTTTGTCAGCTCTCTTCGGGCTCCGTCTCGCTCGCGCGTTTCCGGCGGCCCCACCCGTCCCTTCGGGCAACCAATCCTGAGTAAAGTTTGTTACACAACTCGGCGAACTTTCGAAAATGGTCTGCCTCCGCCAAGTAAGCTGTTCTTGGCTCCCTCGTTAGGTAGACTTTCCTCTTTGCCATGGGACTTGCCAGCAACCGCGCCGGACAAGATATACGCCTCGCTCTCCCTCCAGCGACGGATACTTTAGTTTAGTTTCAAGTGGTTTTCGTCGTCGAGATCTTTCGACGATTTACGGCGAATCGACGGGGATTACGGTAATTTTTTCTTTTGCTTTTTACAGGTAGCACGCGTGTCGTTGTTGGCTCTGCAACGAGGCCGCTAGACTTCTCGGTCTAGGACACTGTATCACTCGACACTGGTACGACGACTTGTATGATATTTTTAAATCGGGTGGTGGTTAATAGCAGTAAGTGATCAAAAAGAGTGACGATAAAATTTGATTTTCTGGTCTGAAAGGATCATGCCACTCCGATTGCGCGATTTCTTCGCACAGGATGTTGGCGAAGACGCGCCGCGCAGGACGAACGCGAAGATGTTTTTGTGTAAATAATAAAGAGAACTCGAGGCGGTCGGTTGTGTACAAAGAAATAGCTCGCGAAAGCCGGAGCTGACACATCAAGATAATCGTGACTGCTTGCCATTAGCTAGTTCCTTTAACCGATGCGTCCATTAACATAAGTATCAGATAGATGCGTTAAGCGCGTCCGCAGTTGCTTTCGCGCCCGGTGCATTATGGAAATTGCGCTTTGATGCGCGGAACGCGGGCTGATCATCTTCAGCGATACTTTCTAACTTGATTAATTACCCCTGCGCCTACAAATTCCCATGGCGGTGCATCGTTCTGCTGGAAAAATGGAAATGTATCGTGCGAGCGATGGAGAGTTTTATTTGCACGCTTGCAAACAAAGATTAGGCGTGCAGGGCCCTAACGTTGTATAAAACTAGAAACTATTTGTTGCTCTAATTGATGAATTTAATTAGTTCTGTCCTCCTATCGCGTCCCGGTGTCCTACTGTTCCGTTTCGCAGCTTGTTTCCTTCAAGTTTCTTCATAATTATCAATCTTCGAGGCTTTTAGATGACTCACTCTTACTTGTCGGAACTAAAAGTAACGATAGTCTTCGTTACACGTCCTGTACATCCTTCTTCTTCGCATCTGGATGGTTATCAGCGCTGATAACGCGTCTGGTCCTGTGTGCTTTCAATAATACTGCACTTCGCTGCATTTTGAACGGACACGCACAGAAATTGTAACCCAAAGGGCGAAACTCGAACGAAACGATCGCGATCTAGTTGTTTCGTCGCGCGAGACGTGTTCTTATGTTTGTTCGTGTAATGTGTAATGCAACCTAACCGTTGGGCTAACCTTTTGAAAAAGATTCGCAAATGAAACATGTTTAGAACGTTTCCCATGGACTCGATATGTTAAACAACGAAGACAGAAGCTTGGAGAACGTCGATGTAAAAACACCGAGTCCCTTGTCCTCTCTCGCTGGTATGAATTTACCATTATCACGGCCTCTTTCTATTTTTTTTTCCTCCGGTTGGTCGTCGAGTCATGGTTGTACTCGACGTAAACACAAATTTCTCGTTACGATTCTTGTAATGGAATAAAGAAAGTGACAAAGGTCGAATAGAACTCGTATTAAAAGGTGCGCTATTTCCACGGCTGATTAATTACTGTTTGAATAATGGAACGTAACGAGTAAGCAAACTACCAGTTTGTGTTTCATCCGCATTTATAACCTCTGTCATTTAATTAATTCCCTCGTTAAAGTAATTTCAAGGGATACTCTTTTCTTTTTATCGTTCGATGATGGTAATAATGGAGCGGTGTTTCGGGGTGATGTTAAATTTATTACCATACGACCCAGCAATTTTAACGACTAATGTCCAACTTTAAACGCTTAACGAATAAACAGTGGACGTAACCCTGATGGTGCAGATCGTTCGTTCAACGAAGAAGAAGAAGAAGACTCCGTGAAAAGCGGGAGCAGCTCTGGAGCAAGTTCTCCTTCCGATTTGAGAAAACGCCTTCAGTCTCTACCCTCGCCGAACGAACCTGCGTGCCTCGCGAGTCGCGTGATCAGCATCAGTCGCCGTCTTTCACGAAAACGAGATCTCTACTTCTACGGCACCACGAATCGCATCGAGGAGAACGACGAGAAAGAAGAGAAAGAGGAACAAGAGGAACGACCACCCCTGCCGAGGAAATTCTTCAGCGATTTGAAAACGAGGGACGCTCGAGCGCGCAGAAGAGCCAAGATACGTTTCGAAAGCTCAAGAGGTCAACCGATGGGTGTCTCCCACCCGAGCGAGGACAACGCTTCGGGGTTGAAGAGCAATTCTAACGACGAAACGTCAGCTAGAGGTTCGACAGAAAACAACCAGGAAATCTCTGTGCAATCGTTGCCTTCGGTGGTCGAAACGCCGCGAGATTGCTTGCAACGATACCCATCCATGTCAGCAAGAACCCCGACGATTCTTAGCCCTTATCGCGGTCGGTGCGTCGACAACGATTCGTCCAGATCGCAAGAAAATCGATCGTTGCTTCGGCTGTACTCGAACCTGTCCTCCGAGGACTCGCCAAAGGACAAAATCGAGTTGCAACCGCTTTCCCCGACTTCTTTGATCAACGTTCGACCCACGAAGTTCGGAGGATACAGACCTCGCGCTGGTGTGATTCTGCAGAATCTTAGTTCTGGCAGCGAACCGGAATCCAACCGTGAGACTGCGTCGGATAGGCTACGCGTTGCTCCGAAAACTGATCGCTCGATGGCAGATGTCGTTAATTTCAGTGGATCCTCCAACGTGTCCCCAGCTTCAGCCAACAAAAGCATTTCGAATTTCAACGATCGTCTGTCATCTGTGTTTCTGAGACTACCATCGACCACGCGTGAAGATTGCGACAACACGGTCCAGGACTCTTCGAGGACCGAAGACTTCAAGAACGTTGTCCCGTGCTCTGTTTCGAAAGTGAATCTAACCGTTGGCGACGAGTTGCCGAGTCTCTCTGGACGAAACGACCCTCAGAATTCTCTCAGACTCCTGGGAACGCAGAGGAGCGACTCTGTTCAATACGTGAAAGACAATTCTGGCAAAACAACGTTTCTCTCCGCGAGGAACGATACTCGCAAGAAACAACACTTACAGACACCTTCCTCTTTACTTGGAACGCAAGTTCGCAGCACGCGATCGAGGATTTCAGGAATCGAAGCTTCAGGTACTGCATGCTACAACGTGACTGATTTCGAAGAGAAAACACTGGGAAAATATTCGGGAAGCTTGCAGGATGAGAAAGAAACGACGAAGAATTACGAAGCTTTATCGTCGGATAGAAGTTTCAACGACTCCTCGCGTTCGCAGCGAATAGATGAAAACAGGACTGCGCCTTCGACGCCCGGGGATTCGATTTTTGGGCAGTCTTCGAAACCCTATTCTAGCAACAACTATGGTAGCAACAGGGAAATTAAGTCGCCTCGATCGGTGAGAATGTCTGAAGAAGTGGAAGACCATAGGAGCAATGAAGATATCTTCTCACAAACTTTGGCTAAGGATGACCAGGAACTGTTCGCAGAAACCAGTAACCCAAACTGTAACAGTCCCAAACGAAAGAAGTACGCAAACGTTCCCACTCTAGTTCTAAATTCTAGAGAAGCGTCTTACTCCGCGTCACCTGTCGCAAAGTCTCATTCGGAGAAGCGTTTGAACGCGAACGACTTGATAGAGGCGCTATCAAACGTGTCCTTAACGCAACAAACGGCGAACGACGCAAACGTTGGCAGCGAGCCTTGCAGCAACAGGAATACAGTCTCGAGGTCAGAATCATCGGGAAACAATGCAACGCCAGAGAAAAGTTTGTCTGTCAGATCTTCCATTAGCCTAAAGTCGAGGATACCTGTGAAGGTTTCTGGAGACAGAACTAGAATGTCACCGAACGAGGAACACCTAGTCCATTCGGACTCAATTTCGAGCAAGCAACCTAAAGACGCCGACAACCTCAGCTCGAGAACGAGGTCTATCGATTCTAAGACTTTCGACGTTTACTCGTATCGATTGGAGGAACATCAAGTTAAATCTTCGAGGCCTAACTACGAAGGTGACTTTCAAGAAAGGGTCATCGTGACAGCCAGGCCCAACTTGCTGCAGAATCGAATCGGAGACGGCCGTTCTCAGGACGCGTACATCGAGGAGTTGGACAAGTCGTCGTTCGAGGAGCCCTTGACTTCATCGCCAGAGGCGGAGAAAACTGCGAGGAATGACAAAACTGTCGACAGGATTCGGTTTTCCTTGGAGAGACTCGCAGCTGAACAATTCCGAAGGAACATCCACGCGGAACAGACGAGGACTATTCAGTCTGAGACTGTAGCTTATGCCACGGAGAAGTTCTACGAGACTCCTCCGTTTTCGCTGCAGCATTCCTCGTCGATGTCGAAGCTACGACATCCGTACGACTCTGCGAAAGATTCCCCAAGGTCAGAAACTTTGTATCGTTTCATTAGTTATTAAATAGAGAACTTTATAAGCCATGAATATCTTATTCAAACTGTATCGTCGCTTTAAATTCAGGAAGAAGAGCCAAGACCGTTTCCCGTTCACGATCTCGGAGAAGACCAGCGCGACCTCGATGAAGTTCAAAGTCCCTGGTCGACTCGAAAACGTAAACCAGGATGCAAACTCCCTCGACAGAACCTACAAGCTGGACATGCACCCAAGTCTAACCAGATTGGCTGGCTCTGGATTCGAGGACTCGCCAGCGGACCTCATCGACTACGTAGTCTACAACGAGCAGGAAGGTGCAGCTCGATCTTCAGGAATGAAAGGATTGGTGCAGAAGTTTTCTGCGAGGCTGAGGAGGTCGACCAAGAAGAAAACGACAACCGTAATCTACGAAAATCGCGCTTATCACGGAGATTCCTTGGTGGACAGCTGCTCGGAATCCTCTTTGATGAAGGAGTTTAAGATGTACGAGAATATGTTGCAGCAACGACGAGTACCTGGCGACTCTCCTGACGAGAAATCGTCGGCGATTCCTGAGAAAAACTCTCCGAACAGCGATGGCTCTGGGAACACGTCGAATTCCAAGCATCCCTGGAGACGACACGATCGGGAGGATCTATGGATCCAGGAGATCGAGGACCCTGACGGTAGACTAATTGCGCCACCTGAACGCAGTCCTTGGTTCTGCTTTTCTGGATTACCCGCCTTTCAGACCATTCGAGGTCATCGGATGGAAAAGTGGTGCCAAAAATCTCGTGCAGATGGCGTATATTTCCAAGCATGATCACAGTGTATACCGGATGCATAGCTCGTTAGATAAATAGTTGAGAATTATTCGATTGATGACCGACCTTGTTACAGAGACCCCGAAAAGCATCGAGAAGGATCCTTATTCGGTGTTCTTCGTGAAAAATGTTCGAGAAACACCTGAGACGTCTGGCAGACTGTCCTTGCCGAAGGATGAACCCAAGCAAGGTGGTTCGACGAATAAGAGAAATCGAGTCAAATTTCGCGGGAGTCCTGTAGGTGTGATCTCGGAAGTGACCAACGAAAACGTCCATAAAGAACCAATTAAAAGTAGAAACTTTGAGAGTACTAGGACCAACAGAAACGCGCAAAGCGGTTGTCTTTGCCTGCGGTTTTGTCGAATGATTATGCCTGATTCACTTGGTTCAGTTTTCAAATACCGATCGAGGATAAAACGTGGCAGTAGCTCTCCGATAAAGAAGAAAGTACGTCTAACGTTGAAGAGACGGAAGGGATGATGATCATTTACTGTTGTTCCTTGCGTTTCTTTTGCTATTGTAATATCAAGACAAAGTGTCTTCTTTGTCTTCTGTACATAATCGTGTTAATTTTAAGTTTTTGTCCTGACCTTTACCAGACCTCTGTTTGTATATACATACACGTATGTGATGATAGCTGTTGTAACGACCTTCCAATCGATTTCAAACATCGGTTACGTTGAGAATGCCCTTGCAATGATTAAAAAACTGTTCTTATCTTTAATAATAAAATCATGAATACTTGCTAACAGAAGTCTATATTCAAAATCAACAACACGAGTCGTGATAAATAAAGTGTATGCCGTCGTTCATATTCTTTATTTATACGTCGTTCGTACATATCTCATTTATTCTCAATAATAGTGTTGCACGCTTACTTCCATCTTTGTTCTTTTTTTTTTTTTTGTCTTCTTTTCTATTTTCATTTTTATTTCATACGAGTGAGAGTCTTTTACCGAAGATGCGCATTATCGAGTTCTTTTTTTATCGCCTTAATAAAGCGTTTCTTCGCTACGCTTTTAACTTATTATCGTTACCATTATAGAAAAAATAAGTCTTTAAATAATCACATAAGAGTCGCCGAGCCGGTTGAGAATCGTGGGTGAAGGGAAAAAGAGAGAACGTGTTTTGTATACATACATATTGTATACCATGCATGCATACGTGTATTTTGTCAACACACACATGTAAACGATTTCGTGTATATGTAAGTTTCGCGATGCTCGTGTGTGTGGTCGTGTGTGTATGGACGTGTGTGTCTGTGTATGAGCGTATCGTCGTGTGGTTTAAGTATCCAAGGAATAAGGTAACATTGTTTTCTGAAGTAACAGAGTTGATTGGCTCTATATGGTATTTTCGTTTATACCAGCTCTCTCGAAACAACGATGTCGCGCTAAGCCTAGAAAAAATCTATCTACCGAGAAGACCAGTCGTTTTCGCGTTAAAACTATACGAGGTACGCGTTATACGCGTTATTCCGCTACACGACTCAGAGGAGCTTTAATCGATTCGATGAAGGGAGGTGGTCAATGACCACCGAGACACCGGCGAAAAGGAGCATAAAGAAAATCAACGCTAAAGGCAATCGCGTTTCCGCGTTCTGCCTCGTGTACTCTTTTTTCCGGTGTTTCTAAAAAAGGAGAGGAAGCTCAGTCCCGCGGCATATGCCCCTACATGTTCACGCGCGTATACAGAGAGAAGCGATCAACACGCATGACGTCGTACATCGGTAATGGTATTTTTGTCTACCGTAGAGCAGAGATGAGCAACAATTCTTGTTTAACATGGAGGCTTTTGGGTGTAAGCCGTGTCCTTTCGATAACGCACGAATGAAACGAATAAAAACTGATTCGTCCAATTGTTCATTCGAATAAACAATGTTGAGAAAACATATCTCATTGCTATTTGTCTATTATTCCGGTGAAAATTTGCCCATCTGTGCCATAGAGGGGCTACATCGAAACGCTTGGTTATATATCGTATAGTCGCTAACTGTATACAGACCCTATAGCAGGATGGATCAGACAAAACGTTTGGTCCTATCCTCGCGCTTACAGGGACCTCATAAGTAAACAAAATACACAAGTTGTATGAAATAAGGAGAACATACAAGGTCTCTCACCTAACAGAACTGCCTGAAATATTTTCCCTATTCTATATAATTGCTAAGTTACATAGATGACATGTGTTCGCTACCTTATCTTCTCATTGTCTCATCCCTGTACAACAAAAACGAGGCAGATCCACCATATTTCTTAAATATAGAAAGTATTATTATATTTCAGACGATGAAGTTAAGTGGAACACCTTGCATCAAGTAAAGTAGAACCCAGTAGTCAGGGTCGGCTGTGTAATCTTTTGAGTCCAATACAAAAATAAACATATCAATTTCGATTACCGTATTATATCAATATGAAATGAAATTACGTCTATGAAGCCGACCCTGCTGATAGTCATCCATTTGCGGACAATTAATATTTGTTTCGCTCCGAACGACAGAAAGGGCAAACTTAAATCGATTTCCGGTGTTATGCTCGTGTATCGTGCTAATCGCCATCGCACGCGTGTGCCAAATTACTGTACGATATCGAGCACATTAGAAATCTACCTAATCTTAAAATTCAATCCTATCGCTTGTCGTAACGAAACATAATTTCTATATACAAATCTACTTAACCATGTTATTTAATTAATCGTCTGGAACAGATGAATAAAGCTTACTTCCTTCCTCTTTTAGAAACCCCGAAACAGCGTGTCTCTCGTTTGGCCGTTTGCTGTATGCACCGTTCAGCTTTTTATTCGAATTATCTTACGTCTTGTTCGCTCGCTCGTCGCCATCGTCGTCAAAGCTCGCACCATCGGGACGGGACTGGCTGGGGAAACGACGTCACAAGGGGGGTGGAATGGAAAACTCTTTTCGCACGTAGAACAGAATATAAGGTTTACACTTAGCGACTGCGTCTGTGGTTGCTGGTCGTACAGAGCTATCGTTAAAGTGAAACCATTGTCCATCGTGAACAGCGAAGGCAGTGTAATGTCCAGTTCCAGCACTAAAATAAATCAACATGTATCGTCAAAGAAGGTACGATTATTATACAATGTAAAGGAAAGAAACTTTTAGAATGTAAGAGTAGCAGAAGTATATAATATTCATATGTGCATGATTTCCACTTGAAATAAATCGTAAAATAGATCGCGAACTGAAAGTAAGGTTAACCGGCAACGTTTTATTTTCCTGAAAAGGCATACATATATTTTTATGAATATTGTTTTAGATGTATAATTATGCTTAATCGTGCGTTCATAGTACATATGTACTATTATGTACAGTACATATGGACTGCTGTAAATTTAAATACGTATTTACGTAGATTAGGTTTAGGAATGACATTTAAACTGCAACTCGTCCCATTGCTCGTTTGTGTTGTAGTATTATTATTATTATTATTATTATTATTATTATTATTATTAGCCTTAAAGGTATTTCATACTTAATCAAAATTATTTTTTAATATCACGGACCATCTGCATATTCAATTTTCAGAACAGACAACTTCAACCAATAGGATACCCCTTGAGAGTGACTGTAAAAATGATGCCAAACATACCCTGAACCATGGTGCACAATAACAGCAGCTAAGTCATACAGGTGACTATTTGAAGCACCCAACTTTGTTCCACTCATGCCACGAACAGTAAATGCAGACATATCGAGTGACTTCATCGGGAAATCCACTTGTGTATCCACCTTGGAGCGGTAAGAGTTGCACCACCTAAATCTTTTAATGTGAAGGCACAACACCTAAAATGAAGTTTCAGCATCAACCTCAATTGGAACCATCCACAAAATGTAACATCATGACTGTACCGAGTATTATTAATATTTTTTATAAAATAGATTGCTACTAACATTAGGCAGCCTGTGTATCCAGAACCTCTTGGTGGACCTTTGTTTTCCCATGCAGTTGTCGCAAAAGTAGAGCTCGCTATCGGCCAATTCCTCGTCTTTGAAGAATCTTGTCAGACTGTACGTGAGGCTGCAAACCTCTTCCTGTTCTTTCGTTCGTCTTTGCAGTCTGTCCGGTATATCCAATGAGAGATCCTGGAAGGGCTCGTGCGTCTTGGAATCTGTACGGCAGTTCATGCAATGGACCTGCGCGAGGAAACGCGATCCATAATTCGTCCGCGCTTCTCCCAAGAAGAAAATGAATAAAATGACTTTCCAAAAGAATGTTCATCGAGAAAAGACAACTCCCACCCGTCGTTTCGTACACAAGAATAATAAAATGCGACCGTTAACGTATCGAACATTGAAAATTTTTGTCGGACGATGCGGCGACTTACCACACTAAGAAGAGTGCCTCCGAACACAGCCGTGACGATGCTTTGCTTGCCGCGCAGACCTAGGGGCTCGTGTCCTAGTCTGGGCAGCAATTGCAACAGCTCCGTGTGTAGTCTATCGAGCATGTAGGTAAGAAACTCGTGGGCATCTTGCTGTTGGTAGCCCCGAAATCTTGGCACGACTTTCCAGATGACGAGGAAAAGACATTCGGGTGAGATCGCCTGGCCGTTCGAACCGCCGAGATTCAAGCCTAGAAGAACCTTTCTGAGCTCTTCGGCGAGCAAGGCGTCGCTCATGCTCAACTCTTTCGCCCGGCCAGGTGTGACGATACGACCCCTGTGAGTGGGTGATTCGTCGAAAGGTATACCCTCGAGACACGGCATCTGCGTGAGGTACTCGCAAAAGTGGCTGATGTTGTTGAACGATTGCAACACGACGTTCATGAAGCAGGTGTTTCCGAGATTTCTTAGACCGACGACCTTCTTCTCTTTGGTTATCTTGGAGCTCCTACGCTTAGTCGCCGGCCGATTGTCCCCACTCGTCCCATCCAGTGAATGTAGCCTCTTCCGTGCCGTCCTCGGTCGAAGGTTCCTCACGACCACTTCCGCTTTCCACAGGGCGTCCGCGTCGTTGTCGTTGTCGCTGTTCTCTCTCCTCGAGGATGGCGTCGTAGACGGTGACGTGTTCCAATTTTCCTCGTTCTCTTTGTGTTCATCCTTGCGGAAAGTGACGCGACGTATCTTCTCGATTTGTCCGTTCGTCGTGTCGTTAACGACGTACTCGTCGCACATGTAACTGAAAGCACATTTTTCGATCAGCAATGGAAGTTCAGGGTTGAAAGATAACAGGAAGATAGGTAGGAGGTACGCGGCTCCTAAGAGTACGCATGCTGGTTATTGTTTATTTAAACTGACAAGGTAAGATTATTGTTTCATTTCGTTTCGTTATCTGCTTTCTAAAGGTTTTGTCTGTTTCAGGTATTTTACAGTTCTTACATATAGTACTTGTCGTTGACTCTGTGGAATATATTTGGAAAGAGTATATTCTGTAACCGTTTTTCTAGAATCGAAGGGTTCGACTTACCAGAATACTGCCAGGTTCTCACAGTCGATGCAAACAGAGTGTTGAGTATTTTGTTCGTGATGCTGTAGAGCATGGCCCGACACGAATCTTCCGCAGTGAACGGCTCCGCAGTAGAGACAGAGCCACGTACTTTTCTCGGTGCCGCATACTACAATAATAAAATAGCGATTATTTGAACGGATTTCGAGAGTTTATAACAACAATCAATCGACTAGTTTCTAAGGACAGTCTGGAGTCTTTGATAAACAAATACAGGGTTCGAGATGGTTCATCGTTACGAATTAACGCAAATTCCAAAACGGTGCACCATCATTTTGGTTCACCTCGGCTTACGTAAGTCTCAAGAGAGAGCGTAAAACCAGGGTGAATGGATGGAAGGCTGTTCGACACACCCCCGTCGCAGTCGATCGATCGCGAAATGTCTCGCACTTCTATCGAGTTTGAGATTTGCACACTGCATTTTTTTATGCGTTTCTGCTTGGTACAGAGTGCAGGGCTCGAAAGTAATCGTTCTTTGAATTTAGGTTCGGTATCCTTGAAAATAGCGTACTTGAATAACATCGAAAATCGATGTCAATTGGTTAAATTGTTCATGAACCATCGAACACGTCAATTTGAAAAATGTGGAGCAAAGATGAACGCACGTAAAGTTTTGCGTAGGGCACCTGAAATAACAAACTGCGACGAATTGGACCTACGTCAGAGTAATAATTTATGTGAATAATGAAATGAGTCATTAGTATAATACGTTACAGTTACGTGTTAGAAGTACGTAGATGTTTTCTAACAGGTGACACGATTGGTAAGCGATGGATCCGAACAAAAAACAAATGAGACGAAAATGTGGAGTGACATTTTTTGGTACGAATCTTCATTTCTGAATAAATCAATGACGAGCATTCGTCGAGTACGCATGCACTTACACATAATCTCACACCTACGTCAAACAGATATCACTGCAGTGACTTTATTGTTGTTTCAATTTATTATATTAGAACGCATCTGGGGAATCGATGGACGTCATTTAAGTACAGATCTCGCAGATGTTTTCTCTTCGAATTCCTAACGATTTGTTTCCGTATGTTTATACGTTACGTTGCCTGATGTAAAACTATTTTTAGATGATGATATAAACATTGTACAGTGCGATAGAAAAAAAGAGGTAAAAGTTCTACAGAAAAAAACGTTATGACTGCTTGAAAATTGAGATGTTGGTTGCCCGCACGAAAAGTGCGAACTGTAATACGATCATCTGGAAGGTCGTTTCGAGGTAGATATACGTTTATTTCGCAATCATTCATAAGAAATGGTAATGCTTAAATTCTATTGAAAATATACATATGCTTGGAAAATATACATGAACGTATCGATGAAATTTAACTATACGTATTCCATAGGTCGAGAGTGTACTGCGATAAGTTTGTCAATGCTTGTGCGTTGCAAAAGAAAAAACTGGAAAACTGGAAAAAAAAGAGATCCGAAAGTGTAACCAAAGATATAGTCAAACGAGGTACGCATCTCTCCTTCGTTCCCTCGACTACTTTGGCCACCTTTCCATCTCTTTTCGCCTTGGTAACGAACGATTCGATTCGCCACGCCTACTGCACTTTTGCGTTCTTCAAGAATTTTGCGACGCATTGTTCGCGCAATGCACTAGATGAAGAGGAACGATCGACGAACGCAGAGGAGCGGTCCACTAGGCGCGAAAAAGGAAGGCAAGAAAGAAAAAAAATTTGTTCGAGCAATGTCACACTCGTATCGAGGCATCCGATTAGCAACGACGCCGTTATCGATTTTGCAACGTCGTACCCGAACCAGCTTGCAGCGCAGGAAAAGAGAGGCAGAAGAGGGGGAGAGGGAAGGTGTGGAACATGGGGTTCTTTTATAGCCCACGAGGGACGATTTTTCTCCTGTGCGACTCGTGGCGAGCAGCTTGGTAATTCTTACCAGCGTCGCTGCTCGCGAGAGACCACGGGGATATTTAAATTGATCTCGCAACTTGGATACGTTGCGATTCGTCGAGCGTGAACGATCTCTCGAGAGTAACGGTTGCAGACGACGAGTATCCAATAGAATTGTTTGAAACGTGTACGTATTCGCCATGTGTACCATCCGATCAAGTCAGGAAATCGACCATAATCTGAACGAGTTGAGCAATCGAACGTTCGCGAAAAAAAATCTTCCGCCTGACTCATCGTTGCTAGAGTACACTTCTGAAATGTTCTACGACTCTCTCCTCGACTATTTGTCTCGTTCCTCTGTTCCCCCACTCTTCTCGATTTTCTCTTTCTCCTTCCACACCAGTGGCGTAAGCAGAAATTCGAGGGACCAGCGTGCAAAAAACTTACGGCCTGTGCGCTTCTACAGGAAAGTTATTCCTTTCCTCTAGATCTGTTATGATGTTACAAGAGGATACAGCGGAATTTTTCACTAGAATTTTTTATCTAGATGATAATATTTCCCATCCCTGCTACGCACACGCTGCGTACCCTTACTTACGTCACTGCTTCTCACAGACACATCGAGCAAGATGGATATGTTTGGCGAAATTCATGTTCGTTTCTATTTCAAGGGTTACTCGAACGTTGAAAATCATATGGCGGAATAAACCGTGTTTCTTATTTACGTCATACGATCGACTCTTCTCGGACCTTCTCCACGGTTAAACGAGTCGAATCTCCACGTTTCGCAAAATCCGTTCAAGAGCGTGTCGATTGTAAGATACTTCTTCTGGACAGTTCTACCATAAGAGGTCGCTAAAAGAGAAAAGTCGCAATAGCTCAAATATCATCTACGAGTTCGCAAAGAACATTTGAATGTCGAATGGAGCTCGAAGAAAGAGGGGATTTAATGAGGAACAATAAAAGTATTGCGAATATTTTGGATAAATATAGTACTAGAGGCTGTGCAAACTGCAAAGAGAAAGGATAAAGACTGTCTGCGAAGGAGGAGAAAGCACATCGGAAATAAGGGTGAAACTATAAGGCAGCCTACAAGGCTGACATTTTTTCACCGATTTCGCATCTCCCGGCCAATGTATCTCGAGGAATCTCGGAGCAAGTCGCCGAGTGGAGATGGATAAAATAACGAAGAAAAACGAAAAACGGGTATATGTCCAAGAATCGACGAACACGTTTATCTGGCGAGTTCTAATGACAGATCTCGGGCCAGCTGATTAGTGCCGTCTGGTATTGATTTTCCAATGACGGCCGCGCCGCATACTGAGAACTCCCAGCAGGACGATGCACACAGCGCACGTCCACGACGCTCTTGTTCGGTCCGTAGAGAAACACCCATGAACGAAGGCACACACACACACACACACACATACACATACATACCAACTATATTTCGCACATATACGTATACTTCAAGGAGTGGACTTTCACGTACACCAACACACGCGCGTTCAACTTACTCGTATTTGCAAGTACGGACACATGTACACACACTCGCGTTTATATCGCGAAGAGGCACGTATATAATCGCACGATGAGTTCGATCCGCGATACACACGAACGAAGCACGTAGAGTTGTGCGTCTAGCCAAGTATCATCGATACCGTGTATATCAACTGTGAAAACAAAACTGATGTAAACCGTACGCGTTGTACCTTATTGCGAAATATGCGTTAGTTTTTAAAGGGAAAATAGAAATGGTTCGCTTCGTCTTGTCGACTACGACGGCTCAAGGCCGCGAGAGGAACGGCCGGGGCCTCGGTCATGAGAGGTAAAGAAGGAAAGAGCAACGTGAGGAACGAAGAAGGAGTAACGGATAAAGAACGCAGAAGAAAAGAGAGTAAAGGAAAATGGGAGACAATAGAGCGAAGGAAAGATCGAGATCGAGCGGCTAGGAAGAACGATCTGCAAAATAGAACTCAACCTGCGAAGAAAGGATCGGGTCAGAGGAATAGAGAGATTAGAGGCCCAGGGTTCCAGCCTCGAACGTAAGCTCCTCGAAGCTACTGTAAGAATAAAGGTCTGGGTTTTTGTGGGGTCCTACCTGCACAGACGAACGGTAGATCCTTTGTACAGCTTGCTTCTACGTCGTTACCACCGAATTGGACGCTTTGAGCAAGATGTGGACACTCCATGTTTTCCTAGGCACGACTCCACGGGGCCCTCGTGGCCCCTTCTTCGGCGAGTGCCTGCGTATGTACGTGCCTGCGTTTACAACGTGATCTTTCTGTCTCTCTCTCTCTTTGGGCAAAGGAGAGCTGTGGCAGGCAGAGGGATGGGGTGGGAATGATATAAAGAAATCGGGGTACGCTCGGTGCCCCGTAATATCCGTCACATAGCGCGAAAAGGGTACTTATTCGTTGTCCTTAACGAAAAAGAAAGGATGCAACTGATCTCGATGCGCAACGACGACGGACTGAGGAAAACGAGCAGACCGAAAAGAGCAGCGGAGCGCCCGACTGGCCCCGACTACCGACCGAACGCAACCGAGCTGCGTCGGGCTCGGTTCTGCGGTGGTCGGGCTACCTCCAGAGTCACAGACCACTAATAGTCGACTGACTCGCCGGTTGTACAGTCTCTCCTCCCTGCTCCCGAGAGTTCCAACATTCGCAGGCGTGCGATTACAACTACTCTCTTCGTTCCTCTCACTCTTTCTCCCGAACCTCGCTCGGTTGGCCAGGTTGTGCTAGGCTACCTAGCCTTGGATCGTGTTAGGTCGCGCAGTCTCCGAACAAGTTCCCAGGTCCGGCTCAAGCATGTGGGCGCCACTTGGGCGTTATTCCAATAATTTCCAAGCAATCTTCATCTAGATACTTATCTACAACACACTTTCGCTCGGGTAATACATCTGTGAGTAGGCATTATTCGTTAGCCGCGGTACTCGTCGGTGACGAATACAGTTTTATCTAGATAAAGAATTACTCGTTATCTAAAAAAAAATTGTACCCAACGCTGGTGGGAGCTTCGGAAGGGCGACGCATTTCACCATAATACGGACGCGGACGTATCGAGCGTGGTTTCTTGCGAAATATTTAAGGTTGCAGAAAGTATTAGACACGGAATCCTATCATCCTGACATTCGAGTCGGAGGAAAGCGTATCGTTGACGAATTCGATATCGAAGGATAGTATTGCGATACTTGTATATTTCAAAACGAATCCTGAAAGAAAAAGACAAACGGGACATTCACTGGATCTGTTATATGACGGACTAAAAACTGGTGGTGGAAGTTAAAAGAAAAAAAGACAAGAAATTGAACTATGTCACGATCTCACTCACTTTTTTTGTTGGGATAGGAAATAATATTGTAGCTCTATTCCGAGAATCGACGAGGTCAATAACTTGCCAAGTAGCTTTAAACATTTAATATCGCGATAATTAATGATTCGTACCTAGATAATATTATCTACGATATAAAAAAAGTTAAATGGCGTATTTGCATTAGTAATACATTTAATAACGCGTAATAATACTGTACATACGTCAACTTTTTCTAATCGTCGACAATCAAAATGGCTGAATTTTACGCATGCGTATTCCGATATTATCGAAAAAATATACGATAATGTGAAAATAAATATAATATGGTAGATAAACATAAAAGGAATATGAATTGTTTAGAATGTCAGCCTGCAATTTTATTGAAAAATGCAATGCTAGCAATCTTATTTAATACAAAGAATATTTTAAGAACGCCTGCTATATGGTGGTAGTTGAGATTGTGTGAGTTGGAGACCTGGAATGTTATTGAATCCAAGCATTTGTAACATTTCCTTAGTTTCTGGATCAACCTCGATGATATCGTGTTCCAGAGCAGAGACTTCGGGAACATAGTTGTCACGGCGTTCCCTCTCTTCTTCTTGCAATTTGATGGAAATACCACGGACCTGACTGTGTCTAAGACGCTTCATCAAATGCGTGACAAATCTGGTTCACAAACGTTAGAACGAACAGGTTACGAAATCAACGATTTAATTAATATACGACAAGGAAAGTACATTTTTAAAAAGGTACTTACCCAGCGATTTTGTTTCGCAAAGATTTACTCGGAATAATAGCTATTTCTTCGCATATCCTTTTATTTGTATGGAAGTCCATAGTCAATCGAGTATAGTATTTCTCGATGATGAGCTTGGCGGCCTTTTTGACCGTCTTGGTCCTGACGCGACTCTAGAATGATAAATATTCAAATTTTATACTCACGCATCTCTTAGATTAAACATCGTTTTCGCTCCTTTGTCACGTGTACAAAAAATATTCCAAGAACACTAGTTACACTTGCACATAACCTCAAACTTTGATATACAAATAGTTAACTGTTATATTGATTTATCCAGTAAATGTTTTAACTTTGGTATTTAATATATTTATTAACGTGTAGTTATGCAATTCGTTTCTAAATTTAACGACGGATTTCTACGATTTTCCTCGATTATTATTAGAATATATCGAAACATACGCACCATGATGGCTAGTGTACCGGAAAAGACATAAACCAAGATGGAAGAGAGATACTACCGCCACGTAACTATCAACAGGAGCGGCCATGCAAAGAATTAAATTAGGCTAGAGACATCTATAGATGGTTATGGTTTTTAGAAATTTCGTTTATATACAGATGGTAATGCGGATGAACAGAACACGAAACTAAAACTGATAGATAAATAATAGTTATTTATTAATTGTTACGCGAAATAATGTGACAGTATCATCAAACAATCGTTACTTATATTTCCAGAATAAACCGTTACCTGTGCAGTAACGTATCGTTGCAATTGAGTACACTAGGTGGCACTAGCGACACGGATACAATAAGCAAAACAATATGGACGTCAGTGACTCAAAACATGTCGCGCGTTGCGCTTCAGGGTGATAGAACAAGCTTAAACTGGTTTCTTTTTCACGTTTCGCGAGTGACATTAGGTTTCTTTGAATGTGCGAACGTTTTCGATCAGGAATCATCGTTTATTTTCGACGGAGTATCCGTAGAATGTCAGAAAATTGCGAATGCTAGGTGACAACTGCAAGTGGTCTGCTTTGGAGTAGTGAGAAGGGGTAAAAATACAGGGCCGCCTTTACGTGAGAGCAAACGGAGTACCGCGTCGGGGCGCCTATTGCCAGAGATGTTTCAACGATAAAGAAAACAGAAATTCGAAAAATGAATAAAGTATACCTAGATGTTAAATAATAAATCAGTTATTTTGGACTAACAATTATTAATTTTCCAAACTTAAAAACAAGGAAAATTATTTGTTGAAAAGTCTACGTATTATATTTTGTTCCAAAGGAGTTGCTTAAACCTCGAAAACTCAGGTTTCCTTTAAATTTCACCTTTAATATGTTTTAGAATGAGGCGTCTAAATCGGAAGTTGAATTTTCGCGCTGATACCTCTGGCGTCCAGCCTGGAGAGACACGTGGCGGCAGCACCGTACATTTAAAGAGAACATTTAAAGGGAAAGTACGAGAGAGAGAGGAGAGCTGAATGCTGTGATGAGACGAAGATAGGGCGATGAGAGTGAGATCATACCATATTGCCAGCGCCGCGGTGCGAGAAAGACCGGTGATTTCGTTCAACTACACACGGTAGTCGGTGTTTGGCCACGAGAGCGGGATAGTCGAGTTAGAGATGAAGAAGGATAACGGATAGCGAGAAGGAGGGCAGACTTGCGAGGGAGAGGCGACGAGTTTGTTTATCGCCTTGGTGAACGGCGAGAGCAGTCAGTGCGGTGCTACACTTGGCCTGTAGTGGTTGGGACGATTGGTGGTAGCTCGGTTCGTATGTTCGGTCTTGTTCTTTTGACAATTTGTACTTGGAAAAGTTGTGCGCGGGTGGCCACGTCGTGTGTTCCGCGTCGCGCACATGTCAGCGTCGGTTTAACATCGCCCGTAGACCCGGTGCCCTGAAGAGCATGCCGCTAACCATTGCCAAAACATAGTCGTTCAGTGTATCGTGTGCCAAAGATCGGTGACATTCGTGTCATACCCCAGCAAAGATCGTTTGGAATTTCACCAACATCGTGGGAAGAACCCGCATCGCCGTAATATTTAAAAGGTAAGCGTGGCTAACTTTCAGTAAACTTTTAGTCGTTGTTCGGTAATTACTCCAATCGTTGTAAGTCTGTATTGCCGAATAATAACCTCTTGTCACTTTTACATTAACGTCGCATTTCCATCCTAGGTATCGGTCTGTATATCTGGGTGATCGTTTTCACGGCTCTTTCTCGTGGCCTTTGTTTTAATCAGCTGACATCGCGTCCTCGTGTTCCTAGCGTCCCACGGACAGGCGAAATTCTACTCCAACATTACACGACGAATACGACTCGCGTTTAGAGATATATTTCGCGTTTGATTTCGATCGGACGGTGGGATTTTTGCATCCTCGTTAGTAAAATATATCATTGTGTAATAAAAATTTCAATTTTTATTCACAATGATTTATCTTTTATTCGTTATTTGAAATTGTAGTATTCCTGCTGTTTGAACCGAAGAGCATCGTTAGCGTGCAGACTTTTATGCATGCGAGTATTTTTGTTCTCGATGTACGTTTTGGAGGGCTTTTTGTTTTGGAGCACATTGCAAACAGAATGGGTTGTAATATTCTCTGCCTCTGCGTACATTCGCGTTGGCTTCTACATTGTTACAAAATTTTGAATATTGAGTTATGACTATATCGGCGCGATTATATCGTCGACAGTCGATGATGGAGTAGGGAGGAATCGACACAGTAGGCTCCACGTGTTTAAAACTCGCTTTGTCTCTTTGAACCTAGAATACCCTTTTAAATTAGTTGAGATGAGTATTCTGCGATAATGTCGTCGGGTTTTGTTTTTATTTGGTTAAGAATTTCGGTCGAGGCTGCTTTCTCCTCGTGAAATTTCTTGTTTCTGAATCGCTCGTGTATTGTTTCTGTGCCGGGTCACCTTTAACACGAGCTCGACGATGTTAAAGGAAAACATTTGCGGGAATTTCTCCGATGACGTGGAGGGGTCGTTGATCTCGATTCTTTCACTTTCATCGAAAATACACGCTGACCACGATTCGCATGCGAATCGTACACGAGCTCGTCGCTCGCAGTGTAGGAGAAAAAAGGCTGTGAAAGCAGCGAGCTGGCGTTGGCGTTTCGCATGGCAGCGCGTGTAATTTGGGCCAGCCGTGTGGCGTGCGAAAACTCATCGATACACGGCGTCCAACATACAGTGTCGGATGAAAGTATTGGAGCACGACGGGATATAAATGCTTATCGCTCCGAAACAAATCGAACTACAATTTTTCCCATAAAATTTCACGTATCCGCACCTCCGTGGCCAAACTACATCGCGTTTACATTTGGAAAATTCATGTTTTTCTACTCCAAGGAATTTGTTGTTTTTTTTTAGATTTTGGAGCCACGAATCGACTGTACGATTTCTTTCCAAAATTTCAATTTCGAGGTGGATGGTATAATTTTTCTGTGGATCGAAAATGTAGTAGATATTCGAACGGATAGAAAGATTTCTAGAACGTAATTACACAATTTTAATTGGACGACCAGAACCTTCAATTAGTATCGTAGCGAAAAATCAAGTTAGACCGCAAATTAAAGTAGGTGACCGTGTACATTGCCAATACTTTCGTAGCAGGTATGCGTGAAGGTTATCGATAATTCCAGCTTAAGGGTAACATGTAATGTAAACGTAAATATACATTTTTGGCAGAAAGATGTAGAATTAGCAACAAAATATTTGTTTTACGGCTGGTGAACCTACTCGAGAGCCAATTTGCACTTGCTGCCATGTAACACGTAACAAATAGGCAATTATTTTTCGAAAAAGCATGCTTGTCGACGATATAAATAATTAAATAAATAACGAACAATTCTCGGTTTTAAAAGAGTAAGTTTTATGTAGTAGTAAAAGTATAATCATATATGATAAATTGATCTCGCTTGAGTCATCTATTAATTCTAACGTTCGTCGTACGTGTACGTATACGTTTGTAACAGAAATATCATTCGCGTATGTCATTTAACAGTTCTTATGCAAAGTTAGCAATCGACATAATTGCATCGGCGATCGTCTCGTTCTTTCTCACGTAAATTTTTATGCGATTCGACTATTATTCGAGATTACGAGTTCGTTGGAAACATTCGCCAATCTCGAAAGGATTACAAAAATTTAAATAAATTAAACGTCACAGAAGAAGACGGAATTGTGGAAATAAGATATTCATTAATAATTCACGTTATAATTTATCATTTTATTTCCCTTCGCTTGGATCGTAGAATTTTCTGCTCTTCTTTACCGTAAGTCCTCTACTTACGCGGTTAATTGGTTTCACAGTATTTGGTACACAATTTTAATTTCAAAATACTCTGGTTTGCATCGATAAAACTTGTATTACTCGACTCTCTTTTCTAATCACTCGAACGGCTTCAATTAGAAATGGGGCAGCACCGAGGAGAACCTTGAAAGACATCTGTTGTTCGGAATTATAGCTGTACACGTCAAATTTACAGTGGTGGTCAACTGGTTGAAATAAATGTATCGCGTTTGGATGATAAATTAAAAGATACTGCGCACCGCAAACAGAGTAAAAGATAAATACGTGGGATAAAACGTACACGGATAAACCTGTCGCCAGCTGCATGATAAATTCCCTAACAACGAGGCAGTTTAAAAAATGATAAACAAGTGCATCGTACAAGGCAGCGGTCAACGTTCAAATAAAATGGTTACGACAAAGCAAATTGCGAGTAAGAATACATCAAAGAGTGTTACATTACGCAATGCAAAACGGAAAAGGAAGAAAAAAAAGAATCTTTAAAAGGACCGTTTGGTCAAAGACTGTGAAACTGACGGGTTCGTATTACCGCGAGCTTGGTTACGTGTAAAATAAAAAGTCCGCGAGGCACAACTATACCGTCGGTAGTAAAATCCAGCTGCCGCGTTAATTAACGGAGAAGAATTGGTCGCTTAACGCGCAGCTTTGGTTACAATATTTCCTATAATCTGTGGTAATTTCATATCAGACTTCGATCGGCTAGGTGTTTGGTTTAGGCACGTCTTATCGAGGTAACTTTTTTCTTTTTGATGGATACACGCTAAATTGCTCCGAGTTGCTCCGTAATTAGAACAGAAATATCGTGCAGCTGTTCCTCGTGGCTTACTTCACGCGACACTCTTGCATGTTACCCGCGTAATTGCAATCGACGCGGAGTTTTTATTCGGTCCCAGCATGCCTACAATAACTTTTTATCCACTGATTTGAACTTTCAAATTTGCACATTCTTGGAATCCCTTTCGGACACGCGACGATATCGAAGATCGTCCGATTAGAGAGAGAGAGAGAGCGATGGAATTGAATTAACCACACGTTAGATCGGCTTTATTGCGGTATTGTCCGTTACCGAGAATAACTTTATTTCCTTGCATCCGAGAACAAGAACCCCCGCCATTTTTCTTTGTTGATTCGACTAGCTGGAAGTTGTAGATTCGAAAGCTGCTGGCTGAACTTCAGAATGGCCTGGAAGCTCATTAAGAGAGTCGAAAAGGATCGATTTCTCTTACGTATCGACTCTTTTCGACCCTCTTAATAAGCTTAACGCCAAGTCCCGCCCAAACGGGATCACGGTTGTGGTTTCCGTGACCTTTGAATTCGACCAGTTCCGAGAACAGATGGCGATCGTTCGTAAATATCAATATTTCCAGCACGCGTTCATTAAGACTGTTTGTGTACTTTCTACTATTCCCTCGAGTTTTCACTCGTGATTCCGAAATATTCCGTTGCTTGTAACGAGTAAGGCGCGTGTTAAATTTATCGCACTTATCCGCAAGCATTGACCGTAAAACAGTTAGCCGTAAAATCCTTCTACAGTTTAATATCGCAGACCGTGTAAAATAGTGTATTTTCTTGTCGTTAGTATTACGAGCAATTGTAGCTTAAGTGCTATTTGCATAAAGCGTTGTTACGTAACGCATTGTAAGAACAGTTAGGAGAGTAGCTATTTTCTTTATTAGGGCCCGGTAGTTTCTCTTTTTAGAAATCTTCCGCGGAATGAAAAATACATTTCTTCACCGGTTCGAATTACTCTTTTCTATGTATGCTATTATTTTTGAGACATATTTGTTAGACAAAGGTTCGAAAATTGTCCGAAATTAAACTTCTAAAATTTCATAAAATTTCACACGCTACCTGGGAAACTGCTGGAGAGTGTTACGCTCTGTTTTCGGTGTTTAACTACCGATTCGCGGACGGGCGTACCATAAATTCCCGAAAAGACGTAATTACTGGATCCCATGTCCGCCGTACGTTGGCGAAAAGAAGGACGGGAAACACATCTTTCACGCGTCGTTTCAATTTCCCTGCTAAACTGTTGCGCGCAATAGCAATTTCGCGAGCGAATCCAGTTAACTCGAAGCCCTCGCGTGGAACTCGATCGGGGTTTCGCTCGTTTGGTAACTATCGACAATACGGGCTAGCGTCGACTTCTCCTTTTGGCCAGGACTCGCAGCTACTTGCCGAACTTCCGCGGATACACGCTCGCTCGAATAGAGTTCGCGATCGAAATTAGATCATCGATCGGTCGCCGCAGCGTTTCGTCGAGTGGCATCCGAATTCGAGGACAATCCCGTCAAATTCCGCCGATACAATCGCAATTCAAAACCGATTCTACTCGCGCGTTCGCTGGTGCATAGATAACGATCGTTCTTTGCTGGTGACTTGTTTGCGCGTAGTCGTGGATCTTCTTACGTAATCCCGCGTTGCATTCCCGTTTCTCTGATTGCTGTACTTCCCCGTACAACGAATGTACCGCACGTTTCGGTGTGACACCGTTCGATTTTAACGCGTCGCGCACGACCATCGTAACTTTGTAATATTTTATTCTGCAATCGGGCTTCCAACATGTCATCGGTACTGGAGTCTTTTTATCTTGGAATGCAGTTTCTTCGCGGAAAGAATATTCTCTCTGTATCGGTTCTTCGAGGAAATGGTTACGAAATACACGATAAATACAAGAAACCGTATGCTCGAACTTGCAATATTCTCTTCTCGACTGTTCCATAGTATCGGGACGAAATTGAAAGGCAACTTTTTTCCTCGAGGGCTACTCCATTTGCGAGTTATCAAGGTCATCGGTGTTTCTTTAAATAGATGATTCTAATAGTATTTCTGTCTGCCTGGGGAGCAGACGTCGCGATAGCGTACATGGAAATAGACTGCGAAGAAGCGCCTTCGTTCCGTATCACTGGACGGATAATTAACAGCTACGAGCGTAAATATAGTTGCACAGATTATTTAGAGTCTCGTCAGTGACTCCGACTATTGTGGTCAATTGATGATCTCTTTAGCGAAACGGACACATCGAGATCACGTACGTCTACTCGATCACGAAATAAATTTTGTCACGACGGAGCGAGTCTGTGAAAGAAATCGTAGACAAGTATGATCGACGGTTTGGAGTCGTCTGGAAGGAGCGCGGTTTTCTAAATTTCTTGAAATCCTGGACCGTGATATAATTGCTGGGGTTGAAATTTGAAGAACACGGAGAGGGTTGAGCTGTCCGAAGCCACGCGCGTTAACTGCAGTCTGGGTAACACGCGACCCGTGAACTGGTACGTGGTCGTGCAAAAGCAGAATACCGAGGGTCAATAGACCTCGTCCGTTCTCAACAACAGCTGCACGTGATCTTTCCAGTAGTTGTGCTAAACAGACCCCTATGACTCCGGTTTTGCGCGGCGAATAATCGATTCGACGCCATCCGCATCCCAAAAAATGGTGGTGGTGGTCTTCTTCGCGTCGGCGTCGTCGCGGAGAACGTTTTAAATTAAAGCCACGGGAATTTTTCGATTTTGTATTCGAACAGCGACGCTTAGACGTTCCACTTACCATGACTCGTTCGGTGTTTGCTCGTTGATCGACTCCAATCCCGTGAAAGTTCGCGGAGTCTAAGGAATTTCGTCGATGACTTTAATCTAGTTTTCGAAATCCTTTGGAACACGCTCTTTGCCTTTACGTGGCGAGAGAGACGAGGAGCATCGCGCGGAAGTTTTTGATTTTATTAAAAGTTTTCGTGCACGTTTTTCAAGGTTCTATACGAGGAAAATACAGGAGAAGGTTTCATCGGTTTTCAATCTTTGAGTCGGCATTTTCACCGAGTAATTGTCTCTGGTTCGTTGTAACACGATGGTTCAGCGATATCGCGAAATTCAATGGAAACAACACTGCCGAACGATACGTGGCTACCTCGAATCTGTCCATATTAATATTAGTTCTTGTGTAAATAAAATCTGCGTCTCTCTGCCGATAATAATATCGCGGTATATCCATATTATACATGTATTCCATATTTTTCACAATTAAAGTTCAGTCCTCCAGAACCCATTAGCTCGCGACACGTATTCGGAGAGGTAGGAAAATCCTCCCCGCGATAATTAGTATCACAACACCGCAAGGATCGTAGCTACGTCCTTCCGGTGTTGCGACTGGAATGTGCAGAAAAAGTAACTCGTGGTTTTCCCCGTTTCTTTTGGTTACAGATAAGGCGACCAAGGTGACCGAAATCTCGCAGTGCCGTTTCGAGCAGTCGCGTTTTAGCTTCGATTATTATCAGCCCCACCTTCTTCCCTTCCTTTTTCCATTCTCCGTTGAACCGATCCGAGACGATTCGCGGCGATGGTGTACGGAAAGTAAATGAAAATTCGCGGGACGCGTCGGATTTATCGGGAGACTTCGTTTAGTTTCGTTCGCGTCGTGTTCGCGTCGCGTTGATCCGCTCGGTAGGAAATAAATTAGAATCGCGTAACGGTGACGAACGCGCGCGATCGAGCACCGCGTCGGTAACAGTGTTATCAGAATATTCCTTGTCATTTCCCCGTCAACACGATGATCGTTAAAACGAGCTTGTTGTGCGTCCTGACGGTGATCGGTACCCTCGTGAAATCGGAACCGGGACCACGTCTGCGATCCACGCCAATCTACACCAATCAATTTGCGGTCCACGTGCCGGATGGACCGGATGCTGCCGCCGAGATCGCCTCCAAATATGGATTCGACAACTACGGACAGGTGAGTGAGAGACTCCGAGACTCCGATTAGGCTTAAGTCCGAGTTGATTTGACTGGTGCGCGGAGCTAGGTTGCAATTGGAATCGATCTGTTTCATACGTGTACTGCAAAACTGTTTTGTTTTCCGTATGTTAATTCACAATCCCTCTGTAAAGTTACCCGTCAACGTAACTACAGCGATTAGAGCGAATTTCCAAGGCTTTCAGTCGCGCGAAGTAAAACATTATTCAGGATTAGAAGTTCTTTGGAAGCTTGGAAAAGTCTCGAGAGCCTTAACAAGGCTCAACGAATTTAAGGATTGTTAAAGAGGACAGTGACGTTACACGAAAAATAACTGCGCGTAACAATTAATAATTTTATTCCGAGAGTTCTTAGAGACTCCGAAGTACTTGGAGACTTACAAATATGCTGAAACATTCGAGACTTTCGAGACTCTCGGAACTTCCAAGGACATTGAAATTCGTTAATCCTATTAAGTCTTTCAAGATTTTTCAAGACTTTCGAGAACTTCGGGTTCCGAATGGTATTGGGAACGGTTCTCGAAACTTTCGTTTCGCGTCGAAGGTGCCGAATCGTCGTAGTTCGTTATCTCCTTTACGAGTATGTATTCGAGATGTGAATTAAAAATCCAAGAGTATGCATCCGTGTGCAGCGATCGCATTTCCCGAGGAGTTACGCACGCTGTATACACTCGCGATAATTAAAAACGTCGCGATTAATTGACCATTCGTAGAAGTTTTCTCATTACCATCACCGCCGGGTCTCCGTAACCTAACAATTTGCAATTAAACGCGTAATTCGAGCACCGCACTCGCGCGCGTTAAATTCGCCGTATCGTTTTATCGCGGTAATCAGATTCATTATAAAACTTTTACAGTGATCGCCTCGGATTGACATAGTTTCCTAATGGGTCTCGGCGCGGTTTTACTTTCGCGTGATTCAAGTTTAATGTTCGCTCCATCGCGATACCGCGTATTACAGAAACTTCCAGGACATTGTAGCCATTTCACAGTCGCGAGTGTTTTTAATGGTCAGGTAGCGAGGGCACGATGCAGCTTCGATAAAAAAAAACAGTCCTTTCGAGATTGAACTCGCCGCCTTATCGTTGCGTTACGTCCCGCGAATCGCTGTAAAAATTACACGGCGGAACTAGTTAACGTTGGAATGAATAAAGGCTCAGAAACTACTTGCAATTATCGTTACACTAATTTGCTGCGTATCGAATAAGATCGTAAATTTCAGTTTTCCCGAGTATTAATTACAACAAAATTTTATCAGGACTTTGGCGAGATTTTTTTTCTATGGAAATGAGTCGAAACGCGGCCCCGTTTCGTCTAATTTGCATACCTCGAGCGATATCGCGAGAAACGCACGCCAAACACGTGTAATTAAAAGTAATCCGTGCGAAGTCGTGTTTGGTCTTGTTTTTATCGGACGAGCATTGCCAATCCAAAATTACTTTGCTAGCGAAATAGAATTAATTTTCATCCAGCCACGTTTGCACACGAGTTTCAACGAGGAGGACGAGCGGTACTCGTGCTATGTAGATCACGTGCAAACGTTACGATCCACTGATATGTCACTCAGAGTGTCTCTTTGTATGCAAAGTTGTGCAAACCAGAAAGCTTCCCCCGCAGTTCTTGAGATTTCGGACATTTTACGTGACTGTCTTCGAGAGTTATCCCGATGTTTGAGCAAGTTCGCGTTGTCTCGAACTTGTAAACGTTACGCAGAATGTCGAATCGGACATTCTCGTCAGACCGTAACGAAGGTCAAACTATCGTCCGCGTAAGTAGCGCAAAGTACCGAATGCAAAGTACCTACTAAGTCCATTCGATGGCCGTCACCGAGTCCGAAGTTTCTGAATGCTTAAAGGCCATTACGAGAACCGAAGTGTTCTTTCTCGTAGCTCGGGGAATTCTGCTTGCTCGTCCTCAACCTCCGTCAGTTTGATTTTCCCTGTTAAAGACCTCTGCTGCAGTGAAATTTATTAAAAGTTTCGGAGATGTATTGAAACTGTTAACAGCGCTATGCACATACTCGACCACTCTCAATCGAGAACGTTAACGAATACTATATGTAACTTAACTCGTAGACCGTCCAATTAGAGAGCAAAGACAATTTAATTACCTTGCTCCTGGGGAAGTGCTACGTTTGCTGTATACGTATCGTTTTACGAACACGCGCACTCTTACGGTCCACAAGTTGTAAAATATTCGTGCGCTTTACGAGTTCGTAAAGAGGCAGGAAGAAGTGCATCGAATTAAAAAATTCGTGCCTTTTACGAGTTCGTAACGAATGCACGAGATTGTAAAAAGTTGAAAATTTCTATATTTTACGAATTTATAACGAGAAAGTTGTAAAAGCGTACAAGTTTCTTTTTCCTTCGAGTGCTTTATATTTTAATATTTTTTTTTTTATCCAGAATGATTCGCCAAGATGACCTAATGGCGAGCACGAAGCCTACTGAAATTTTGACGGGAAATTTTCCTGCCATTTTTCTTTTACTACGCGTTACGTACTTGCCCCGTGGAAAGCAATAACATTTTTACCATCCATCCGAAATGGTCGCGTACAGTGGATCTCTGTAGTTTTTACACCGGCCACAGGGCTTCGCGTTTGCTGGCTTCGATGATCTCACGTTGAAAAAAAAAAAGAAATTTTTACAACCCTTCGAACGACGACACTCGCCCCCGACCGAACGGTTATCGCCACCTAAAAGTCATATGATTGTGTATCTATAAATCGTGTCTTTGTTGCAGAGGTTTCACGATCCGCGTTCGCGGTTCCAGGTTTTTGCGACGTATTTTCAACGTTGGTTGTTTATTCGTTCGCGGTTGTAGTTTCATGCGGTTCGATCGCGTGCACGAAAATTTCATCGTGTCAGCTATCAAGGGAAGTATCGCGTTCATCTCGCTAATTTTCAACCCTTCCGACGCCGCGGCGCGGCGTGGCATAAAACGCGCTGGAATTAAGTTCACTATGAATTGCGCACAATATTTGCCCTGACACCAGCGACGCGCAATCCTTCTCGAGCTAAGGAAAATAAAGAGTTCCAGAGTTTCTCTATTCGTTTTATCGTTCGTCGTTTAAATTTCACGGTTACGACAAACGAGCGCACTCTCGTTTCTTTCGTGTAGACTTTTGAGTTTCTCCTTAATATGATTTCGCGAGTCTGACGAACCTGCCGAATCGATTGGAGTTTGCGCACCACTGCTGTACGCTTTCTTCCTCCATTCATCAGCGAGAGCTTTTAAGGGAGGGTATTCATCCGGACATCATCTGCCAGTAGTTTTTCAGATGAAATCGCGAGAATGTGTGTACTTTCACGTAATTTTGGCTGGCGAATTCAACGGCGTAAAAATACATTCGAATGGAAATTTTTGTAGAAATATCTAGAACTGTTTTGCGAACGTATTTACGTCTTCTCCGGGTAGTCGCGAATCCATGGTCAAGGCTCTGCTCTAGAATGCTCAAATCGTTTCGTATTTAGTTGTCAGTTTGTTTTTTTCTAATGTTCGCTGAACGTTGCGGGGATTTAATTGTCGCGATAATAGTTCCGTCACCGAGCTGTAGACATTACATTTACGCTCACGCACTGCTTTTCGCGACCGTTGAGACGTCCAAAGAAATAAACGTTCTCCTCTGAAGCGACAGCGTTAACTCGAGAGGGGAGGGAAATAAAAGTGTCCCCTGTCGGGTTCGCGACGTTGAAGCCGTAGAAATTTAGAGTACTCGACCGTAAGCCACTCTTGAATCGTTTTTATATTTCAAGCCCGCGATGGCGCGAAAATCGTTCCCAGTGTCTCGTTGTGCTTTGCACGGTGCAATGAACAAGTTCCGTGTCAGAATTATAAGTCCGCCGCCTCAAAGGGCGCGGCTTACCGCGCCGAAGTTCGCGTAACTTTGTTTTCCTTGTTCCTCAGTCGCGGCAGCGACATTTCCGCGAAACTTTCCGCGTTTCTTCATGGATATCGTTCCGCGGGGAATTCGTCATTCGGAACGGGGGGCCGCGTTAGCTTGGAGCGAACCGCTGCGCGCTGGTTTCATGATCGAAATGAAAAATACCATCGGCATTTTTTCAAGAATACTTACTTCTCTCAGGTTACTCTAGCGATTCGGAACTCACTCGAATTTGTGGTTTATGGCGTTTTCTACGCGAAGGTGAGTGTGAGAAGAAATTAAGGGAGAAGGATCTTGACGAATTTTTTCACAATATTGTATGAAAAGGTAATGTTGAGACTCGAGCATCCTGCCTGCGTACCTAGCTAGGATGTTGAGCGTTTTCCACGATTTTCCCACGGCGTTTTGCTGTGTATCTTTCGTTTCCTTGGGTCGAAGCCGCGCACACTGCTGCGTCCACGTTTTCCCAGCGAGTGCTAAAGTTTTTATCTTAGCAGGGATGACGTACGAGCCGAGCTCTCTCTCTCCTCTTTTCACCGTATACGTACGCGGGTTTTATCGGCGCGATTCTTTTCTGCATCGGACCGCACCCTCGCCACAAGGGTGGGAGGATCGATGAACAAGGGTGGGATCTAGTGAAAAAGAGAGACACGTGGCGCGGGAAAACGTAGACGTGTCACGAGATAAAAGTTTATTACTAGTTTCTGGCAAGTACTGCTACCCCGTCGATGTACATCCGATGCATAGCGATCGTTGCAACCGCGGTGCACGGTTTGCATGTTCTCTTTGCTTTCGCAGTTTTTTTTCTACCTTGCTTCCACCTCCCTTAACCTAGCTAGCGAATAAATTCACGAATTAATCCGAGAAAGCGTTGAATGTAGCTTTTTTTCCCACACTGCGCGGTGTTTTGTTCGATCTTGTCACAATCGGCGAAAATTATCTTCGGATGATTCGACTCGGTTCTTAAAAATGAAGCGAACTCGCGTTTACTTTTGTAACAATTGAATACGGAGGCTCCGCGCGTACGTTTACATCGGTGCGTTCCCATCGTAAGTTGGCCTTTACGTATCAGCGTTTCCACTTTCTCCTAAGCGACGGCCAGCAAATAAACAACGATCGAATTCATTATGCAACGAGAACAATAGCTGCGAACACGTCGCAACGATATTGGACGAAGCGTTGGTAGGAATCTATCGAATCGTGCATCCGGGTGCTCTTTGTACCCCGGTTATCAGTTCTTCCCTTGGTAACGGCTATGCAATAACTTCTTTGTACATCACAAAGAGCGCAATCGTGGCGCCTGTATTTGCAGTAACGGTGAAACACGGTTACCCGAGGGACGCGAGATTGCCAGATCATGAACGATAGAACATTGCCTCTTACCGGTTTCCCTTCTTTGTCTCCTTTCCAAAGGCGTCGTACGCCGCGACGTCTAATGTTAGGGCTCCATCAGTCTATCGACTTCCCGTCTCACGAGAGGTGCCAGAGGTCTGGGAGACGTGGTAAAAAGCATCGTCCTATATAGCAGGGGTTAGCACCTACCCGAAACAGCGATTACTTACGGAACGATCGCTCGACAATCGTCTCATCGACCGGTAATAGATTGCATTTATAATTTGCAATCGTAAATTTGTAATTTCGACAATTTCTTTTCGCGCGCTCGTTCATTTTCTAACGACCGTTCGATACGTTATTATCTGAAAAAGGGTCGAGAGCTCGTTCAAGGAAAGATCGCTGCTCCATACCAACAAGGAAATTGTTTTCCCCGAACAATCGTCGGATCAGATGGATCGATCGAGATTAGTCGCGCTTACTTTGTGTCGTAATTCTGAAACGAGCCGATTTTGAGTGAGTCACCGTAGCTAGATACGATCGTTCGACGCACAGGAATCGATTTAAACGTGTTTTGATCGTCGACGGTATATAGGGCGGGCGTGACGTGCCTACTTTGCGCTCGTTTGCTCCAAAAAAAGTTGGCTCGATGCAATATTAAGGCGAGGCCATTCACGGAGAAAGGATTTCGCGTACGGTTCGCGAGTGTTTGTCACGTGTCTGGGTGTGGGTGCCCGGCCAGGTATCCAAGGCGTATACTTCTTCGTCTATATTTCTGCCCGGCGCGCTCATACTTTATATTTTGCAGCTATGTACCCACCGACGGCAACAGCGACGGGAAGTTACTATATTTCCCGGGGAAGAGAAGTTGTCTCACTTTTTTCTGCTCCCTTTTCGCAAGAAATGCGCGCAGGAGCCATTTACCTTCGGCCCCCGAGACGATCGTAAAACATCCGCCTGTAATACTGACGAAATTATTTTAGTCTTCGAAGTAGACAGCGAAATCTTGCCACTTCGTTTCGTACCGTTTCGCTTTCCTTGCGCCTGACAAGCGGTTTACCGATTATGTGTAACGGCGTTTGTCAGCGAAACCTCGTTAACGATCATCATTTTAAATACGACAGGGTCAGGGTGCTCCTTTACTTGGCTTTCGTATCGTTCGGAGAATGAGTCATGTTAAGGACAACGGTCAAAAGAGAGTACGAGGTACAAAAGTACAGAATGAGTGACTAGGAATCGTGATTAGGATGTTTGGTTGAGACTGAGTCTATGGTCTTTGTTATGTTTGAGATTAGTCATCCAACATATCTTCGTAATTTCTTTACGTATAAACATCGACGAATAAAGTCGTTAAATTGGAAAACGCATCCCATAATGCGCTTGCCGTGGTCCGCGTACTCGCACAAATTTTCTGTAATCCTCCCTAGAATCGACATCCACGGGCATGAGACGCGATACCAATAACTTCCGATTCATGGGATATAGCATCGACGATAACGGGGTCATGGGACCCTAAAACTCCAACCCTGGGGTCTCGGAACACCGTAGCAACGACCTCAGGGTTATGGGACGCAATGTCGATGACCTCACGGTTTCAGGACATGACAGTAACGACCGCAGCGTTGTGGGACGCGATACGGATACTTCTCGAGGCATACCGAGTTCCATATTGAGCACTGGATTTGCGCAATCTAATACGAACGATCTTGGAATTTAATGCAAACGGACCCTTAATTCGTCGCATACGGCGTTCGCGACTTTGGATAAGCAAAACCCGTTACTCACGGCTCCAGACTTGTGAAACCTGACGTAGACGTCTGATTCGACGAATGCGACACAGACTTGGTCGAATCCATAGTTACACGGATCTCTTTCGAATTTTATAACGGCGTAGTTACGTCCGGCCTGTTTACCCATCTAAACGTTATCGTAATTTCTCATTCTCGATTAACTACGACAAAATTGGAAATGTCTAACAATTAGAAAGCCTATCCGAAGATATGTGCGTAGATTCGCGAAGTTTATAGGTCAGGCATAGCGACGTGTGCGCGAACATGTATAAGAGCAATACCATGAAATCGCGTGATGCAGTTAAAAGTAATGTCGTTACGCTTTCCAGTGCAAAATCATGGTATCGCGTTATGCTATGATTTTATCGGAAAAAATTCCCGAGTTGCTTGTGAACTGAATCGATATCAATATTGGTATCAAGTGTTTTCTATATTTCTCCGTTCCAACGAGTGAAAGCACTTTTTAAACCAATGATCCCAGCCGTTCCATTCTTTCAGTTTTACAATAATAGCGAACGTAACTTCGTTTCTCGCTGAACCACTCTGTCCGTGAGCGTGCCAATATGTTTCTCAACGTACGCGTACTTGGCGTATGGTAAGGCGCGTTTAAAAGTAATAAAACGAAAGTAAACGGGTTAACAAACCAGAGATGAGAGAACCAGTCGGCGCGACACGGTTGTTGACTAAAAGAGACTGCGGTCGCGAATCCCGTTACCCAGTCCCAACATCGCCGAGTTGTTGGGCAAAAATTTCTACGAGACTCGACGAGTGCTCTCGCGAGAAGAAATAGCCAGTGACGTGGCTGTGGCGGGGCCCGTTCGGTTGCGTGAACGGGCCCCGTATATGCTGGTGCTGGAAACCGGTAACTTCTGAACCGACGGAACCCGTTTATCGCCGATATACCGTTGCGAAGGTACAATTGCTGCCCAGTCTCGTATCAAGGGGTTACGTACAATCGAATGCGCGAAATGATCTCGATTTCACCATCTCCAGCTGTTTGTAGCGAAAGTGGTCCGTCTTCTTGAAAATTGAAGTTTCACGCTACCACGATTGGTCAAATGACCGTTTTCAAATTTTTCTGTGCTGACTTTTTACATACATATACGTACAACTCGTGTATTCGATTTCATGTATTATTCAATTTAGTACCGGGTGAAATGTTTTTGGATTTAATTGAAAAAAGTGTTTTTAAGACTAGTCGTTCGATCGATAGAGGTAGAAGTAGGTATAAACGTAATGACGGTAGGTTTTTGCGTAAAAACTGATGTCATACAATATTTTGATTTTCTTTCTCGAGCCATTCGAATGGAAAACTTCGCTTCAGAGAAAACATTCGAGTGCAAACGGTAACGGGCTTCACAGACTACTTTGCATAGGATAAACTCTCGCCGTCGCCTTTGAATTAAAATATCACATTACTCGCGTTTATAATTTTTCTGCAAAAAATTTGATAAAAAACACGTTTTCCCGGCTGCGAGCGGGAATACCCCCTTAAGTGTGACTTCGTTGCCTGGTCGTGGCAAAAGAAAAACTAAAGCCGCTAGGGACCTATCGTCCACTACCTTCGTCGACTACTTCTATGCTTCTTCTCTACTTTCCCTTCTTTCGTTCTATTTCTCTTTTCCTCATCGCTACTCTCGATTTCTGTTTCTTTCCCCTTCCTGGTTCTCGCTCCACTTTTCCCTTTCTGGCTCCGTTCCGTTTCTCTTTCTTTCTCTCTTTGTTCTCTGTTGTTCTTGTCCGTGGCTCGTTTTCCAGTATTTTCTTTATGTTCGAGCGTCGCTTCTGTGTTTCTTCCTCTTCGCGTTTCTTCTTTATTCGTGTTTCCAATCTCGTCGACTTTCGGTCGACGACTTTTCCCACTCGGTCAATCGACGACCACAACCGCGGTTTCTTCTAACGTGGTGTCCTAGTGACACCGTCGACGTCGTCGATTTCCAACGTCGTTTTGCGTCAAACCCGTGACTGGTTTTGTTACTTTTCGCGATGACGCAAAAGAGCGAAACGTTAACAAAAATGTTTGTTGTATTTATTCAGTTTTGGAAGCATGAATCACGTGATTCGCAAACATTCGAATACTTTAGTCCGTCTTTTTGTATGCATGTATTCTGGCTTGATGCGTTCATACTGTCCTTGAATTTACGTGTACGGTAGTCGATGGAAAGTATGCACATACACTCGAGGAAAGAAGTCTCTGTAAACCTCACGCTCGCAGTTACAGCGGCTTATAATTTTCTCTTGTTCGTTGTATTTTTCATCGATAGCAATTTGACTTGGTACCGCAATTTCCACGATAACCAAGCTAAGTCCGATAACAATGTTAATCCCCAAAGTTCCTTTTCTTGATTTACCGCCTGGTTTCACGAACCCGATTCCCAGTGGCGTCGAGTTCGTAAAAATATCGCGACTCGTTAAAAAGATAATGTTGCAAATGTGTCCCTGAATACGCGTATCGCGCAATTTTCTTTTTCGAAACAAGTATCAAAAAACGATATCCCAGCGTTCTCACCGATAACTGCAGGGCTTCCCAGGGGCAAAATCGTTCGCTTTGAGTATCACTGCGTCGCATCGATAAACTAACGACGGCTACATGTAATATTACACTATGTACGATATAGTTAGGGTCATTTGTCTGGTACGAGTAGAAAATGGCCGATGGAAAGGAATTGCCTGTTGAAGTTGGAAGTGCAACGATTACGGGAAATGTTGTCTTTGAGACTGATCGTAGAAAAAACTGTAACGTTGCGTTGCGCGATACGCTCTATGCAACAGATACGAGAAATGTAAGTTTCTTTTGTTCAAAGAAAAGAGTCAGGAAGGCCTAGGGTGACGACTCGAATGGAGGATTTTCGAACGATGCGATTCTCTTCGAATATGCGGTAGTAAACTTTTGGCTAGCAGTGTACCACCTATCAGTGGCGGATTTAGAATTGCTACGTCCGTAGAATTCGAATGGTTTCTCAATTGCATCGACCAAAATGATACGGATAACGTTCGAATCATTGCAAGAATGTAGAATCTAGGACACGCTATTGTTTCGGGAACAGCTGGATCGGTATTCCATGCAAATGGTACAAATCCTCGCTCGGAGTGATTTTTTGTAGCAAGAGTGACCTTCTAGCATTTCAGATTTGTGTTGCTAATCAGGATTTGCTACGTCGTATCGCGATGTAGCTATTAGCAAAGTCGATGCGTTCGATTTTCATAAGGTCCTTGGGTGGATCGTGGAAAATCCACGTAGCGTCACGTAACATCAGTTTAACGATTAATTAGAAAAATATTTGTACGATTGGTCTATATATTTACATACGAAACGAATGATTCGCGTCGAGCAATCGTTTAGAAACGAATGTCAATGTAAACACAAATTGGAGCCCGGTATTAAGTTCGCGTTGCAAAACTGGAGCAGCGGTTTGAAGGATTTAGTGTTCCGTTGCAAAATCGTAGGAAAATTACTCGTGCTGTCGCAATAGCCCGTATTTGGTCGAGAATTTTGTCCGCGCACCGAAACGACTTATTCATTTGATGGTATTACGCAACCCCTATTACTTTTCACGTAAAACGCATTCGGAAATTTATGCGTTGGATTAATGCTGTGGTACCGTAATTCCTTTTGGTTCTCGTATTTGAGTTTCTTTCCGTTCCCAAGCGTAACGTTTGAGAAGTTTTATATTTCAGTAGTTTCTCATTTAGATTTGCTTCCGTAACGCTTTTTAACGAGTTACTGGGAGATAAATTACGCGCACTGGATTTTACATGGTAATCGTAATGCATCGAGATTAATTTTCCTCTTTCGTGTCATTTTTCTATTATGTACATACAAGCAGGGGGTGGATTCCGTCGGTTCGAATTACTGTAACGATTCGCATCGATCTTCGTGCTTCTCGCAGCCCAAGAACATGGAATCCTCCAGGAACTCGTAGGTAGCTTGTCGTACGTGTCCCTCGTAGGGCAATTTTGAAAGGCTCGTGGACACTTTTCGTCGTTAGAATCGCTATTATATACAGCACGTTCTCAAACTATGGCCAAACATTTTGGCAACACCTCGTAAACTGTAATTATTTCGCGCAATTTAACTACATCCTGCTTGCAGCTAACACGCGGACTAAAGCACAAGTTTAAATCAATTATCCGGGAAAACTACTTCTGATGATAATTCGGGCGTTACTCGGACCGAAGTTCGGTCACCATTATCGACTTGGGTGGAACATAGTTGAATAACTGTTGAACACCGTTCGCGGATTTTCAACGCTCTCATCGCCAGAGTTTCTATCGCCATATGTATCCGTGGGTTCGATCGCGAGAGTGACTCGAACGTGCGTCTCGAGTTTCTGAAAATGACTTTCACTTCCTTCATCCGACTATGGGCGGTCTTATGACTTCGTAGCTGCAGATTGGAGTAACCGGAACAAAGATCGTCGTCGTTCGCGTCGGAAGCTTCGTTTTGTTTTCATTCGATGAACAACGTTTTTCTTTCCTCGCGACCTACATCCGATCTTTATTCTTCCAAGATGTTCCTTTGCTCGTGCTAGTGTTAGGTAGTGCAGAAACACTGTAAAGGGTTGAAAAATGTATAATTTTTGTAATTTTTTGAAATTACATCGAATATGCAGGAATGTAGCTATCGTTGTACGTAGGGGTATTTTGAAAAATTAATTTTTGCCGAAAAATGTCGATACCTGGAAGAAAAGCTTTCTCTATTCATAACCAAGGGGTTCCACCCCCAAAGGTTGCCTCGTATATGTGCAAGCCTTCCTCGAGTGTGTCGCGATGTAAAATGGGTTGAAAAGCCCCGGTTCGTCGGATGAGGGGAAATCCTTTTGGAAATGTAAGAAAAAATACATCGTCGGCGAAAGAAAGAGGGAGAAGAAGGAAAATCCCGCGCGCTCTCGTGAACGTCCCACTCTCACGGACATCCGTTTTCTTTTCCCCCAAACGTCGGATCGTGGAGTCGATCGTGGAAACACGTCTTCCCACTGTTTGCGCGTACTCTCGAGGAAGCTGCTGGGTAAATAATTCAAGTCGCGAATACCCGGAATAAAGGGGAGCCAGGGATATCCATCCGTCGACGAAACGTTTGAAACCTCGAGTGCCTTTTCTTACGGATCGCTGCGCGAACTCCCATCACGTGCGATCGTTTTTTTTCTTCTCTCCTGGTAAATATAAGCGGAGTTGCGTGATCGACCGCAAATTCACAATTAAGTTTTTAGTCTCGTTAACGGGGTGTGTTCTGTTTTACGCGGTCCGTAGGTGATCTGTTACGCGTTTATTGGAACGAAACCAAAGCCACCTCGAGCAGGGTATCTGTTCCGAGAAAGAATCGAACTCGAGTGGGTTAGCTGAAAAGGAAACAGGCTCGAGCCGAAAGGGAAATTGTGTCTAACTCGAAGAGAAATTGCGCTTCCATTTCATTCGAATGCAATGTTAAACGTACGGTTCCTCGTTGTCCATTCCTAGAGGGGTCAAACTCAAAGAGAGTCCCTCAAAGGGAAAGTACGTTTCCATCTCGTGCAGTTACGATGTTCCATCCATGGAACACATCTTATATTTACTTGCGTTAATAGATCTCGCGTTTGTTATTTTAGATACGCAGGAACATGTGTTAAAGAAGATGAACATCATTTGTCCCGGAGCAAATTTGTCCCTTTTTATATAAATACGAGCTTTGCATTTCTAGCCAACCTTAGTTTAATACAATTAATTTCTAGAAGAGGAACGAATAGAATTCAACTGGAAAACAGTTAAGTCGAAAGGTGTGTTAATGTCGCGGTGCGTTTAACACGCCTATTGCGAGGTAATCTTTTCCTCGGAATAAAGTAACGTGTTCTCGAGGAAAAGCTTGCCAGCCGAATTTCCCGTTCTGCTGGGGCTGGCCACGCTAAATTAGTTTTCACCCAATTTCTCAATTTCCGGGGCGAACCGACGCGGACGGCTTTCCTTCACTTTTGTGTGGACAATCTTTTCAACGCCGGAAGAAAAGGAAGTAATCTAACTTTGTATAATGAGAATTAATAAATTAACGATTTTCCTTGGTCGGTTTGGCTGGCTGAATTTTGGATAGCTGTTCGCTGCATTGACCGTGCACGCCTTTTGTACTTTCCTTTGAATGTGGGTGCGGTTCGTCGACAGTTCTCGGTTAGACGCGCTATTGAGAGGGTTTGATAAATCGAAGATGTAAAAAAAAGTAATTAAAATGGGACGATGAACGCAAGAACAGTTGTCTGTATAAATGATTACATATTATTTTAACCGCGTGACGTAGCTCAACGATATATGGCATTGGGGTCTCGAGTTAACCCCCTAAGCATTTTTTCGTGCAGCAACGTAGATATTTATGGTTCTCATGACAAATGGACACTTTGTAGATAATTACTGTAATTTCGCGCGATTTACATTAATCGCTCATCTCTGCCTAGCTGGAGTAGTTAAGATCGAGGATAACGAAAGCACCTTCTGACAGTGTTATATTATATCTGTTATTTTTAGTTGAACTTTTGGTCGAGTCATCTCGCGAACGCGTAATATAATCGCGCCTGCGGAAAAAGCAATTATGCAATAACAAGTAACATAATTGCACGACTCGATAGGAAGAAATGTGCGGCACTTGGATAAGACGTATCAATTTAGTTGTAATTATAACTTTGTCCAACAATTACACGTTACTTTGACAAACATTCTTCTTATTATATTTATCGTGTTCTTGATATTTCCACAAATAAATGCTTGAAATTCTTCGACTCCTCTCGAAATAGACTGTAAAGTATGTCTTCGAGGAATCAGTTTACTATGTTGTTTATGCAAAAGTTGTAGTATACGTATCAGTCTTTATAATTAAACAAGAAGTGTTTTCTCGCTGGCGCTCAGAATAATGGCGAAGGTAAGTTGCATATTCATGGTAGTATGCGCGATGAATTTAAAGTAGAGTATAACACAGCCACTGCCACAATAAGTATTTGTGAATTTTATGGTCCAGCATTATCAAATATCTAGGTCAGAAGCCCGGAAATTTAATTTAACTCGATTCGATCAGAGTGGAAACGATTCGCGAAACGGTTTTCATCTAAACATAGATGAGCTAAATTAATCTATTATTGTATCACCTTATCGGTTAGATCCATTTATGTTCCCAAAAATCCAGTGATTGACGTCGAGGCCATTAGCGTCTTATTATTTAAGGAATTCTCTATTAGTTGGACTAATTGAGTCTCCAATTTCTTTGTCTAGAGGTTTCCATTATCGCTATCTTCAGTTTACCTCCTGCCGATGAATCAACCTAGTCTGGTTCGCGTTCCCAGGAAAAAGTGTCGCGTTAAACTAAAGGAAGAAGACGCGGAGTTCTTTGATGCCAAGATTATATCTGCGGCTTTGCATCCCTCGACTCGGTTGCTCTTTCACACGTCTACGGCTTGGATGCGATCCCGTTTCCAAACACGTCCACTAAATCCAGTCTACCATTGAACTTTCGTGTATGGCGAACATTGATTCCAAGGAAAATCACGATTTCCCGTCTTATCTCCAATTCTGTCTCATTCGGTTAACATTCCAGGAACTGCGGCAATTGAATTCCTCGCGATGCTTTTCGCTTGACAGTTCTGACAAAGGTTTAACCGCGAAGGTATCGATCGTATTAAAAATAAGAACGCAGTGTCATCGCTATTTTGTAATTGGAATTTTTGAACGGCCTTCCGAAATTTGCACGAGCCGGTAGCAAATCTGTTGCCTGGAGCAAGGTATGCGGTGTACATGTCCTGAATTTGGGAAAATTGTGCCGCGATGACGTAGCTCGGTTTTTACCGAAGTTCGGCGTTCTCGTGAACTTTTGAAGAGTATTCTGCTCTGGGAGTAGGACGAAATTCGAAATCATTCGGATCCTGATTGGAATTCGCAAAATTTTCCAATATCGAAAAGATAAATGCAGAATATCGAAGTTTAACGCGGAGAACGCTAAGAGCTTTACTTTACCCAAGCAATTCTTGACACAGCAATTCTTGATAAAAATAAAAAAAAATTGAGATAATTGGAGTTCGAGTCGTTTAAGCATTCATGCAATAAGAATTGTGACAACTTTAAGTTACAAAGCACGAGGAAATAATTGCTTCTGGTTATTTCTTGCGTTTAGTGACCTGGAATCGAAAGTCCGCTTTCTTACGCTGAAGTCAGCGATGGGTGGGCAACCAAGATAATCTCGTTAAGCGATTCTGTACGTCGTTCCGTGCTGTTGTAACAGCTTTGGAAATAAAGCTCTCTGGAAACATCAACATCTGGTATCGTTTCTAATATAATTTTGTTAGGATAAGATCCGAACTACGAGGGTTTAAATCTGTCCGGAGTAACGGAGTTTTTCGCTTTACTGCACTTGGCGAACGTTGATCAAATATTGCTTAACCTTTTCAAGACAACTGGTTATTACTACTAATCACAAATTTAAAATTAATTTTCAAGTGCCTATCGGTTTCTAGTAAAAACCGACACATATTCTTAAATAATTTATAAAAATAAAAACAGTGACGCGAGGTCCATTATCAGCTCCTGTATTATAGATACATCTTCGGTGTGCTCGGGGGAACAGTTTCTAAACTTGCCATAATCGACGGACACGGTTCTTCCACGCCATCGATTCATCAAGAGTAGCAGTTAAATTGCTGTCAAGATTTATCTTGGCGTGTACCGCTGGCGGAAGCGGACGTTAAATAAGTCTTGTAATAAAGCACGACGACGAGCCCTTGACTTTGTAGTTTGCCTGCAACACGATCGTAAATCTCCCCGATCGTAGGGACAAGTGTCGTTATTACGACAGGTGCGTCAAATTTACCTCGTGCTTAAAACCTCGTCGCTAAACGACCGGCATGTATCTGACTCTCGGGATGTCGTGCATTACAATTTGTAACGGAGTTTCAGACGATCTCTCGACGTCGAACAAATGCTTCTATGGAATTTAGCGAACCGTTGTTGCACCCTCGGCCGTTCTTACAAATTTCCTGAACGTTTTCGAAACTCGAGGTACGAACAAACGTCGTTCGAAAGCGAAAGTCCGGACTTGCGTTCGTTTCCGTGGGATTCGTCCTAAAGAAGACTTTATTTTCGAATAATTTGACCGTCTAGTCGTTTTAAAGTTCGAGCACTAATTATGCTAAGTAGTTTCCAAGCAGACCCAGAAACTATTAGGACGAATGCCAAGGAACTGTATCAACAAGCTTATCCGACCTTCTCTAATTAGTGCAAACTTTCCAGGAATTGCAGGGAACGCTTCGACAATGTATACAATACGAGTAGAAATCAGGGTGTTCGGAGACGTTTGGAAACCAATGACGCGGCTTATCGACGTGCTCGTTGTTTACATTTCAGGCTACTTGGAACGCCTTGGTCTGATTTACTGGAAAATTCTGCGAAACGGAATGGTTCCGTGTGCGTGTCTCTTTGAAACTCGTTAAAATCGAATATAATGGATTTTCGTAAACAGAAGTTGGTGAAAATATTGGACGAAATTCACGATACGTCGCGATACTGTGTTTCGCGTTTAATTACGGGATTTTATTTCACGTCGTGAAATCCGTCTGATTTTTAGAGTAGTTCGCGAGAACGTGTGGCGCACTATTTGTTAACGATCCGTTATCGATTTATCGGTTCCGCTGGCGCCCCTTTGATTATTCGTTTCGAAATTCTATTCATTGGTGAGTTCATATGCATGGAAAAGTGCCGCTTTTATTTCTACACCTAACAGGGCATTGAATTGCGTCCTCCATATTCCTTTTTTTTTTTTTTACTTTAACGATCGCAACCTTTCCATAGTCATACGGCTCTCGATTATACATTGTACAAATTGCGATATTACGTTAAAAAAATTACCTTCTTCTTCTCGCTATGATTTCACTTTATTTTTATAATTCGATACACGCGAACGTTTCCACCAGGATGTTTCGGATTCCTTTCGATATAAAACAACGACGAACCGTCCAATATGATAATTAGTCGCAGGCAATAGTTACATAATAATTATGAAACAAGTGGAAGGTTGAATACATTTGGGGTTGATTAGTAAAGTTAGTATACCAGTCACGAGTTAAAATAAGCGCTCGATGACGGAGGAATCGTTACGCAATCGAGTCTGTTCGAAGCTAGAAAAAGTAAACGCGTTATTTGTAGAAAAAACAGTTATTAACGATATAAAACTCGCTGCTTCTTTTCACTTTATTCACCTCCCACTCCCACTCGTTGTGCTCTCTTTTGTTCGAAATGCGTGTTTCTCATTTATATGCGTATAAGCCACCGCTGCTTTCATACCATCCCTCTGCTTACAGCGTGTAAACGTGGTACTCTGCGCGATGAATATACCGCGGAATTACCACTTTCATGCAATATGTACTACGGTTTTTGCGCATCAATGCACGTAGTTCTTGTTTTGAACCATTCGCGGCTGCGCGCGTTTATTTATTCTTCGGGCAGCTTTCTGCGGTCGCTTGGTAACACGATGTAATTTACACTTTCCGCGATAATGATCATCGCTAATAGGAACAAATGGCATCATTGCTTCGGTTTGTATCGGCGATTTTCGCGCAGGCATTCGTTGCCTTGTTCGGAGGACGTTTTATTTGTATACACGAATTATTCGAGAAAAGGGAAAAATCACTCGAGGAGACTTCGCATTATACGAAATAAAAGAATTTTTTAATTGAAAAGCGTACGAAAGGTTTCCTTCGTGGTTGTTAGATCGCATGGTTAGGCCTAACCCAGACCCATAGAGACATCTGCCTTTTCGGGAGGCGCGAGTGAACGTGATGGGAATTGAAATAACTATTTACGTCGAGGTTGCCAACAGGTCGGACACGTGCCTTCTTTTTGAGCGTATTTGGGACGAGAGGACGGTGATACTGTCAAACGAGAATCCCATTGGCATATAAGCGTGTAATTATAGTTGTCGGCTATTTAGATAAATTGGAACGAAGCCTCGGGGAACGTGGACGAACGAGAACTGGTACGCGTTGCAGGAGATTTGAAAAAGGCAAATTTCGTTGCCGTTTTGACATTTCTCTTGTCGAACACTTTGAAACCGCAGGGATCATATTTTTCCGGACTGGTGGAGCTACGATCGAACGTGTTCTGTGATAATTACCGTGAAACGTGGTAGTCGGATGGTATAATTAAGCGATATATCGATTTCTCGTTCCACCGTACGATATTCAGCGTTGTTATCCCACAAATCTCATTGGCATGCAAGCGATCGCTTATTACTTTCGAAATTAGCATAGCAAATGCGACGTGTTTTCGAATTTCGTGGCGGTATAAATTCGTATCAGCGGATGACATAGATTAATAAACAATTATACGTACGCCACTGTCCGCACCGGACGTATTATAAACGAATAGACACGTAGATAAATATTCTGTCCGAAATTTCCACCGAATTGTGAACAATAAGGGTAACGGCGTGTCAGCCATATGTCGATAACATAATCTGATTGATGTTGGGGCATTAGTCGTTGCCATTGTGGCAATACGCGATTTCATAACCCGCTGTTAGGCCTCGGTTGTTGGTTTTGTCTTCGATCATTAATCAATTCATCGTGGTATTATTTATGTCCCGCGATTAGGAATTTTTCGTTGATGATACGTAATTCAAGAAGCGGGTTCAGCAATAAGTATATTTTGCAGATATATTTTCTTATTAAATCTTCTTAAAAGAGAGGGATCAGAAAATTGGATGCGAAACAGATTTTAGTAACAAATTTAAAAAGAAATAAATATGCGTTCGTCGTACGAGACGAAAGTAGAGTGAGCCACCTGTTGATGATCCTTGGCGCGTGAGTTCAAATGTGTGCGAGAAGCTGTCAATATTTGTGCGCGTAGAGGGTCACTCAACATATTTTTCGTATATTTAAAATGTGGGTTTTTTGATTTGCGAAAATGAAACAATCTTTTATTACCCCTAATTTTGCAGCAATGACTGGGAATTTGATTCCCTCGAAAATTTTATTAAATTTTATCGTGTCAACAGCGTTTATTCCCCAGGCAAAACGGTGGTTGGAAGAATGAATTATCGAGCATGCTGTACCGTTGCTAAAAAAGCTTTTCTAACGAATATGAATGGGAACTTTTTAAATTCTCCAATAAAAGTCGCTTCTTGCATTCAATATCTGTTTACCATTAAAATTATGAATTATTGCGCGTGGAATCTCGACATAAAAGCGCCTGTATATATCCTGTAAAACGAACTGCTTAGCATTCGTTGTAAAAGGAAACCTATATATCAAACATTCGTACGATTTTGATAAACGAGTATGTGTCTTTTAATTGGTGTTCTTTCGTACTATCGAACGTTCACCTCGGCTTTACTTCTCGCGTGTCCTCGAATTCTCGAGACGCCCCAGTCACTTTGCAAGAATCATCCCGTGTATTCCACCTTGGGGAAAAGTATCACGCTTTACAAGATTAATCAACTCCGAGTGGTATCACTTCCGACCTTCTCGGAGAACCTGTTTCTGGTTCCGTCGGTTTATCCAGTTCTTCCTGGTTCGAGCTCGCAGGTTTCCGTGCTGTATTCCAGAGTGGGAACTTCAATCAAGTGGAAATCAAATCGATTTTAATAAATACGATACGATATTGTACATTCAATCCCATAAATATTCGTACCGTCTGTGTCTATCGAAGAAGTTTGACTAAATTAAATAATAATTTTGATATTACCAAATGAATTTTTCATTACAAATATGTATATGAATAAGCTTATTCATATTCATACAAACATACGCTTGAGAACATCAAACCTACCATTTAATTTAAACAAATCTCTTCGATAGATATAGGGGGTACGAATATTTATGGGACTGACTGTATTTCAGTGAAGTTGTACCGTAACTAAGGCAGTATTCGTATCTTTATTTCGCGAACTTAAAAGTAAAGCGAAGGCCTGCCTGGTTACCTACGAGCGCGAGACTCTTCTCCGAGAGTCGATGAACCAAGTCTCGTCGATGGACGATAAGATGCCAGGACACGTGGCTGCACACGCGCTGGGATGATTTATTTCTGCCGGCTCGTAAATCCTGCGTCGGGTATCGTTCCATTCACTCGCTGGGAGAGGGTGTAACGGCAACCGTTGTAACGTTTCTCATGTGTCCCGAGGCAGATTGCGATCTGGAAGAGAAAGTGGCTTCGAAGACCTGTCTTCGGAAAACTAAGGGTCCTGACGGACGAGGCGACCGTCTAGCGATTTCGGTCGCCCGAGCAATTTGTGGTTTCCTTCCCTTGGAGATCCGCAACCGCGAAAGGTTTCCAACAGTTGGTCTCGAACGGAGATTTCGATGATTAGTTTTTCCATCGTTTACCAACGATGCGTGGAGATCCTTTGGGTCCCAAAGGAGATCATAATTGCTCGTACCTTCGCTTCGTTTCTCGAGGCGCTTGGAACCCTAGCAATCTCGAACGATGGTTGCTGAAAAATTTGGGTCCCAAAGGAGATCATAATTGCTCGTACCTTCGCTTCGCTTTTTAAAGCGCTTAGAGCCCTGGCAATTTTTAACGACGGCTACTGGAAAGTAGAGTCTTGTTGCGACATAGTGAACGAAGCAGGGATACTTTCTGGTGATAGATTTACGAGCGGTGGTTCCTTTTGCTCCAGAATCTTGGAATAGAGACGTACGATTTACCAAATACGTAATAAAAATGCTAACAAACGCGCAGAGAGAACCGGGGCAGCAATCGAGAAACGGTTTAGGTATAATAGCGAGCCGTACGTCGATGGCATAATCTGTGCCCGGCGCACGGCTGGGAATCGGTGCCAAGGCTCGCATAAATTTGCGGAATGGAGAGGGTCTAGAAGAAGTCGTTTCCTCGCCAGTCTCGTTGTCTCGCTGTCCTTCCATTTGTTCTTTCCATCGGCGAGCTTCCGGCCCGACTTCTCGCATTTCCGAAGCATAATTTATCTCGCTGGTTCGAGGCTTTCGTCGAGTTGCGATTCGCGCGGCGTTTCTATGCCGCGTCCATCGAATTTTCATGAGACCTTCGTTAACTCGACGCGCGTTTATTTAGATACCCGATTGCTGAGCGTTCGGGGCGGTAATTCGGCTGTCACTTGGATTTATGGCCACCGAATGGACCACCCTGGTCCAAGAAGAAATGGTAATTTCAGGGGAAAGTGATTTGTGAGAGAGAAAATACATGTATCGGGTAAGGGGTTGGTATTCGTTGCCGAGAGAACTTGATTTGTTGGCTAAGAGGATAGATTGTATTGTTGGACACGTTGTATTGCATTCTTCTTCTGGTAGCACAGCGTGCTTTTTGAATTTTGTATCGAGGAAGATCATATATAGTCATTACAAGCTTGATATTTTACCTTTTCTATTAACCTCTTAGGCACGACGCGCCACTATAGCGGCTAACACGTAAAATTCGCGTTGTCCTCTGCCGTACAGATAAACAGCCCCGCGCAATATTCAACCGTGTCCAACGGGTTAATCACCTTTAAATCCTGTAGGCGATGTCAACTATACCGTATCATCTACGTATGTCACCTTACAATTAAGCAATCCATGGCCATTAACAAGTGCCTTGCTGTAATGGAGATAACAGGAGAATAAGATTCTTCATAATCTTCGTGTTAACATTCTTAAATGTAACATAATATTACCTACATAATTCGGCCTGTTCTACACGAACACCCGCAGGATATCAACCGAGTGCTTGATTCTATATCCGACCCTTACGAACGATTACGCATTACGCGTGTTGCAACGTGTATACGCAAAAGGTTTGCGTTTAATGAGGCTAATTGCAAGATCCAACACAGCATTAAGCCGGCTGCGAGTGGCGCGATAACGAACGAAATCGATCCTTTCAAATTACACCGCTGCTCAGCGTTCCCAATTTACCGTAATGGTTTGATCCCTGATATTCGATCGCCAATAGGAACTTATCGCCCTTGATATTCATAAATGACGATCGTGTAAACGGACGTCCTGCGTTTCCGTAAGCCCGCGAATAAAAATCACGCTAGTCGCTGGTAATCGACGGTTTTTATTGCGCCACCTAGACGGCAACGAGGAGAGCAGTTTGCGTTTCTTTCTCGCCGCGCTTCCTCTAAACGGTTTTCTTTAACGACCAACTGATTTTCCGTTCCCCATAGCTGCGTTTCCCAAATCTTTTCAGACCAGTATTTTTCCTCTCGCGATACATTCAAGGAACGCTTAGGGATGGGTGGTTTTTCGAGTAACAAGCGAACTTAGAAATTAGCCAACGAGCAAAAAAAGATTCGAAACGCTAAAATTGGCAAAAGCAAGAGAATTCGTGGATTACGAGTCTGGTAGCACGACGAGGCTTTTCACAGAGCAAAAATTTGTGGAACAGTATCTACGCCGTACTATTAAGGAACACGGTACTCGAAACTTCACCTCTTAATTTGTCGTATTACGCGAAGAACCTCGAGTGCAATTAGCTTTGTCTGTTCATCCTTGAAATTCGCCAGGATATCCCGTGACTCCCGAACAAACGTTTCTCTATGCAATCCCTGATTCCCTTTCGCGACGCGAATTTCAAGCTTTGATGCGTCCCGTGGTCTTCATCTTTATCACGCTCGGCTTTATCCCCGCCATTTTTTCGTCCACCCTTCATCCCTTCTCTTTTTTTGTTCCTATTTCTCCCGGTTGCTTACCTCTTTTTGCTCAGTGTAGCTTGTGCATTTCGTTTGTCACTCTCGTCAAAGAACGGTGGCTTCAAGTCTCTTCCGCCACGCTTGAAATTGCACGTCCTGGATTCCCGTGATGTCACCGACGAAGAAACGTACCGTCTTTGTTCGCCCGCAGCCAGTGTTCTGGTTTCTTTTCCACCTTTCTTTTCGCCTCTCCCATCTGTCCTGACGTTCTTGTTTCCCTCGCTTCTGCTAGCCACGTCGATTGCCCGTAATAAATCCTGTAATTGGCGTACGCCTTAAAAGGATTCCAAGAAACTCCTACCAACGATTATTATAAAGATCGATAACGCACCGTTCGGTCTCTATTTTCGATTCGTTTCAGTTTTAACGTAGCTCTCGATTTGATTTCTACGAATTGAATACATTTATTCCTTAAATTCACGGTCACTAAATTAACCGTGTCTTTCCTTTTTTTTCCAGGTGAGTTGCATAGAGATACTCGATGGATCGCGGCCTTGGTAGACACGTAAGCGAATTTGCAGTACATACCGTTTAAAGTAAAAGTGGAATGGCTACATTTGTAGCGAAACGGGGACTATTTTCTATTTTTAAACGGTCTTTCGCGAATCCCTTCTCTGCTTCGGTATTCAAGGTTTTCGAAATGATCAGAATTACTGGCAGCGATAACTACGAGGAAGGAACGTCGAGAATTCGAAAAATGAGAATAGTCGGGTATTTGGGAAACGCACACGCAGATTAATACGCGACGCGTACCACGTTAGATTCTGAATAATTCCCGCACACATAAATGTTGCAAGTTGCCACCGATAACTGTTGCAGCTTATTTCTGCGAGAATCTCGCCCCGAATCACAGGGAATGCGATATGAGAAATCACCAAATTTACCGTGGAACATAAAGACTCCGTGCATCCTAATCAAACCGAATACTCGATTCGCTGAGGAACGCCTGACACTGTTCTAGCTTTCAAATAAATTTAATCGCACTTATTAGCGATCGAAAGGAATTTTCCTCGACTACCGTTGACGAAAGGCTAAGAATAACTAACGATCGTCGAAGATGTATCATGTGAACCGGTTACCAAGTTAAATTGAACCGTTTCATCGAAGGTCTGAGCGGAGTGTCGATTCAGGCTTAGGTCGAGACGTCGACGTCGTCGTCGATGCTGTTCCAATAGACTCGAGCGTTTGTGCGCGCAGTCTGGGAGAAACTTGGGTTATGTGTGCGTACCTTAGGTGTGAGATCGCAGGTTAACTGGCATAACTGTCTCGAGCGTGGTCCCTGGTAATCAAGGCTTTCGCGATTGCTCCCGTGCAATCGTGCACACGGCCAGAGTTACGCGTGTGTCCGGTTTCCATCGAGAGCGTTGAAGTTACACACGGTGGAGATTTAACACCTGCGCATATTCGTCGAGTTAAATGTCGTATTTGGGAATTCCAACGAGACTGTGGCTGCGCGATAATCTCGTCTGTAATCTTGCTCGACGTTTCTCCTTGCGGAGTAGTCAGGATTTTCGTCGCGACGGGATCGATGTAGTTCAACAAAAGCGAAACGTGGCGATTAACCCTTCCGTGGGATGATAAACAGCCCAAAACCTGTGCATTTTTCGTTACGTTCGGGGTTGCTCTCGGTCGTGATAAGAAAATGACAGAGACATGCTTCGCGTTCGTGATAAGGCTCGAAACGCGATGCACGTAGGCGCATCACCGTTTCTTTTTCGTCAAAAGAGCACAGTTTTAATTTCAAGCGGGCATTTATAATTTACCTCGCGTCCTTTATAGAGATGGAACGCAGTTTCTTTAAAATTTCGAATCTGAGCTATTGTTATACAAAACTACCAATACTGTATCTGACACGTTAACACGCGCGATGATGCGTTACCTTTGCGGAGAAGGTTCTACCCTCGAGTAAAGCTGGATTGTTGCTAATGCTTATATCAATTATTCCAGTTGCTCGCAATTCGAACCGTTCAAAGCATTCAAATCCTTGCATAATTCATCAACTACTCGGCAACATCTGCTTCGCTAACGAACTTGGTCCCGACAGATCGTAAGCAATTGTTAAAAGTAGCCCTTCGATGACGTTTCGAGTATTCGTCCGCTTCAATGGAACGCGTCGCGATAAATTAGCGAGCCCTGAAGGATGCTGCGTAAGGTCGTTGTAAACTTGGAAACCGATGGTGTAACATCTTATGTAATGCTTCCGCGGGAGTTGGTTGCAGCTATCGGGTATTATGGATGAAGTGGAAGCCCCCGAGTTTTCAAAGTTCTCGAAAGTTTGCTTTTAACTTTTGCTTTTAATGAATACTTGATCGTGATGTATCACCTAATACTTCGGATTTAATAAAATGCAGCGAGCACGAGACTTTGTAAGAATAAGGATTCAATTTTAGCGAGCCGTAGCGAGTTGGGAAGATCGTTAGGAAGTTGATCTCTTTACCCAAATTTTGTTGGTTTACGGTTTTCGTAGCGACGTATTACATGTCTGGTAATTTGTCTCGACACTAAACACCCACCTCGTCGAGAACCCACTACTAACGTCCGCGTGAAATAAGAAGATCGAATTACCTGCATCGAATGTATCGATCGAACGTCATAATAAATGCAGCCACAATGGAAGAGCCTCGCATCAGTCGTCTTCGCTCGTATTCCAAACCGCGATGACCTGTTTTCCTTAAACCGTTACGCGCCAGTTTTAGATATTGCCGTGTAGTAGTCTGTAATGAGACAACATTTCGCTTCGGTGTATTGCGTTCGTTATTCTCGAATATCGCTCTTTGTGTTCTTGGGCTTCGCTTTCTCCAAGTACGTATTAAGTACGCCGAAGGGAAAAACAATAATCGTACACTACGATAGTCGAATTTTTACTTTTCTAGTTTAGGATACGTAGATAGGTACTCGTTTCGAGTAAATTACCGTTTGTTGGAAGCGCGAGTCGTCGTAAATCGAGGACTATACCTGGATGGACGCGAAACACGAGTTAATTCATCGGGTGGAAAGTGGTGAGAGCCTGGGAATGCGGTAAAATTAGTAAGAACGTTTTATGGTATAGGGAAAGTTGCAATTGCTGACATTAAAAGTGTCTTTATTAAGGATTTTAGCGTGCGCTTGTCGCGTTAGAAAAAGCGTTTAAAAAAAAGCAAATTCGAGCATGCTAAAGACTGGAAACGACTTGTCGTATTTTTCCTATTTAGGTTACGAACAGTGAACTTCTCTCTCTTCTGCTACCGTTAACGCCATAAGTCAGGGCTATTTGAGGCTAAGTAGGACACGTGACTGTTCGGTTTTTCGTAACTATCGGAAGCTGTCCGCGGCAGCGACACCAACTTCGGGCGGAAAACGCGGATCTCGGTCTTGTCTAACGTTAGACGCGTTGCGAAACCGGCGTGCTAGACTAATTTACAAGTAGTATCACGGTCCTTCGCCTCGAGTTTTCATCGAGGCGGAGAGACGACGAGTTGGCAGGGAGTTTCGCGCCGCGTTTCCGCGTTCGAGAAGGATCGCGAATACGGTTTTAAGGACCGCGTGAAAGCGGAAGATCTCGTCAAAACTTGGCCAGGCAGCGGGGCGCGGATAGAAGCATCTTGAGATTTTGCAATGCTCGTTTTAGCCCCGCGTTGCTGAAAGTGACTTGAAATCGGCTCTCTCGGCCGGGCAAAAGTTAATCCCGCAGCATCGCTGGTGTACTTTGGCGGTGTATAGGGTTGCTCGGTAGTCGAGTAATTTCGTTGGTCTCTCTCGTCCTCGTCCTTCCTATTCCCGTTGCTTGTTCGGCTTTGAAGATTGTGATACTCGATCTGCAGTCTAAAGATTCTATTAAAATGTAGATGCTATCGATTGCAACTTTGCAACGCAAAGCGCGATCGTGTCAAAGGTGTTGTGCTGCGCGGTCAATATTGTCTATTAGGGTGGGCTGAACGGTCTGCGGTTCCACAATCGAAAGACTCTCCAGCCTCTTCCTCTTGCATTCGTATTTAGGCTCAGGAGAAACAAACCTGTTTCTTCCACAGAAATTGACCCTCGAACTGCGAAGGTCGTATGAATTTATCCATAGAAATCAATTTATTAATATTTAGTTGCAAATTAGTATCGAGGATATGTGTATAGTCCCGAAGTTACTACATGGAATCTAGGCTAGAGGAATGTACTCCGAGTTACAGAATGCAACGATACAATAGATTTTAGTAACAGCGGCCCGGAAAAGTCGAAATTAGGACAAGGAGAAAGGGCTGCTCGGGTGAAGTTACCACTTAAGCAAATACGACGATTGTGTCGGAAAGGAGGCTGGTTATTCAACGCTGGACAAGAGAAGCCTCCACGGATTTTACTCTACTTTTACATGGAACATATAAACATCCAGGGAAAAGTATGGAGTTACATTCGCTTATTGAGAGTCGAACAAAATTGTAAAGCGACTCTCGTGACTTTGACCGCGAGAGGGTTGACGTTTTGTTCGAGTACGATCACCGAGCGCGAAGAACGCGGAGGAGGGTATTATACAGGTAAAAGAGGGGGCGAAAGCTGTCCGAGATTAGAATCGACGGCCGTGAGATCGGCTTCTGAGTGCGCAGCTCGCACTTTGTCGATGTGTTTCGTAGCATGCACATCGGAGTCGAAGAGCAAGCGCACGATAAAGGGGAATGTATCGATCGCCGTGTCACGGGACCTTCTTTCGCTTCCTTTGTTTTCTATTTGATCCTTTCTTATACTCGTTTTTCTCATCCGTTTCTTCCCTTCCACCCCCATTTTCCTGCTCGCTCTTTATTCGTTTCCCTTCCTCCCTCTTTCGTCTATTTCGGCTTTCTCTTTGCGCTCCTGCATTCACTCCCGGCACTGATCTCTTTTCTGGCGCCTACTTTGCCAGTGAAAACTGAAGATTGGAGCTTTATTCATTTACCATGTTATCCTGTGATAAGGGCGCGGCTGTGTTCGAGAACCTTGTACGTGTGCGCTGTGTAAATTCCGCGTTTTATCTCGAGAGCTTTCCCGCTTCTCATAATATACCTCTCTGTGTGCTTTGATATGCTGGCTGCAACCGGTGGGCTTTGGGAATGTATCATCGAGTAATATCAAACCTCATATGGAATTTCGTGGAAATATCGGACTGTTAATTATTTGAGCGATGTGAACAAATCTTTGACTTGTAGATTGCACGCTTTTTATGGGTTAGGAGATAAAAGAGACCTAGGAAGATTTAAAATATCCCGTATCCATGGTGTAACAGCTAAACTGTTACAGAGCTATCATGCCTAAACTGTCGTGGATACAACAAATGTTTGAGGCCTATCATATATGACTATTGTTTTTTTTTTCTCTCCTGGAAGATTTGTTTGTATTCGTGATAGTTTAGGCATTATCGCTCCGTAACAGTTTAGCTGCCAGACCCTGTATGAACTGTTACGTCGCCCTGTCCACTCGATGCCAGTATTCCTATTCTTTTTCAAGTTTTCAATAGTACGAAGAGAGATGTAATCGACTCGAGGCACATAATTGTTACCGTTACCTCTCGTTATTCGGACAATCAACGATCAACGAGCGTTCGCAACAAAGGAGTGCTTTTTAAAAATGGCACAAACACTGCTCTTGTTACCGCGCTTTGTCTATTTCGCTCGACACACGTTACGTAAAAGACTAAATAGTTTTTCACCGTTAGCAACTCCATCGTTTACAACGTTCCCGCGGCGAACAAGAAACAAAAGTATTCCGTCCACGAAAAACTAGTTATTAACGCGGGCCGGGAAATTGTAAAAACAGCCCACATTTGGCCCACGGTTTTGTGCATCACCGTTTCGGAGCGTTTTACTTGGACCTGTTCCTTTTATCTTCCTACTGTGACCAGGGAAGGTATAGAAGCTGTAGCAGCCTCTTAGAATCGAAAATGTGCAATCTTTCGTAGCATGACAAATCGCCGAAGCCACGGTTCGGGGACATCGGGTGAAATTACACGTGAGTGCAAACAACAGGAACAAATTTCCGTTGCCACAGAAACACTCTCATCGATCCTTCAAACGATATCGTTTCTTTTCCCCCTTATCCGCAGTTGTGATTCTTGCATCCCGCCGTTTACTCGGTACGTGTTTCATTAGTCTCGTTTCTTTTTTCTCGTGTCCACATATCGAGCCCGTAACGAAATACGTTCTCATTTCGAGACGAACGCCGTGCACCGTATTTCTTCTTTGAACTATTATCGATCATGCATCGTTTTCGAAGATGAAACAATTTCACCAGACTCCCTATGGTAGAACTAAATGATCGTTTCGATACGTTTTAATACCGACGCATAAACAATGTATTTACGTTGCAATCATTTTAACGAGGCGACTCGTCTGTTTTGATTTCAATTTTCTGTAGCGTTATTTATCGAAGCAATGCACGATAAACGGCACGAATTCGCTGGGAAAATATCGAGGAAAAACGGGTACCGAAACTGTTGGCTTCACGGCAATTGTGACGTGGATTAGAGACGGGTATCGACTCGGTCGATATATCGAGGAAAAATGCGAAACGTTTAAGAGAATAATGAACGAATAACAGCGACAGTTTTTTCACGGTAATGGAATGCAAAGAGACGAGCTCGAGAACTTTTCCATACGACATGGAACGTTTTTTCTTGTTCCTTGATGAGTAAAAAAGGGATTCATCGGCTGAATAATTGGCTACGCGAAGCTATCGCGATTTTATTACATATTTCTTTCTGTACAGCAAATACGGTATGACGAGCCATCTGCGCGAACCAACAACTACAGACTTTCGACAAACACCGTAATTTATTGGACCGTACGTCGAATATGTTTGGTTTGATCGTTGTGCTGCTGGTACTCACAATTTTCTGTTTGCCCTAGTCGAAACGCCGACGAACTACAATACATGTTCGCGTAGGTGTGCAGTACTTCATACTTAAAACGTTATTTTGAACTTGGAAGGATTAACTTAACGATAACTCGCAAACACACCTGTAATTCTTCTCGCTTTAATTCTTTCTTCGATTCGTAGTCGAATATTTTGCTGATACAGATAATCCATGTATATTTTCGCATGAGCGAATAGTTTAATGAGGTCGATGGCTGGGATTTGTACCGAAACGTAAAATACCGGATATTGCAGCGATATCTTTCACTTGGAAAGCTTTTATAAAAGTAAATATATAAAACTATGGCATTAAGAGCGTGACGTCATTCCAATTTACAAAAATATCTCTGTAGAGTTATTTACTCTGTAAATATTCCGAAAAGCTGGGTTCTTTTTATGAAGGGGAACCGATTACAGAATCAATAATTAAAAAATACGAATAAAAGCGATAGAGAAATAGCAGAAACAATAAAATTTATAACGGCTTTGGCACGATTCTACTGGCAAATTTTGAAGTGTCTGGTCGATGGGGTCCGTTTCAAGCTTTTCATGAAACGCGTATTTCGTTTTCAGTGTGTTTTATCCTTCTCATAAAATCCGTATGTACTTCGTTTTCGATCAAATAAACCACATTATCCTCCATTTTGATGTTTACATAAATCTCTTCGTTTCGCTATCAGCGTGTTTTCTCTGTAATATTGTTGAAAATTTATTCATTTAATATTACTACCATTTAATTAATAATAAAAACGGAAGTCAAGGGAAGTCAAAGGGGAATGACCCCTTGAGGTAGTTGTTTCGAGATGGTCCCGTTCGAAAATTTCGCCTGTAACGCAAAAGTCTCGTATAATTAATCGAAGAAGGATCGAGTGAAGTTTTGTTAAATAAATGAAACTCCGTTAAATAAATCCACGGAACATCTACCTCAAACTTCCCCTCCAGCTGTAACACTCGAACGCACCGTGCACGCGTATTGCGTAATCATCCGCGATAAAGAACCACTCCAATATCGCGAGAAGTTGCACGTTTCCGAACAAAAGCGACACTTTCCTCGAATCCTTTTCTTGCGACACTCGAAAAAAGGTCGCGCAATCGGTGCCAAGTTTCCGCTTCTTTCAGTCATTCGTCGAGCCAATGCGTTCCCTCGCAAAAATATGTTCGTTAGCGTTTCCTTTCAAGCGGAGGAAGAACACGCGCAAAAGACGCTCGGTGGCTTCGAAGGGAGAGAAATTCGATACTGCGGGCGCCGCGGCTGAAGAAAAGTCTCTACCGCTTTTTAGAGAAAAACATTGCCCACAGGATCGCGAACGGTCGAGAATAATCTTAACCCCGGCGTTACCTTCTATTCCAGACCCTACCGTGCTCAACCGAACGAAAAGGCGAGCGTAGAACCCGTGGATTGCTTCCAGTGCTCGGCCTACTTCCGCAAAGCACACCCAGAAGGAAAGTTCGAACCAGCGCTAACTGCGGTCATTAACTTGAACGAACATTTTCTGAAAATGCCTTGCAATTCGAAAGCGGCTTCCAAATATTAACAGATACGTGCCAAGTTTTCCTTGACCTACTGCAAATAACATCCGCAGGTAAACCACAGAGGGCCAGCAGAGAACTGCTTCAAAAACCGTTAAATACACCCCTCTCCCTTCCCCCGCGAGATAATTTCCGGTTTTTGTACGCCGCACCGTGCGGTCGCCGACTCGAAAAGCTCGCCAGAAGTCGATTTAGACAATTTTCTCTAAACGCAAAGATTTCGCTACTTAAAGTAGTCAAATGCGGGAAGAAAAACGGACGTTGTTTTTTTCCTGTTTGCGATTCGAGAACCGATTTGCTCGAATGTTAACAGTTTTCGTCGTTCGGTCGTAATACTCAACCCGTGTTTGTAGAAGTCTTGCTTTGACTTTGCTAAAATTTCTAATATACTGAATTTTTTCGTTATCCTATTGAAAACTTTCGAGGAAAATGGAAGAGCGTAGTTTTTAATTTGCGAATCATCCAAGGACAAAAACGGGGAATAAACAGAAAGTCCAAGCCGCTTATACCGTAGTCAGGAGCGCGTAAAAAGGTCCAAGGATGAAAGCTTAAAAAGTAAGAAACTCAGAGTCGGGACACCAAGTAACGAGACTAATTAATTGAATAGAACCGCCTGGTAACGAGGACCGCGCAACAGGGCGGAAGTCGCATGGTAATTCTTTGTTTCGAGACTTTCCATAAATTAGCTCGACAATTGAAAATTAGTACGACACTCTGTGTTTGTAATAGGACCATTAATAGTTAACAATAATCTTAAATTCGTAAAAACTGTTCAAAAATAACATTTGGTCGTCGCTCGTAATAGGTTAATCCGTTAATATCAAACTGTCCTGCCTTTAAATTTTCTTCGCCGATGGCATTACAATCCCGACTTTCTTTTGCTTTCAACCGTGATTACATTTGACCCGGGATGCTGAGCAAACGAATTGGAAAGAGTTGCAGAAATCTGGGGACAGTTCTATTATGATCATCGAATTAGCGGAATCGCGTACAAAAGCGCGGACCCGTTTGTCGCGCAGAGTTTCCGTCGCTTTTCTTCTTTCTTTGGGAGGGCACCGTCTAACGAACGTTGCCAGTCGTTAATTACTATTCCCATTCGTGATCTCAGTTACGGTTCCCAGCCTCTGTCCGTCCTTTTCTCTGGCAGACTCGTTCTTTCGACGGAATATCGTTTTCTCTGACATATTTAGGTCAATGGTCCAGGAATGGAACGGAAATTCGTTCTGAAAATCAGGATAATTACGCGAATCCCGATCCGTCTGCTAGATTGCGGTTTCCTGGCTGATTTAAGAATCGTTTGACCATCTGGAAATATACGTACCTCTATTTGCAAGATGGAAACGCGTCCCCTGGCAGGTTGTATCAAAAGTAAACTAAAGCGATAAATATATCTACGTTACGCGAATCTACAATTCTAGGAAGTATGTGTCTGCAAAAGGGAGTATATCATTCGTACGATAGTCGTAAATCCTGATATGTAGGTTGTCTAGGTTCGGGAGTATTTATATCTGACTTGACGTCTTGCCATAAATATAAAAAAAGAAAGCGTTCCCGTGTAACTTTTGTTTTATTAAAAAAATTGTTTACGACATACATTCCACGACGGAGTTATCGAGGTGCTTCCGTCCGAATTTGCGTTGACTCGAATCACTTGAAACGTAGCTGCGAGTTATTTTTTCTCGTAGCTTCTATAACGGTCTTTTGACATTAAAATCTCCTTGGATTCGAGCGTTCCTATCGAAAGTTATGCATTTAATGCTGTGTGGTTTTCTGTTGAAACGGTCAACTTGAAATTCTTATCTGTACATGAATTTCGATCGAAATTTCGCCCATACCTGGCGTGTAGTTACAAATTGCGATTCTCTGTACAACATTCAACCATGTCCGTCATCATCTTTTGGCAACACGAAACCTTGAACTACTCCTCCAGTAATTCGCTCTAAGAGCTGGGAGAGATCGTGAGAAAGATCAGCGTCGTAGCTAACTGCGAATCTGCACTGCAACGCTAATTAGAACTTGGAGTTTCTCCTTGGGTCCCGATAGAGACAGATTTATCGTAAATTCGCTTGACCGTTAGATTAGGACTCGAGGATCACTAGGATCAAACGAGAGACGCGCTCAACTTTGTCGTGTGTTGGTATTCCTCGTCCCGACCACCCGAGGACTGGTCAAAGGTAAAATATACCTTGGCGAAAGAATCATTTCATTGTTTTTCTTTGCTTGGGAGAACGATGAACGGAGAACGCTTATCTGAAATGTAGCGTAATAATAAAAATAAAAGAACCGGTAACCAGGGATTCGCTCGTACGGACAATCTGTTCAGAGGTTCGGTTACTCGAGATTTGACGGTACCTGGACATGCGAGCGTTGCGAAGAAACTCAATTTCCTGGCGGATATTCGCGTCGCTTTGGCCGTTCCGAACTTTGTTTGAAGTATCATTCGATTAAACGATATTTACGAGCGTAACGAATGATAAACGAACCGAGGTGCGCGTATCATTTTCGAAATTGCATTTCTAGCGAGCCATGAGACGGCACCGGCAATATTTTTAAGCGCCTCAGCGACTCTCGAGAAAATAGGATGAGAAAAGCTATGCCGGAGGCTGGCGTTATCACGATAAACGGACGACCATATTTTTCTGAGACGTGCCCGGTTCCATTACACTCCCTCGTTAATGTTCCCCGTGCAGAAAGTGCAACGGTGTATCGTAACGACGCCGGTTCTCCGGCACTTTATTAACTTCTCATCGCAATCAAGCGTTGCCTCGGCCTTTGAAAAAAGTATGCCTCTTTCATCGATCCGCGTTAGCCACGCTCGAAGGGCCACGGAATTTTAGAATACCCCTTTACGGACTGCCAGACGATATCGTGAAATTTTACGACACTGTCGCGATGTTTTGGTAATGTCGACGAGGGTTTCCTGTTGCTGAGGGGAGCAGAGCAAACCTCTGTTCGCCCAGGCAACCCTCGTGCAAACACAGAGAGTCACTCCGCGTCGAATCGTTGACTTTTTGCGCTCGATGCCACGGATTTCAGCGAAATTGAAATATACGCCAACTTACGCGGAGGTTAAATCATCGTTTCGTTTTCGAAAAATGAGACTCGTTGCATTTTGCGATTTTAATATCGAGAGCCCCGGCTATTGAAATCTCAAAGAGACGCACCGATAATTGCGCGAGCACATTTTACCGCTCGTAAATGAACAACCATCGGATTTACGATGCTTATCGCCGACAAATAACAGCCACTCAATTAGTGCGCGTCTTTGGAAAAGTTGCAGGAGCCATGCATCACCACGCCATCGGCGAATGACATCAATTAGTTTTGATAAGTCGAGTGTGATGAATATGAAAAGTACTTTGAACTTGCTCGAAAGCTTCCAGCCGATTACGTGGAATCTGTTGACGCCAAGTTCCCGGGCTACGTTAAAATTGTTATCAAAAGTGGTCCCGAGGCTGCCAGAGGAGTAAACCGATAAGTTGCATAGCAAGGTTTTGCCCTTTTAGATGCAGGAAACCGAGCACGGCGCTCCATTTCGGTTATTGCCACTGAAATTCTGAGGGCTCGTTGTACAGACTCTACGAGGGCATATACTTGCAATCCTACTCATTATTACGAGCCATTCGATGTAACCCATTCGGTGGCAAGGGGCGGTCGAGAGACGTCTCGTGCCTTCCAGCTACGGGTTCCTTAATGATCCAGGTAAATGAGAATGACTGGCGGTTAAAGTGCAATCGCCAGTTTTATAGCGAGGCTGTACGTGCTTCGCAACGATAAGATATCGGGTGTCGTTTATATTAATTCAGCAAGTATAGCCAAGTCTTTTCGTAACGATCGGATTATTTAAGGCGGATCGTTCGTTCGACGTTTTTACGTCATGATTTATTCGATCGGCGATTCCTTCGCGATACGGAGTGATCGTTTGTTATTTACTTTCAGCTTTTAACATTTTTCAAGCGCTACGGGTGTACGCTTAATGTTTAATCGACGTAGAATGATATCGGGGAATTTTTTGTCGCGCATTTTATTCCTTGCAACCCTCCAACTGTCATTTATTCAGATCGATATGGAATCGTTCAAACGACAAACGGTACAGAGGCTTGAGGAAATGAAAAATTCAAACAATTTTCATAATTTCGAACTTGAAAATCGTGGAGATTCGTTCGCAGGCGTCGATACATGCATAGATTTACGAGTGCATTTCATACCAACGACACAGAGCAGTAAAGTGCAAATTGGCACGAACGCCAAAGTGAACTTGGCATGACTGGTACACTTGTAACGTATATTACACACAGAAACAAGAGCCTGCACCATCCTGCAAAGTGCATAAAATTCGAAGGAAGCTGTCTTTGATCCTTCCTTTGTCAGCTGCGCAACGTCTCGGGAGGCAATCAATTTCCACGGCACACAGGCATTCCAGATTTCGTACGCGTCCGTAGAAGGACGTTATCGATGCTATTAAATTCATTTGTGAAAGTCTTGGGCATGTTACACGTATGTTTTCAGTATGTAACAGGATTGGACGTAATACGACCACGTACTGTATGCTCCAACTGTTAATCATAGGGATGTCGTCCTGGCATGATTCAAGCGGTCATACCTTGGTTCATATTCAGCTGGCCTCATCATTACCTCGAATGGTCGTAGTACTGTCAGCGGGTACTTGGACATCCTACGTCACCGGTTCCCAACCTTTCCTGTATACTCTAACTTTGTATACTCATAGGTGAGCATCCTTTCTCCACCCTTCCTCGTCCCTACTCTTTCTTCCATCGTTTCGTCTCGTACACAGAACGAACCAAGTAGATAAAAGTTCCACCAGAGTCGCGGAAATAATGTCGAGTGATGAATGATTCGGTTCCATTGATCGAGAGCGCGGGGTCTGCTAGGCCGTTCTAATTGGACGTTTCGCGAATACGGCACCACTGTCGCTGGTACGTTTAAATCGGTTTATTATAGCATCGGAGTGCGCACCGTGTGCGCCGGCAGTCATGGTCCGGCAATGTGTTGCAAATTACACAAGCGAATCGCTTTCACTTGGCACATGCTGGGGTTGTCGCGCTTATGTATAGACGTACGCGTGCGTCTATTCGCCGGTGTGCTATTTTAGCGTTCCCTATCCCTTAGCAGTTTACGCGCGCTAACTGTATCGGGGCCAGGACTCGCGCGCACCCGTACGTTCCAATTTAACGTTCTAATTTGACGTAACCGCGTTAGTGCTCTCGGTCGCCGGCTATAAGTGCCCGGCTAAAGCTTACGAACCTAATTACGGTCTTTAAAACGCCACGAGGAAAAAGGAAGGTCGAGGAAACGAATCGACGCGCATGAATCGGCTCGAGCACCCAACCTCTTTCCTACTTCATCTCCGTGTGTAACAAAAGCCTTTTCATCCAGCTCCAAATGGTTATTCGTCGAGTGCCGTCGCGATGCTTCACCTGGGATACAAACATTATTCGGGGAAAACTAATTAAAATTTATTACGAATGGGAAATATTAGGTTGCACATCGTGAACTTTCGTGACAGTTTTTTTTCCAACGAGATACGAGTGCGTTCGTTGTATTACGTTACACGGAAGGTCTCGTTTCCTGGATAGACGTCGTTTTTGATTAATGCTTTTTTCTTGAATATTTTCTCTAGAACGTGATCGAAATGTTTGAAATAGCGGTAGTCATCTCGCGGACAGGTGAATAAGATGGATGCGGAAGAGTTTACGCCCCGAAACGATAGGTGGATGTACAATACGTCGGCCATTGCCATGGAGCGCCAACTGCTCGATGCTTAATTTCAATTTTCTGAACGATATTTGTTAGTAACTGTTTTCTGGATTTCAGGCGTCCTCGTCGAAGAGACGAACTCTTAAATTTTTTACCCAAAGTCGGAATCAAATCGTCGGAGCTTTCGTTCGCCACAGCCGCAACCCTTTAAGCGTCTGCCACCTGTTTCTGATTTTCCGCGCGTCGGACGCTCTGTTCCCCGATGCAAAGGCGTCTAGTTCTCGCTCGAGCGGGCTGTCGTAAAAGGATTTTACGATCGCCTGGCGCTCGGTTGCTTTTGACGCGCGAGTGCGTCCCACACTTTTCGTCGGAATTATTCAACGGATTCGCTGTACCGTTTCGACGGATGAGGCTTCATCCTGAAAGCGTCTCGCCGGAGCGGACGTATTCTATAATTGGTTCGCGCGACTATGCGGCACACGCGTCGCGTTCCAGTTTCGCGAACGCGTTCCTGGCACGCTCGTTTCGTCTGCCCTCTTAGCACGAATCTTGAAACGGTCGTTCCTGGTCGTTGGAGGTGCACCGTGTGTATGGTGCAAATTTCATGACGTTCGCGAATAAAAGGAAAATACGCCACAGGCTGTGTTTACGCGACTGCGACGGTTCTGCTGTCGCGAGCTGGATAATGACAAGGAACCGTCAACCGAGACGAATCTAGTCGTTCGAGGTGCTGTAACCTTGCCAAAATATGGCTCCTTATGGAAGGCTTCCAATTATTCCTGTTTTGGAAATATCTAAATTTAAATGTCGCGTTTAAATTAGCGTAGACCTCGATTTTATTTCATTCCTTGCAACCCTCCAACTGTCATTTATTCAGATCGATATGGAATCGTTCAAACGACAAACGTTACAGAGGCTTGAGGAAATGAAAAATTTTCGTCTCTCACCTCTGTTTTTCTGCGTGAAAACAAACATGCGAACGGTAACGGATCTGTCCCATATTTACGTGTAATTAAACCTGTATATTCTCATCGTTTCCTGAACAATACCAAAGGATGACAACTATGACGGCTCGATAGCCGAGTGCACGTAGCGACGACTTCGCGTGCGAAGGGGAAAACCTATACGAACCTTTGAAAAGGGTCGATTTTTATGGGACGACGGGCACGAAGGAGCGCAGAGTGCATCGGACATGTGGTTCGCTGCGCATGTCGTATGCAGCCGACCTGGCTCCATCCGAAAGGAATGTTTATGTGGAGTGTTCGTTTTCAGGAGGACACTGTTTGTCTTAAACGGGTCCAGAAGCCTGTCTCTGATTTCTGTATATTTTTCTCGCGAGGGAATACGGTTTTCTCCCGCTAACTCAGCGGTAAACACGATGACGCGTCGCTTCTTCCTCGGCTTGAATTTCCCTATGAGTCGCGAGGTTGGTCTTGGAGCCGCGCTAGACGGAAGTAGAAGGAACAATCTAAACAATAACAACGTACGAGGAAGATCTAGAATCTAGACATTTCCCGAGATGTAACGCTTGGGTTATCTGCCTCCACTAGTCCGAGGTTATCCGTATCGAGACCTTTGGTCGTAAAAATTCGTTCGTGGTTACGTTTCAGTAGTGGAGTGTTTTCTGTACTGCTCGTTGCGCCATGTTGACCCACTGCTAAGCACAGCTTCTATCGATATAAACGGACCGTGGCCTGCATTAGAACTTGGAGCATGGAATTAGAAACGCTAGCAGGCCTACCCAAAGCCGCTTTCCTACGCGTGCACTTGAAGCATCTCTATCGATTCGGAGGAATACGCTACGCTTGCAATTTCAGCCGTTCACTGCATAAATTCTGATATCCCAATTCTCCGAATAATAAAGATTAACACCATTAAACAACAAAATTTGTTCGGTCATTGAATAATGAATAATTTATTTCAGAGTCTATTTTGATCGCGTTTCTCAAGTTTTTATTTGATGGAATTAATCGAGTTAACGTTTAAGGAACGTTTTAGTTTCAACGTATACGTGGGCGTATTCTCAGTTTTCTTATAAATTAAGCCAGTCACGCTTTAATTAAACGTACTGTAAGCTACTTTGTATAATCCAGGTGCATAGCTCCGCGGTTCCGAACGTTGTCTAGTCGCGCGACCTTTTTCCACGGATTAATTTTGCAAAACGGCTCAGGCAATATTCGTCCAGCGCATAATACCGCGAGCCAAGTATTTCACTTTTTCGCGCTCTCATAAATATTTATACGCGAAATCGCGTGGGCACGAGGAAACTCGTCGCCGATGGCACGCGCTGAACGCTCGACTCCGCTGGCCAACGCACAGCGCTCTGTCGTTTCCTTCTTCCTGTTTACAGCGCGATCGCGGTACCGACTGTTGGCTTTTTGCCGACAAGCTTGTCACGGCACAGTTTTTTCCTCCTCTCCATTCGTGTTTCCGACGCTGCCATTGACACAAACCTCGTTACTCAATCTCCGAGCTCCAGGTTGAAACGTTTAGCGCGCGAAACGGTTGCTTCCTTGTAATTAACGTCACCTCGCTTATTGATCCGATCGAATTAAGCAGCGGCAAACAATTTCCTTGATTACTGTCCTTCCGTCGTCAGCAATATTCGCGTAACATTATTAGAAGTGTCGAAAACGGGTTAACGTTCGGATTATCTTCTCCCCATGGCTGATGTTACCAAAAAATTGGTAACGTTTTCCTTCGAAGCGTCGCCAGTTCAAAAATTGTCCATATTTTGCTTAGGTGTTGTTCCCGCCCTATTCTCGTACCGCATGCGAAACAACGCTATTGTTTTCGTTCGCGGCGACAAAATTTCACGATCAGGCAACGAGGTGTGTTTTCTTCCATCGAAACACTTCGATTCGCGTAGTTTTGCAGCAAACGTTGAAACATTTCGAAATATTTTTAATTTCATCTCCAAGTGCCTGAAATGCGATATGCGCATTCAGAGGCGAATATTATTTTAGAGGCGAAACGTTGAAAAGAAAGATACTTGTAAGCTGTCTTTGGACGACAAGGTTTCATTCATAAGCACGTACGCGTAAGGAAAATACGCTGGTACACTGTTCCGACTTTGCGCTCGAGGGGTTAAAATAGCAATATAGAAGGTGTGTTCCGACGTGTAAGCCGCAATTTCAAAAGATTCGCGTTAGCGTATACGGTATAACCCGGGTAGGTTGCAGCGGCTCGTATACAGAGCTGAAAATTCCATCAAAGAATCAAGATTCACGCAATCATCGAGATAACCGATACGATATAGGAGCCCTATTCGCGTAGCAGTTACGTTCACCGACTATTTCTTTCATCGCCGACATCACGCGTTGCCAAGTAACCATCCCTTCTATTTCTCGACAGAATGCAACGGACGAGGTTCGTCGTTAGCAACGTGCAATTAAATGTTTTATGGTAAATTAATGTTCCGTAGAATGTTTAATTTGAGCAAAATTCAAAGGTGGTATGCCGAAGATAATGGGAAAAGAGGAACTAAATTGTATAATAGTTGCTCGTGTTCTCTACACAATGTCTGTAGTGCTTCACAGTCAAGTACATCATCCGACAATTATTTTATTCTCACCGAAAGATCATGAATCATTCATCGTCAAATGTGATTAGTTATTCAACTATTCCGAATAGAATTTTCATCAGCTTCGCGAGTGGTGTCTTACAAGTCAAACTTTCTCGCTTTTATTGCATGGAGAATCCGTACTCGTTCGAACAATTTCAAAGTGTAATACATCCATTACTTGGATTCATATTAAAACGCCGTAGCCGGAACTTTTCGTTACAGAATCTTTGGCCTCCGAAAAGGACCAAGCAAACTTCGCCATTATCGAGCGTTGGGAACTTCTCTGAGAACTTGTCGCAGATTATGCCCGCCTCGGAAACAAAGGAAGACCTAACATACTTCCGCGTCATTCCCCCTTTTTCATGCGTCGAGTCTAATTCAGAGATGGACCCCAGGTACCACCCGTTCAGATTTGATTTCCGAAACAAACAAACCCTCGCAATTTTGCAAGTAGTGACAAGTTGAGATGAAAGCACAGTCACGCTCGAATCATTATTTGATTTGGAAACGAGACGTCGCTTTCATCGTTCAGAAATCCCGGTTGGTACAGGACGAGCGTGACACGGGGAACTTTTTCGAAATCGTAGAAATATTTTCGCTCGGACGTTCCGTTCTTTTCCGGTTGGCGTTTTTATTCGAGAGAATAACCCTCATAGAATCGGCGGTATAGCGGAGGCGAACTGGAGACGCGTTTTCACGAATAATTCCGAAACAGTCCCATGAAATGCGCATTCTACAATACCTCGGCGCATAATGCAATCCACGGAATCGTGATCCTTCTGTACGGAAAATTCTTTTCCGCTCCGGTGACATTTCAACGACGTCGGAAATGCGTCCTTCGCGAAACGCTTTATCGGATTGGAAAACTGCTCCTTCGAGCATAAGCGGTAAAAAGCGTACGTGGTCGCAGCCGGGGTTTTAAAAGAAACTCGCATTGAAATTGAATCCGCGCCACGAAATAACCTGTTCTTCGTTACAACCGTTTCCAAGTGTTTCCTACATCGGCGACGGACAATCGAAATACAGATTTCAATTACGATTCACTTTCGATTAAGCGTTTCCTTAATCTCGACGTCACTCATACACAGTCACATTTTTGATCATGTAGTTTCCAATTATTTTCAAACAACATTTTCGAAGGAGTTAGCGTGGCAGTCGAATGTCCTTTCGCTCGCGTCTATGTTCAAGGTAGTTTGTTCGAAACCTATGATTAATTCTCGTGTTCGTTGTAATACTTATTCGGAATGCCTCCTTTCTCGACGAAACAGAGACGTACGCGTTTCCTTCCTTCTATAGGCAATGTCCTGTGCATAATAGTCGGTCGAACGGTTAGAGCTCGACTCCTGTTGCACAGAGTCGAAGGAAATGTACTAGAATCGACAGAAAATAATATGCATGAAGGCATTGCGACATTACGCGGAATGTCAGGGTACGAAGACTGTGATGAAGCTGACGCAATGGAGTGGTTCGGGTCCGATGAAAACGATAATGATCGGGTGCACTCATTCGACGATGATACTGTTCGAAACGCGAAGTGGACTCGAGTGCGTACTTCCTCGTTTCGAAACAGTCGTGACTCCGGAAAATGGGCAGATAGTTTCAGGCACGAAAGAACAGAAATACAACAAAGTCGGACATCGTGCAAAATTTACTTGCTTCTCGGCGACTTCTAAACGACAAAAGTTGTTGACAAAAATAATTCACAGGGTTTTCGCTAAATCTTGAAGGAACCGTATATCTAGTGGTAGAGGAAAGGTCCGGAGTGGAAAGAAGAAGTCCGATTCAGGCCGGACGGGATATCGAGCGAGAGAGGATCTGCATTAATTCTTAAAGATAGCCTGGCGAGGTCTCACCTATCCTAGTCACGCGAGATTACGTTCACGCACAGCTTCCTGCAACTAGCGCAAACACGGGGAATAGCTCTAAGGACTGATTGATCAAAGACGTCGACCCGATGATGGATCGAATGAGAATGTGGCTTCCGTGGGAATTGGTTCCGAGTTCCGAGGAGAGCGCTAATTATTTCCTTAATCCTCAGACGCCAGCTCGCGGACAGCCGAGGATGGATCTCTTAAATTCTTTTACAACGAACGGAGACATAGCTACGAGGCTACTTCGCGTACGATACACGCGTAATCTTTTATACATTTTTTTTATAAAACTTGTACCGCCGTCGAAATAAACGGCTGGAATATATTACTCGGCTGTAACGATCACGAAACGAGTTCCTACGCCTGGTGAACACAAAATCGCGCCAAAACTTTCTCTGCAGCTTGTTTCACCTTGTACGTAGCTTCTGTAAATTGTCGAGCGGACGGGTTCCGCCAGTCGAAAGGGTCCAGGAAAGTCATGTAACAAATTCGACGGATGTCAGAGATATCCGAACTAAACTCTTAGTTGTTAGTCGGAGTTTCGTCGTATAATTTTCGCCAATCGTCGAAGTTTAATTTAGCGACACGTAGGTTACCGTGACCTACATGCAAGCTCGTGGAAATAACCGAACTGCGACCGATAACTTGAATTCGATATTTTTGTGTCGATGGTCCCCACCGGAGACGGAATTTTATTCGAATTATAGATGACGAGCGGTGACTTCGTTAATTCGAGATATAATCCGATTCCGTCGCAATATTTGGCGACCGAACAACGAAACGAACTTAGTTTCAAATCCTTTATTTAACTGAAATAATGTTATAAGTAGACTGCGAGTCTTTATCCCAAAATAAACTCTTGGTAAACGTACGTAGAAAGATCGAGCTTAAATAGGAATTTATGTTACTCCTGACGTATTCTAATATTAACTTAAGTATAAAAATAAAATTTGAAAGAATTTTCGTGAAAAGTCCTCTGCGAGTAGCTTGGCCTGTTCGTTTCGAGTTGCCCGATTAAACGAACAACATTCCTTTCCTGGATCAATCAACGTCACCGGCATTCCTGCGGCTCGTGCTTCTTCGATTCGAGTAGTCGATCCTCGCACGGGCTCGGCCAGCAATTCCTCCACATTCATCACAGTCTGGCCTGTTCGAGTCGCGGGTATCCGCCCCCGAACCTCCGAAATTCCCCGTCCCACAGGGACGGTCTTGTCTCGCTTATGAAACAAGCGTCTCGTTTCCCGGAGCAAATAGCTGCGGTAGGCGAGGTTCGTGTGGCCAGAGAACCGCTACCAGGCTACACACGCCTAAACTAACCAACCTCGAAACTAACCGAACCAGGGTAAGCCTTGGCTGGCTGTCGCTGGACAGTCAACAGAGACAGGAGACCCGTCGTACACGATAGCTGGGAGACTGGACGAAATGATATAAGGCATGTACGCAGCTGTACTTGGCGGAACGGATACACCGACCTCGCGGAAACTTCAGGATTTCGAGACACCAACGTTCGAGATGGTGTTCTCGGTAGTTTATGGTTTATTAACCCTTCGGGATTAGGTGGTTTGAAAAAGTATCTCACCTCTCGTACCGTAATAAAAATTCTTCATTCGGTTAGTAGAGATCGTAGCAGGTTGTATAAATTAAAGAACTTTTTCAACAGGGATTTTCATACGTGAAGCGAACGTAATATTTTCGTTCTTTATATATTTTTATCTACAAAGATGTTTCAGTACTTGACGCGCACCGGTTATTCATCTCGCTCACTTTCAAAGGATTTTTAGAAGCGCGTTTCAACATCTGAGCTTAAATCCTCCGATTTTTTCCGTTCATCTTTTCAGTATCATCTCTTTTCGTTGTGCTTTCATAGTTTTCGCCTTTTATTCGCTTATCTTTTCAAGTCAAACTAGTCGGAACACTCTTCGTCCTTGTTCGAGAAAGGTGGTACGTTCGTGGTCGAGTTTCTGGGACTGTTTGAACGAGGAGATTTCGAGCGTTTATGTCTCTCCATCCGTGTGTATCCACAAGGGCGGCGCGAGGACTGTGAAGACCGGAGTCGAACGAGGCTATGTCATCGACCATAAAGATGGTTGTTCCATTTCCTGGCTGTGCCGTTCCGTTATTACTTCAGTCAGTTCGAATTTCTAGCGACTCTGAATAAGTCGAGAGCGAACGAAGAGCATCGGACTCCTGTAATTGAAAAGCAATGGGCTCCAGCACCGAAGGCAACAGAGCTCTCAGCTTATTACACTCTAGAAATAACCGATTCTCTCGATTGGTCTTCCGCGTGTTCTATCTAGAGACACTCTTTATTCGAACGCTCCTGTTCGAGAGAGAAGATCTCGAGCGTTGGCGTCCCTCCTGTGTACGCACAGAAAGCTAGAAAGAGCGAAGCTCCGAAGAGCAGATCTGAGAAGACGACAGAGGAGTCGAACGAATCTTTGTCGACGATAAGGTTGGTAGGACTGTCCCGTTAACCGGCCTCGTTGTTCCGGTTACGACCGTGAGAGTATCGAGCGCGGTAAACCGATCTCGCCCGAAGTCCACAAGCCGATTCGACCTTCTGGCGGCGAGGGTAGTTCGCTTCGCCTTAAACGAGACCCTGGAGCCGAACGTACAGCGGGGAAACCACCTGGGCTCTTAACCGACAACGAGCATCGTGCTATGCCGCCTCTTTCCCTTGGGAATCGGGAGAGGTGGTCCTTGGAAAGCGATATGCGGCACGGTTAACCCCTTAGTGCTCGGTTTTATGGCCGCGACGTTGTAAATGCATTAAGACCAGCCACCGATACGCGCAGCCCGCCGTCGCTGCTGCCCCTGGGGCAATTACACGCCTTGGAAAACTGGAATTTTTCTCCGCATAAACTATTTGCTCTGTTCTGCAGCTTGTATCGTGCCAGACCAAGCGTCGCGTTTATTTCATCCATCGAAACCTCCGAAGGTGTTGTATCGTACACCAGAAGTTAGGAGGATGCGCACTCGAGGGAGTTTTTGAATTCTATGCATCGACGAGAAGCATAATGTTCGGAGGGAATATTCCAACTGGAGCGAACGTCTGTAGCAACAGTAGATTTAATTGCTCGAATGACCCACGTTCCGGAGTACGAAATACACAGGCGTCTAGGAATCCTAGGTTAGGGTATTTTGATGGTGGTAAAGCTAAGCCCGAGGCGTGGACGTCTTCGAGACCCTTGTCTATCGGAATGCAGCGCTCCTTGCACCCAACAAATGGTAGTCTTCCGATACTGGGAATTTCCATTTACAATTCTAAGGATATCGCGACTCGTTTGGATTTCCAGCATTTCAGGACGACTCGATGTAAGAAAGCGGGGACCACGTGTGATGGTCGTCACCGAAGGATTAAACTGCTAAGACTGCGCTTACGCGTGTTTGCATTGCATCTCGAGTTCGCGTTATGAAATATGTCAAGACTTACGAAATGGTCTGATACTTGGCAATTTAGGTTTACGGATCTGCTGGCTTAGAAAGGCTCAGGTTGTAGCAGTTATACAACCTACGTGTCCTTTCGCAGCGGTACACTGGTTAATATCTCGGCGAAGGCTTACGAGAAGATCGCCTAGACTTACCCAAAATTGCTTGATCCAGAGATGTAGAAATTCTGATATAAGCCAGTCAGCCGAAAATTCCAAGTACAACATTTTCCTCGATTCGCAAACAGATTTACGTATCGGAGAACGATCTGTTCTTGTGAATCTGGCGCGATAAATTCCTCTGGTATATTTGTAACGCAAACTGTAATGCTCGCATCAATTTTGAGTTTGAATAATCGACTGGTGGATAGAACAGAAAGGCTCGAAAAGCATTTATTTGGCGCACGGCGGCGCTCGTACCTGCGAGAGGAGGTACAGAATTCTCGACCAAGCGTATATCGCGTGAAAAATGACGGGTCAGTTTAATAAAAACGAAGTATTATACGTGCGCTGCACATGGTAGGGCTATTTGTCGAGGTCGCCACGATGTCGAGAGACATTTGACAAGCACGAAAGGCCAACTGTTCAACGCGAAAACTTTTAGAGATATTTCTCGCTGTTCTTCTCGCGTATCGATTTTCCAAAACCTTCGCTGCGCACGTTAGAAATTAGGCTAATATTTCTTTTCTTTTCGAGTGAACGATTTAAGCTTGTTTCATTCGAAACGACTCGCTCGAACAAAAGTTTACGACATCGCGTACTTCGGTGGTAAGTGGCGCGTAGAAGTAGAAACGGATCTCTATGGTCAGACACTCCTGCTAAGGTCGTTTCTCTCGCTCGATTCGTTTCGTACCTGGAAGCAATTTACCGATCATATCGATTTTACATCCTTTCAACGAGTCCGACCATTAATTACCCCAAACCTGTCAGCGTATAAATTTAATGAAAATTTCTGTCGTGTATAGCGCAGCGATTGACGCGCGATTGCATTGTCACGACTATGCTAATGAAACCTGGTAAACGACGCACATGTATACAACGTTGGCCGAACCTTTGTCGCGGCTATTGTATTTTCATTCACTCGTTTGACCGAATTTATCGATACGAATACCCTCGCGCCCGAGGAATGTATCGCGATAACGCGAAAACCACGCGTTTACAGTTCAGTGGATGATGATGCGAGATCTCGCGTTCTCATTACCGAACGAATCCTTTCGGCACATTTCTACTCGCGAAATTGTACGTCGATACCGATTGCCACTGGTTAGAAAAGGATTCGATCGTCGCGTGAATTTGCTTCGTTGTGCTAGTTTTTAGAAGAATTGAATTTGAAACTAATGCTTTTTTTTTTTTTTTCTTTTCAGGTATGTTTCGAGGCTCTATCACGGAATAGCGACACATCGGACGCGTGAGTTTATTCGCATCATAGACCTCTCAAGGCAGCTCCTAAGGCATTCTTAGGTTAACCGCGAGAAATACTTGAGATTAACGAGATATTGTACGATCGCAGACCTTGGTATAGGTCCAACGTTACTTTTAATATTTCGTTTGCTATTTTCCGGAAGAGATTTCTCTCTGCTCTGTTTCCATTCCACTGCAACCCCTTAAATCACTCGCAACGATCATACCTACAGTTTCGAGATTTTCCACTGGCTGTTGGCCGAGATCTCTAGGGAGCACACACGCCTCGGGGCAGCAAAATTTTTGCGCGACACACAAAAATTAGATAGGGTTTCCGCGCTGAACGCGGCCATTTCAGGAAGGAACGAAGGAAGAAAATGGAAGTCGGTGTCGCGATTGCTGCGAAGATGCGCCAGTCGTTGAGCAGGCGAAGGGAACGAGGGTGGTCGGGGGGTAAAAACACTTAAGGGATCCGGAGCGGAGTTTTCGAGCCCATGGTAGCTGGGATGGTGGCGCTTGCAGCGGACTCTCCCAGCCCATCGCGGCCGCTTTTTCGCCGTGCACGCGGAAGACAAAAGTGCTTTTAATGCTTTAACGAGCGGCGCTGAACTATTGTTCCCCTATTCGCGGCTCACTTCCGACTCGCCTCCCGACGAGTCAATGGCGAAACGTTTTTGCCCCTTCTCTCGGCTATCGTCTTTTGCTTTGGCAACTTATTTTCGTGTCCTCCTTTTTTTGTCCACCCTACGCGCGGCACCAGTCGACGCGTGTCCCGCATTAGTTCACAATTTTACGCGAACTCGGTAAACGTTAGCTGCGGAACCAATTTCGGTACGGTTCGCGTTCGTTCGTGGTGGTCTTGGTCGAGAAATCCTCGCCCCCGTGTTCCCACGAGGACGTAGCGAAAATTGTACGTATTTTAATTCTCGTTAGCGAATGAAATTCGATTCCACGTGCGTGCCTTATCGTCCTCGGTTGCAGCCTCTGGTCACGCTAGTAGACAGGTCGTTTGCGTCGGGTAAACAAAAACAGTGATGAGGATGACACTGGTGTAGTTAGCCAGGAACTACTGTGCGTCGCAGGGAGGAAACACGCCCCCTTCGCTGGACGAGGACTGACCAATTGCAAACTATCCTAGTTTACAATTTCGGTGGGTAATGGTGCTAATTATTTGGTCCCTCACTCGACGATGCCTTGGGCTGTTTGTACGATGATATTGTCACAGCTAAAGGGAACTTTGAACATTTATCTTAAAGCTAAATACGCGAGACGTAGATCGAGAATTTTTGTTGGAAAAGACTGTTAAATATATTTTGCGTTCCTATAGAAATGTCGCGGTAAACAATATACCCGAATAGATTAGCGAAACAATTGTCGCCATTATTTCCATAAACTGTATTTTATCGAATTATCGCGATAATCGTGGAATATACGTTTAATAGACGCACACGTGATTACTCACCGGGGAAGTAGCGTCTCTCATCGACTAGACTGATTTATTGGATCGAATTGTAACATGGTAATACTGGCTTTCAGCTGTGCATGTTTTATTATATGATACGATAGTAAATTAATGCTTGGGCAATGGCAATCATTACAATGGAGTCGTATCTAATGGCAATTAATTAATTACAATCGTACTTTTGGAATACAAATTCGCGAAGCTTCGACATACGAGTATCGAGAACCAATTCAACGAGAAGTTTCACTTGTAGAGATTCGCATCCCCACCTTCGTCTTACTCGTTACCAAGCGACCATCCCTTCTACTCGTCGACACAATGCAACGAACGAGGTTCTCGCGCAATCATCGAGGTCTGTGTGCATATTTCATTGCTAAATATGTCCTCGAGAAGCGGTCATTACAATCAGCCTCGCATTTCAGAACTGACCAATTAACCAGTCGGTCGTCCCCGATAACGAAATACCAGTCAAATTTTCCAATCGCGTGCCACGCCTCTTTACGCTCGGAAAAAGTTGGACCAAATCTTACGATCCCCTCGGAATATTCGCTTCTGCGAGAATCGTTGTCCTCCGAGGTGCTTTTTGAGCTTCGGAAATAAATGGAAGTCTGATGGAACTGGATCCGGTGAATAGGGTGAACGGTGTACCAATTCAAAGCGGTACTGGCGAATTTGGCCCATTGAAACTGCTGATGTCTGGACTGAAGCATTGTACTCGTAGACGATCATAACTTTCGTTAGCGTTCCAAGTCCTTTTCGCTTTGTTCCTCTACGAGATTGGTGGAAAAAGTTAGCGTGGCATTGTCGTGTTATGGCGTGACCCCTAGGAAGAAACGCACCATCGATATTCCATTCCTCGGGCTGATAGCTCGCGAAAGAAAGTTTCACGACGCTCCCGCGAATTTGTTTCCGTATCGAAACCACATAGGACGCGAGCCATAGGCTCCTATTTCCATCGTCGGAGCGTTAACAGGTGTAAAAGGAAATAGAGACGCGAACGGGAGCAGCTGAGGAATGGGATTTCAATCGACCGGCACTTAGGGAACAGCGAATTCGCTATTCTCCCGCCAAATGTTAACCTAAGTAGCGGGAAATGTTCTCCCGTGGCCTGGTTACGACTGAAAAGTGTCAAGGGGAATGCTTGTATGGCTTTGGAGAACCAGATAGCGTCGCGCTGTGGCTTTTAAGCATGCGAAAATGCTTATCGATGGTTCCGTCGTCGAGCCTAGTCAAAGCGCGAAGGAAAGTCGCAGCGAGCTCCCGCTTTGACTCGATGGTCGAAGAGAGTACCCTTTACGATCCACTCGTTCGCCCATTTGACCGCTGGTGGAATCGATTTTTCTGAAACCTCGAATGGGAACAGCCGTAAGTGGAACGACATCGTTGAAACAAGCTTAGGGGGTCATTACTGTCGCAACTTCTCTCGGTAATTCCCTCGTTGCGAGCATATTGCCCTTTTGGAATATTAGCGCAGTTTATGTCACAAGGGTGGATCCAGCCTCGATTACGTAGCAACTGCAAACTGCCGGGGAAAGGGCCGCTCACGCGAATCTGCTTATCAAAGTTCATCGTTTCACCGATCGTGCGTTCCACACACGCCCGAGCGATCCTCATTACGTGATACATCCATACCCGTTGGAATAGTTTACTGCGAATTATCCAATATGTAGCTCGGCCTTGTCGTAATCCACCCAATAAATGTCATCCTTGAACACGGCCCTTCTGCGCGGTGTTCGTAGCAAGATCGGTATTCCCATGGCCTCTCTGTAACACGCTGGATCCATAGATCCGTCAATAACAATCGTTCCTCACGCCTGTCAGCTGTCGGTAATGTCATTTGGGTAGCCGCGATAGTCTCGTTAAGCCTGTTAGATGCTATTTCGCGTGGGAGGCGTAATCCCGTTGCGTGGAAACGAGATGAGACGCTAATACCGTGTTCCTGGAAATTGACTTCTTGCATAAAGTCGCTGTTGCACCGTGCTACCGAACTGCTCGAATCTGAAATCATCTCGAGTTGCTGATATCGGAAAAAGTGCCTCGAGTGCAAAGGGGTTAAATTAGTTCGACCGCGGAAATAAATTTTTGTTCGTCGAGTAATATTCTAGACGGGAGTTCGGTTCGCGAAGAAGACGAGCGTTCGCGGCGCATAATCGTCGCGCGATACCATTAAACTCGATTGCTTCCGATGAAATCCTCCGTGGCGCCGTCAACTTGTAACGAACGTAAACTGTTTTTACGGCTGGTAGCAAATTGTCCCGACAGTCGCGAGGTGGAGCGAGAGTAAAATTAGGGGCGAGTTTCTCCCGTCGAACGTGATGCCACTGGCACGAACAGCCAGCGAGGCTGGCGCCGCACTTCATAAAGTTAGATCGAGATTTCCAAGTTTTGCGAACGGTGACCCCTCGCGAAATCGCTCTCGATAGGCCGCTTCTTCGAGTGCCAAGAATGCTCCTAATAGGACGAGTTTCTCGCGGTAAGTTTCGTTCTCTGACTAGCCGAACACCGTGCCAATCAAACTTTGTCGAAACGCGACTTCCTGCGTGATGGATGCAAGCTTCTTTCGTCTGGGAGTTTCCAGTTCCAAAGAAACGGTCACGTAAAAGATTAGGAACTTCTCTGTTGCAGTTTACCATCGAGGGTACGGAATAAAAAAAACTTGGTAATGGGTTGAGCTGAAAAAAAAAAAAATTGACAACAGTGTTCAGCGCTTACGTTTTATTCGGCCATCGCAGCGACAAAGCCAAAGTGGCCGAAAAACGCGATGGTAGAGGGTCTAACGCGCTTCTGGGGGAATAATTTAACGTTTTCGTGTAACTCCACCGGTTACGTTCCCTTGTGCTCGGCTGGAATTCTCGAGCGGGTTTGGCGCTGGTGTTTTCCGTGTTCTGGTATCAAGCACCGGGGTAGCGTAACTTTCGCGACTTTAATTGGTCGTTCGACGCTGCTCGTCCAGAAATTCTGGGCGACTCCACCAGTGGCGTCGCTGGAACGACGTGGAACCAAGTAACGGCAAAATGGCTAATGCCAAGCGAATATTTGTGTAGAGATGAGAAGGTGACAGAGAGGCGAAAAGAGAAGAGAAATACGTTTCATCTCGAATCTGGTGCGCTTTGGACACCTAACAGGCTCTGCGGTAACATGCGGTGGTTACACGAGGAATATATATCTAGGAATCTGTGGTGAATCGAGAACTTCCCAGAAAGGGATCGCTAGCACTGGTGGCGAGTGCAGGAGTAACAGCTACACAATTAACCACACTCATTCATCAAGTACTGTCCAAAGCTGAGAAGTTTATCTGTAGAAGGAATTCCGAGTCTTATCGGATTAAATGTTTCGGTCAGCTTTTAAAGACCGACGACTTCGATACAGATACTTGGCACTGTCAAAGTCTTGATTTCCCTTAACCCAGTGATCGTTTTGCTAGGTTCTCAGCTGTAGGGACATCGCAGGAATGCATGGAATGGATCGTTCGGTGTCTGATAACAGATTTTTCATAGCTTATCGATTAGACGTTTCACGTACGTACAACTTTGCATTCCAGGATTATTTTTACGTCACCGAAACGGAGAGAGCTCGCGGCAGATCTTGGATAAGCCTGGCTCGGTCCAACTCTGACGTTCTCGTGGATTTACGATACGATGGAACTTCAAGGCATCCAAGTTTCTAATTAGACTCCGAACAACTTTTCCCACCCGAAAATGAGCGAAATGTCAAAATGAAAAGGTCGAGGGAAATCCCTCATCTGAGAAGTCGCGGCGAGGTTGCGTTCGCGTTGTAAATTCCATCCACGTCAGTCGGCTTTAATAGTTTCCGGATACGTATTTATCTCGTCACCAAATATTATGTAAATTTCGAAAGAATAGGAGTTTAAAGCAAAGCTCATTCAAAATGCGTCCTTTGGCTAGCAATTAAAAATACACTTCATTTATTTATACAATGTTTTATATTGTACTTTACTATTCGATCCAATTGCATTTTATTTACATCCCGTGAGTGCTTGAAGCATTCGCGCTTCCGAGTGAAATTAGATGTTTAAATATATGAAAGGATCGAGGTTTTCGTAGCGCGAAGCTTTTACACGGTTTATTTCTCCGCGTTGCTCGCAAATTGCTCGTTTCAGATCTGCGCTAATCTCCTCTGTGCTACGGGTTTATTAAGCTTTACATTTCCCCAAGTATATTCTGTACTTTGACCGAGTATTTACCGATGAATTATTTGGTGCGTTCGTCGCATATATATTTACTTTGCGATGCCAATTGAACTTTGATCATTGTGGCCTTCGTCGAGATACTTGTCTGAATTTCAACTATTCCTTTTGTAGTATTTTCCATGGCATCGATTTCTCGCGTCGCGTTTATGATCACAGAACTAAATTGAACGCTAACGAAAGGATTCCTTGGCTCGCCGCGTTTCGCGGTACGTACTCCCACGCGATGAAGCATGCAGACATTTGAACGTTATGAAAGTTACCAGGAATAGTTTGTAACGCAAGGGCGGAGATCAAAGCGAAGAAAGGGAATACTGGAAACGAATGATCATCCGATACGTCGACAAATTACCTCGATACATATTTGATACGTAAATTGCAGGCTTGGTCTTTCTAAAGTATTCATTCGCTATTTCCTCGCAGGCTGTAATATTGACTCGAGCCTTCTCCGTCAAACATGAAAGAATCATTCGTGATTAAGAACTGCGACAAGGTTTTCTCGTTGGCGAACGGTGATCCCCGAAAGATTAAGTCTTCGGAACCACCGCTCGGAGAACCGGCGACCAATTGAAAGAGCAGCGGTCTTTCATGGATCCGACTTCGAACTGGCTGTCAGGTCTGTTCGAGTATAATCCGATACGCGGGCGTTTTGCTGGTGCCACGGAGGTGGATATTCCACCCAGACGCAACACAGACCACAATCCGCACAAAGGGAATTAATACCAACGTCAGACGCGAATCCGTCTTCCAGCGAGATTTGACGCCTGTGCAACGCCCAAGCAACCCTTTGCGCGTTTGGCCCGAAATTATACGTATACACGCTCACCCGACCGAGCTATGACGCAGAGGAGGAGACTACGGCTTGATTCTGCAGCTGGTTGCAATTAGCACCACAGAACACTGTGGCCCGTACTTTACATTCGTATGCATGGAAGGCAAATCGTCGGTGGCGGAGCCAGCTCTACGTGCCTCTCGCCGAACCGAATCGGGTACCCGCACCCAATTTGTCCGACTTCGCTTTTCTCGATACTCGATCGCTGGACTCCCGTCGGGAAATCCAATTGGACGTAAATAAAAATATCACGGATTTCGACGACGCCGATTGATTTAAAGGGGAACATCCGGTTTCGGCCTGAAAAAATGTTGGTATCTGACAATTTTTCCCTACGATATCGAACGTTCGATATATGTAAACGTTTCCTATACGTGTTAAAAGCACGCACTTTGACCGGTATTTCTGTCGATTTTCATAAAATAATTTTCAATCCGCTGGCAAAATATAAACGTTCTCGTGTAACGCTAGTGGAAGTTTTTAGCTGGGGCGAATTCATACGAACGTGGCGCCCAACTCGAACGAAAACGAAACTTGAATGTTATACTCCGTTTGTGCTTCATTTTACTTCGTTGTACCCCGCTACAAAAATGCTGGACAATTTTTGTCGAATCTTCGAACGCCAATCGAAGTTTTAATAAGAAGAGGAAACGTGCCGCGTATCTCGTTCAGGAAGAGGAAACTTTTTTCCGCGTAACGACTGGAATCTGTTTCCGGGAGAGGCCCCTCTTCTGTCTGGATAAATTATGTACAATTCCCGTCGAGTATCGTGACGGCTCATTGCTCTCGAAGCATTATCTACTAATCCGGAAGGCTGAGGCTCCACTTTTAGTGGCGTTTTGTTGTTTAATCGCGCGCAGTGAGGACGGGGAGACGAGGTCGGCTGAGCGACTCGATTAAACTTATAAAAAAGTTCACGATCCCCTGAAACACCCTCTGACAGCAGTTACCCGAAGGAACAGGAGGGCGCTGCAAAGACCTGCAAAGACGTAAGACGGAGAATTTTCCATTGACTTTATTTAGACCGGATAACATCGAACCAGATCTCATCCCCCAGCTTGCTCGTTTTCTCTTCGAATCGAGCTATCGATCTGTGGAAGACTGTTCTCGCGAAAACTAGTCGCGACGTCATCGTTCTTCCCTCCTCCAAATTCGACGAGCCAATCGACTCGCATTTCCTTAAATTTCAAGTTCATGCATTATAAAAATTCATACGTGCCTTTAAATTTTTCTTAAAAATTTACACTTTCTGGTCGACCCAATTTCTTTTATGCCACAAACCGTACAATCGTCCAGCTGTTTACCCGAAATAAATTCTTTAAGAAAAGCGTGCTTCTCCGCCTCAGAACCAACTACCCTTTCATGAAAAGAGAAATCACGGTTACTCGAAAAATTAAACTACTCGACCCGTTATTTAATTAACGCAGACAGCCGTGACGGGTAGACTTGTTGATTACGAATGCAAATCGGGCGGGATGTTTGTGTATTTCTTGATCCATCGTGTTCGCGTAAATGTAGAGCGCGGATAATTTTGCATTTGTATGCGTCGCGGAAGGGAGAAGTCGATGTCGTATTTAAATACCGTGTTTTTCGCAGTTCCATTGAAAACAGTAGGAATAAATTCTCGCCAGAAACGAATTACAAAGTTCCGGCGGGTAAATGTTCTTTCGGTGCAGTAGATATTAAGAAAACTAACAGTTGTCCGGTTAGAAGTTGCAAGAAGTTCGCGAGGAATTTCTGTTTACCGAAATCCTTCGAGCTCACCGCTTCCCTTTAATTAGATAATTATATTACTTCGGATCGGGAAGCGCTAGCATTCCTTTGAATTACATTCGTCGAAAAGTCACGTTCCGCCGTTCTTCCTATCGGTGGACGTTCACGAAATTTCTCGATCAAGAAAAGAGTCTAACTGGACGAGAGATGTATATTTGCTCCTGAAAAAAGGAGAACCACGAGCAATGCATTTCCTCTCGGAAGTGTTGGCGCGGACGGGTTGGGAAAATAGGACCGAGGGAGCTTGGCAATTTTTAGAAAAGTTTTATCGCTGTATGATAATTTCAAATCAATAGTAGCGTGATTTACTGCTCACAACAGGTGCGCGAATCTTACGAGTTTCGACTTACAGACGGCCTAGTCCGTGTCCGAAGCCGTCGACTCGTACTACTGATGTCTGACGCACGCCAGGCGGGAGGCTTATTCTACTGCGGGCTGCGCTCGACTACCTACTCGCTTCGTATCGCTCTCGTATCCCATAACTATTCGTACCCTATGTGGCTATCGAAGAAATGTGTCTAAATTAAATAGTAGGTTCGATGTTCATATTTACAATAAAATTTTTAGGCTGACTGTACCCATTGTTTCCTTCGTCGAAACGTCGAAATTTGAAACACTGGGAAAGAGAATAAATCTGGCAGCGCACTCAAACGTCACGAGTGAAGAGTACATGGACGAACTGTGTATACCTTTTGGATAAACATCACGTTAGAGAGCTGAGTACATTAATGGGGTCGCATCCCTGTAATGAACGGCGAAAAACACATTCGGCGGTTTGTACGCTCGAGGGTATTGCTTTACACGCCGCTCGAGTATGCCTCGAGTGGTTCATTATATTCTCTCCAACCTGTACACTTGTATGCGTGTTTGGCAAGCATGGGTGACAATGCGCATTTGGCGAAAAAGATCGATACCGGACGGTATGTTTGACAAATTTTAAAAAGTCCAACGAACTTCGAAAGGGAAGATTATTCTTTGAAATTCTGTTTTTCGACAAGATACAAATGGCGCGTGATATATAATCGCAAAGCTTTTCATTGAGAAAATATAAAAAAAAAAAAACGTAAAAATACAGAACCTCGAATCCCACGGAAATTAATTGGCCGAGACTCGTTCGCAGCGGTGAATAACCGCGATAAATATTGCATTAGACTCCCTTAAAAGGAAATGGGAAACTGTCACGCTCGCCGATTCAAATTCCGCGTCGTATTTGGAAGAGAAACACGGCAACGATTAAGTACGAACGGAGCAAAACAACGATTCCGCGGAGCTCCCTAAATCTGCAAGCAATTCCGTCCCGAAATTGAAATCGCAATCGGAATTCATTCCCATGTTTATACTTCACGAACGATCGTATTCATAAATACAGGCTCATTGGGGTTAAGTGCTCGCACTTTCGTTTATATCCCTGCGGATTCCACTCGAATCGAAATCGAGCAAGTTCACTCGACTACCGCCTGGCTCGTTCGGCAAACACAAAGTGGAGGGAATCACGGAAGACGTCTCGAAAAGTGGATAGAGGGGGATTGTTCTAAGTGGCGAAAGGTTCCGCGGCGGAATGCGAGGGTGCTTTCGATTAAACGGATAATTAGCCGCAGGAGATGGATGGCTATAATTCCCACGGAGACGGGGCCAATTTTCTGGACAACCGGCCACGAAATTGTCGGCGCTTCTAAACAGATGACTGGCAAAATTTTATGAAAGCCACGGATAACGACTCAAGAATCTCAAAGTATTACCAAGTGCTAATCGCTGCACGAAGAATAAAGTCAGCTGGAATTTGAATACTTACACATTTGCAGCGCATCGTATACTTGAAAGCAAAGCATAAAAACCTAGCGATGGAAGAATGCCAGAATTTATTCCATGAAAAAATATTTCTGGAACTCCATCGAACTACAGCGGCTTCGGTTCTACCGATCATCGTGATGAAATCAACCGGCTTTGTTGTTTGTCGACAATGACGAAAATATGATACCAAGTCGTCCGGGTGCTTTTATTGTCGTGGCAGAAACAATGGAGATTGGGAAATCATAAAAAAAAAAAAAAAAAAAAAAAATTGACGGCGTCGTTGGAGCTGAAAATATTGATTTCGGCTTGCCTCGGTTCCGTTAGAATACGTTTTACACTTCGACCAGGATGAAGGTAAAATGCAAATTTGCTTCAGAAGAGATAATCAAGATGCAAAAATAAAGAACAAAGGTCTGTGTTAAAATTACTAGTCGGGATAATCGATTTAAATCGAAATATGTAGATTAGTATGATTCACGTTTAATCGTAGAACAATCAAGTGAGATTTCGTTAAAATCCTTCGTTAAATATATTCGCGTAACAGAACCCTTAAACATTCCCTAGTCATTAAAAATGTAAAACTCGGTTTAACCGAATCTAAATTAACAATGGGTCGATAATGGTTCGCCAGTTATCTGGCTGGCCCGGCTAAAGCATGTGGATTTATTTTCGATCTAATCTATTTTACCACGCGTCGCTGCCAATGAACGAGAACCGATCCTTTTAGCGTGAACGAGCGCTCGTCCTCTCCGTCGGGGATTTCGGACTTCAGGAAGACGAACGTACGACGATAACGCTACGACCGGCTGGGATCAGGCACGACAGCCTTGAAACAGAGTGCTTCCAATCACCAGGGATTTTTTCACCAAACGAATCATCCTATCTACGTTACGTGTCGCCCTAATATCTATCTAAAAAACTTGGCCGATATCGTTTCGCTCGTGCGGCGAGATAACGATTCCCTGTCTCTCCAGATTTATACGATTTTCATGAGAACGTATAAAATCGAGGATAACGGACCATACAGGGCGTTCGAGAGGATCGACGTAATTTGCAAACGAACGTCCCGTGATTTTTCTTCGTTAACGCGAACCTATCTCCTTTCGTTTTTGCATCCTCTTATCCTGAACGACGGCATTCGTTTCCTGATCCGACGGTTAACTAATCGTCGTAATGCGCGGAGTTTGACATTACTCTACTCGACTCCTCGTAAAATCAACACGAATGTCAACTGACGCCTAACGCTGCATCGTGCCTACCTTCGCGATTGTTGACTCTGACATGCTACCGAGACCGACAAGAGAACATCTTTGTTTGCTCGAGTTTGAATACGTTACCGTATTACGCCCATCTTAATATAATCGTGAGTTATCATCCGCCCCTGTGTCCTCGAGGAATAAATCTTATCCTGCCATCCGTTCTCCTGTTCCTAAAAATATTTCAAAGTCATTGCATTTTCAGTATCGAACCGAACGCAGCTTTTCGTAATCGACTTTATTGCGTGGATATTAATCCACTCGTGCGTGGTCAGACTTTTAACGAAACAGACTTGCGATGCGAAAATGCAGAGTTATTTTTCAGGAGGACGCGGGTTCCATCCGAAAGCTTACAGAAGTTTTAATTGCAAAAATCCGTTCTATGAAATTCCGATGGATCTCGTGGAATGTTCCTTCACAACGAAAAACGAATAATTACATAAAATTGAGAGAACGCTACATACGACTTTCCAAAGGTGACAGGGGGAAGCTTTCCATACGTCTAAAATGGGAGTATAGAACAAAGCACGAAGCTAATATTTCCGTTTCCCTGAAACGGTACGTATTAGGTTGTATTATTATACCGTATTATGCTCTACATTGTACTTTAATTATTATTTTACGTACATCGAACGTACGACTCACCGTATTCTGCATAATTCTCATGCATAAATGTAAATTTTACCCTCACAAAAGAGACACACGCTGCTCGCGTATCTTGCGTGCGCGAATATCCACAGATTGGTCATCGCTGTGGAACTATTTGGGAAAACGTGGATCGCAACTTTGCTCTAGCAGCCACTGGCGGAAGTTAGAGCGTGGCCGTTTCTCTGCGAGAAGAAAAACGAGCAGAAAGCGAGGGAACTCGGTGAAAAATTTGATTACGACGATGAAGCAATTCTGCTTTTATTGCCTTTGAATTTTACACACTCTCATCTCTCTAATTGCCTGAATTTCATCGAGCGAACGACGCGACTGTAAAATGCGATCCACGTAGAAATTTACGCGCGCTTGCGTGCACGAGGAACCTGTAACTTTCGGAAAGACGTTGACGTATCGATGGAGAAAGGATCAGGAGAGGGAATCGTGAAATTCGATTTCTAAAAGTCGAGGCACCTTCCAAAGTATTTCGCAACAACTTCCGATGAAAGAATTCGCGAAGAATCCGAACCGATATGACGGCGTTAAAATGATTGCGACGTTCAATCTCGGTCGATCACCTCTTTGTTCGCGTCGTGGGATGTCTCCTTACATCCACTGACTCGTATCTAAGTAGATTCGTATCTATCCCTACCCCACCTGATTTTTCTCGAAGAGTACGACCGCCATCGCACGTTCGGCATTCTTGAACGAAGGTGGGTACAGCGTTCGATAATTTTCACCGGAAGAAAGAGACGAGCATAGCTTTCGAAAGCCAGAAATCACCGTTACAATCGATTGCACCGGATTTTCGTCGGTGAACATTCGTTGTCGGTTCTGCGAACACCGCGGCTGTGCGTTTCAGCAGAAAAAATTCGACGGAAAGCGGTGTACATCAGCTTACGGATACATGTAGATCGAGCTTCCATCGGAAACTATACGGTTTCGGCTATTGTGTTTTTCAGCGATTCGACGACTTGTCCGTATCAAATTTTTACCAGCCGATACCCCAACCTGCTGCGATCTAATTCGCTACGTGCTGCCGTTTTCAATTGTCCCGGGGAATAAATGTTCTAGCACCTGTTTGTATTATACACCCGTTGGTGTGTTCTTTCTATCGTTGAATGTCTCCAAGCGGATTCGATAGGTTTACGACAAACGCGGGAAGAGCGCGCGAATATTTAACGATAAATGGACGAGAAGTTCCAGTTCTACCCTCAAAGTGTCAAGTAGAGTTTATCAGCGACGCTGTAAACCGGGTGACGTTAAACGCACGTGTCACCTGGTCATCACACTCCCCCATCGACGCCAATGTTTGCGCGTGTACAAGCTCACGTAGCCGCTTATTTCAGAACGGATTGCCTACAGATTAAGCCTGCAGAATAAGCCAACACGCGCGCGAACGCGTGACAAGCGTATGCATGCTGGCCCCGTACAGCTGCTGGAATAATGAATTTAATAATTCGTATACCATGCACAGCGAATAACGTAGCCCTTCCGCGTAGCGAAACTGGTGGAACGACCACCCAACCGCTCCAAATTTTTCACGAAGTACAGCGTATGCATGTCAATGTCGTAAGAATACCCATCGAGGTGCAAAGGTGATCGATTCAACATGGAATGGTTCGTTGGCTGCTACCGCGAATTTTATGTTCGCTGCATCTGGCTAACTAAGCTTAATTAAACGTGGGCCCTGTGTCACGACCTGTCGCCCTTTGCACATCAGACTCGAATCATTAAATTTTTATTTGCAGAGCCATTTGAAATCACCGGTTCATAAAACACCTGTTGAATACGTCCAAAGACTCGGCTGGTATATAGAGCAGGGATTCTCAAATTTTTTGTGCTCGTGGCTCACTTCCATATTCGACCAAACGATCGTGCTTGTCTTCCAATGATCTGGATACTTGCTTTCAACGTTACGTAAACGCGTAAAATGCGTGGGTGGGATCTGTTATGCTCCTTATCGTAGGCAGATTCGAATGGAAAGGGGTAAGAGATCTAACTCGACCACCCAGTCCACCCTGTGGCGTCTACTTTACAGCGTTAGAATTATCGACGCTCGCGCCACGTTAAATGGCGAAAATCCGAGTTGCGTGATTCGCTGATAGCCGCCTCGTATTTTCACCCCTTGGATTTATCGCTCTTGATATTCATCGCTAGATTCCGCTTTCGGTTGTAAATCGCCTTCGACGGATTAGGATTGCTCGCTATTCGAACAAACGGAGAATACGGTGAACTCGTATAACTTTTCTCGAACGTTTAATACTAGCTCCAGACGACGCAGTCTTCGTTAAATGTTTTGTAAAACTTTCGAAAATGGAGTTAACGAAATTAACGTTACCATTCCGTCGGGCAAATCCGCTTGCAATTTATCATCAAGATAATTAGATTTCACCTGTTTAATTTCACGATGGCGACTGCTACAAGTATAAATTGAATAGCTTTGTTATAAATGTTTCGGGTCCAGCAGAAGTTAGTTTCACACGGTGAATATATTACGGTGGAATCGCATTGCAGGCTATGCCTTCGTGTTTCACATCTCCAAATAGGTTTAATATCATCCCGCGAAACACTCTTGCGGCACATAATTCAGAGATGCAAAGTTTGGGTAGGGGAGAGCTGACGTTGCACACTGCGGATACATTCTTAGAGCTGGTACGTATGAATCCGTAATCCGTTAGCTGTTGCTGTGTACATTCACCCAAATTAATTCAACTGTCATACCCGTCTTTGCGCATTGTAAACGGATGAGAGACTCGCGGAGTGGTAGAAAGATGATCTGTTACTCGAGTGTCGCGCACTGGTCAATCTTATCGATTCACGCGTGCAATGGAAATGGTTTTCGTTTAATTCGTAAAGTAATCGAAACTCAACGCTCGAGTATATATTTCTCGGTAACGTTCGAAACCCGCCGTTCAGCCTCGAACGCAAGAATTTTCTTTCTCGTTTGAAGATCCGCTAGTTTAGATTGACGCGAAGAGACACTTTGCGATGAGAGCCGAGAAAAATTCTCCTTACCTCTCGGTGCTCTTCGAGTCTATTCTCGCGAGCTACGAACAGTACATACGTGACACGAATCTACCGCGTATGTGTGAAGGTTCCGAATTCGGTGTATGCGAGAAGTGGGTTGGTTCGTCAGTTAGACTTGATGAGTTCCAGAGTTCAGCAGAGTTGATACCGTCTGAAGCTGGCGGGTACGAGACGTATCCTTTCGAAAGGATCTTCCAGCGTCGCGGCAGCACCTTCATCAGGCGCTTGATGACGCATTCTGTAGATCTTTCTTTTATTATCTAGTTGGCGTACCCGTGCTCGTGTCACGGAACATTGCTCGCCAACTACAGATTTTTACTTGGTTTGCCGGTCTTTTAAATGCATCAATGAAACATAGAAGGCACAGGGAGGTAGAATAACCATCTAGGAGCTTACGAGAGTTTCGATACTATTGTCATTACCATACCGTCGTTACCGTCTCAACGTAATATTTAACCTTACCGTCACCTGTCCGTCGTAAAAGTAATCTATCTCGTACCTTCGCTTGACATCGTGTAACTCCGGACACTCTAGTCGGATGAAATTTAATTATTCGTGCAAGGCCACTTCTCTCACTTGAATCGAGGCATTCGTTACTTCAAATTTGATGTCACGTCAGTGTGCCGCTCTATTGGTTTATAGGTAGAACAGAAGGCGTTGACGAAGCCAGATCGTGTAGTTAATTTTGATTGGACTTGATCGAGAAAGTATATCGTTTCGTCACCGAATTTAGGGCAGGGCTAATGTTTTTCTTTTTCTGTTTCAGGTACGTACCAACTTCTCTCAGAGGATGCGACAAATCGTGACTGCTCGGAGTAATTAAAGAATAGTACTCAACGCGACCTGGCGACGAGTAGCTTTAAGGTCTGATTAACGAAGGTAAAAAATTACTTCCTTAAATGGTTACGAATGTTTACGAAAAAGTGCGTTGTAGCAACAGATGCTTCAGGGAAAAAGGTTAATTGCTTGCCTGACCAGGGGTACGAGGCGCTAAAAGTTGGCGTTCAGACGTTCCAACTGTAAACTTTTATCCTGGTGTGGTAGGTAATTCGAAATTGTAGGAATTTTCCTTAAGAGCTGCTTCCGTACAAGCAGGTATACGAAGCTTACCGAATTTCGGACGCAAAAATATTATTTTTGAACGCTTTTGGCCCAGCGTACAATTTCCATGACACAGTTGACGACGGTGAATGGTTCTGATAATTTTCGAAGGGATGATGCTCCGTGGTGGATTGGCGAGAGCGATCAAAGTTTGCGAAACGAGACGACAATCAGAAATTCTGGTCCCAATGTCCGAAAGCGTCTTGTATCCAATTACTAGGCTGAAGATCCAAGGTATTCGCGATTCGAGCAAGGGTATCGGCTATTTGGGCAGACACGATGCAATTTCGCGGCTCGACTCAATCTTGAGGAATGGCAATCTGCGCGTTCCGGTTCGACGGACGCTCGATAAATTGCGCAGGGTTACTCCTCGGGCATCCTACGAGTCGTTTGACCCCCCCTCGTCGGTGCCCGAAGCTTTCGTCCCGTTGGAAATGCAATTCCCGTGGCTCGCGAAATGCGGCAATAATGTACGAGCGACAGCGCGAATCGTCCGCTGATACGCGACACGGTCGCGCGTGAATCAGATCTGGATTATTGCCCGCGGTGGCTGCGCTCCGCTTCCGGTCTGTAATGCGTTTCCACGGCTGTTCGGTCCCGTCCGAATGAAAATGGGCTGCTGGGCATCGTCGTTGCGGTACTCGCGATGTCTCTACCTATTATACCATTACTCGACCGCGGGCTGTATTTTCGAATCGCGGAAACACCGGGGGAGATAGATACAGGGCCCGCTCTAATTTAATGCGTCGTGTTCACCGTCGTCTGTAGTTTCAGTTACGGGAAACTCGACTGGTTCAACCCTTTGGCTCTGGTACACCGCCTACACGGTTGGCGATTACCAAAACGAGGGCATTTCTTCTTTTTTTCCAAAGTTAATTCGACGCTGTTTGCCTCGCGTTGGTCTCGCATAATCCCTTCTTTCGAGTCGTTTAGAATTCTCTCTCTCTCTCTCTCTCTCTCTCTCTCTCTCTCTCTCTCTCTCTTCAAATTTCCTAGATATAAACGCGTGGAATAAACGAATGGGAATGTATTACCCATTTTCGAACGGGTTACCCACCGTTAACAAATCTGTAAACCAGTAATGCTTTGCCAGCCAGCACGTGAATAATGAGTCTAGAGGGCGTGAAAAAAAGAACGACCGCGAACAATACAACCATTCAGCGTCGCGGTTGCACCGGGATTCTTCCGTAAATCGATTTCGAGAGCCATTCAAACGTAACTCTGATGGTTTGTTTCAACAAGCGAAACGAAAACTGTTGTCATCGCGTCGATGGTACAGTCTCGAGAACGGGAAACCCAGTTCAGTACCTGGATCTTACGGCTTGGAAATCCGAATGAACGAAGATGTTAAATGGCACTCGGTTGCATTAGACGTTTGTTAACCGTGAAATACTATACCGATGCTCTGTCTTTCCCACTCGTTTTTCTTTTGGGCATTTTTAAGAGACGATAACACTTTGTTATTTATGCCCTCTGGCAATCCTCTGGTAAGTAAGAGCTCTACGTAGATCGTAGATTTCGTGACCGATGTCGAAACGTACATTTGCCAGTCGATCCCGCGGCAAAGCGCCAGTCGTCCGCTCGAGACGACTCCAGCGAGATCCCATCGGTGAAAGTCAAGAGGCCAAGAGCTGCGAGAAAGAAAATGCTGGCGACTTTCTTTCCAACCAGTGGACATTCAACCACGGCTGCTTTGGAACACGAACGGACTGTAATTGCGCGATGATACATCACTGTTTGGCTGCCAGAAACGTCGACGGGTATATCCGTGACAACGCTTTAGCTCATTCTGCCAACGCGAAGACCAATTTGCTAGGCACTCCGGTTAAATTGGTCACCCGTTCAGACTTGGCACGGCGTGATTTTTTCTCGACGAAGAAAAGACTTTGCGGAGCTCTTTCCCATCCTCTCCAGTCGCGTGGCTCCTTTCGGTAAAAACTAGTCAACCCCTGTCCCAGGCCAGACTACCCTCTCGAGCTTTGAGCGTGTTCTAACGTTCAGAATGATAAAATTCACGTCGGTAGTGCGCCGGAATGGATCCCAGCCTCGCGAGTTCACGGTAATTGTGTAAAGTTGAAGAAACGGATGGCGCTGGCTGAACTTTCCTGCGGCGGCAATTTAAAGGGTCGCTACTCGGCTGCGCAGGAAAATTGCATTTGCTCGAAGTAGCCGCCGGCTGGCTCCGGTTAGTATATAGTACCGCATTATCGCGTTATGCCTCACTTTAAACGACTACATTGTACGTTTACACCGGAAGATTTACGGGCCCGTGCCGCGGCAATAGCGACGGCCTAAACGAAAAAAATTGCATGGATTTAATTTACCCGACGACCCCGCGGTGCATTCGTTCCCTGCGAGGTGCAGGGAACCGCTGGTTATTATTAAAAGTCCGCCTTAACGGTTTAAAAATGACTCGCGTGCCGCTGACGCGAACAAATTAAGGTCAGAATGTGTTTGATCGCCGAGAAGCGTTGGATTAAGGAGATCGATTCGGTGTAGAACAGAGATTCCCAACAGAAAGCATCATCAGCCAACGAGGTTGAGAACACCGGGGCTGCAGGATTGCTCCTGGCGTGCGGTGCTCGCGTTGCTATCGTTGGGTATACGCGAGTCAGGCATGGATTGTTCGCGCCTAAAGTGGCAACTGAACGTTCATTAGTTTGTATGAGATTATTCTAGAAATTAGCGCTGGTGTTATAGAATTACTGCATGCCTGCTGAATTGATTATTAAAGTGCCAACTCAACGTTCATTAGTTTCTGTATCTTCGTTCTACGAATTAGTACAGGCGCCATAGAATTACCGCGCGTCCGCCGCATCAATTATTGAAGCGTTAATGTAACGTTTGTTACTTTTTGCATCATCGTTCTACGGAATAAATTAACGTTTACGAGGGTCCCGAATAAACTGCGACCGAGGTGAACCGGCGCGCCAAAGTTGCACGGCAACAAAGAGGACGATACGGACGAAAACGGATGTCGCAAACCAAACTTTTCCGCGGATAAGAATCTAAAAGTAGCCGAGAGCATTCGGGCCAACCGAGGCCGTACGAGAAAATTACGTTTGGTCGCGGCCAGGCAAACCGCAGCGAAGATGGTGGCTATCGTGGTGTATTATCGCGTCGTGCTTCACTTTAAATGACTGCATTACGGCGATACCAGGGCGAGTTGCGAGGTTCGCGCGCGCGACCAGACCGCTGCGAGCCACGAAAGAGGAAAGGGGAAAAAACCGCGGTAACTGCGAGAAGTCCGCGATAAATCAGAGCCAACCTAGCGCACCGCTTTACGAACTGAAAGAATCGTGGCCCGCACACGCTCGCCATTTTCGTCGTTGACCATCGGAAAGGCATATTCTTCTTGCACCAACGATTCGAACGTCTTTACGATAGCCCGTTCGTGTAACAACTTCCTGAAATGTGCTAGTCGTCGAGAGTCACGCGGATACCATATCGCTGAGCTATCTTCGGCAAGTCGATTCAATGGTTGTTTTATGACTGTTTGTACTTCGCGGAGACTTTGCTCAGGACCTTGTACTCGTTTCGACAGTTTTCACCGTACCGCAGACCATAAAATGTCTCGATTACCATTCGGTGCGATATGGATTTCGGAGGACCCTCGCGAGCGACTGTTGGAGCACTCGCTGGCCGTTATTCGATGAATACGATACACGGTTTCGACAACCTTAAATCCGTACCGACGCGCCGCGAGGATTAGTGGCGAATGATCGGGCTGAAATATTTTTACCCACCCCCGAAATAAAGGAGTTCTTTAAATGGAGAATTTTTATGAAGCAAGCTCCAGTTTAATCTCGAGTACAGAGCGCGATAAATCTTCGCCAATCCAGATATCGGATAAACCGGTGGAGTTCGTATTTTAAAAGACACACGTGATTTATGGAGCCGGATGCTTCATTCTTGGTGTTTTATTGGCGGCACCCATTGTCGCCAAAGTCACGCTCGTTTCGCATGCAATTGCTAAATGTCAATTGCGATCTATTTTGCTATGAAAATAACGGGTCTATACGAGTATCTCGCTCGGAGGAAAAGTCTCAAGTCTCCGACCTCCCTTTCACCGCGTATTGTCCCGAGGTTCTTGAAACTCACCCGACGACAACTAAAATTATTTCGATGACCTATGACCAACCCCAGACCCGCGAAGTCCGCAGCTGCCCAGTAACTCCAGCTTACGACGAAACACGCGATAAACAGATTCCTAAAGACAGAATCTTGGTTTCTCTCTTCCACCTACTCCGTGGCGCAATAGCAACCAAGTATTATGTCATATTTGGGCTTCTCGCGTCTGCCACCGCGCGTGGCTTTGAATTACCAGACATGTCACACTGGTTGGCGCGTGGCTTTTCTAATCCTCTCCTGTTCCAGTAGAACAGAACACGAGTCGACTCGGTGCAACCAAAATTCCCACGAGCCTCGACTCTGTCTCGCGATATTGCTCGGAGTTCAACGAAATGTTCGTCTTTCGAAAGGGAACGCGACCAGGTCCTATCGTAGGACTCCGTTACGCAAAAATGGCTTCTCTTTCGATGCGTTTGTGGTCTTCGAAGTAGCGAGCGACCTAGAATTCTCTCGATCTTGGAGCAAAACCGCAACGTATCGTTGGCACGTTCTCCGTTTACCAACGTCGAACAGAACAACATACAAAGACGTAGGATCAGCCGCGAGTGTCTCTCGTGCCTGAGGGCTGAAAGGGATATTTGTCACGCGATTACGAAGGAATCCTGCGTCGATCGACGACCCTCGTTGAGGGTGCAATCGTCGTAACACCGCGAGCCCTGTAAATTCCCTTTAAGTTCAACGATATCCAGGTCACGTATACGCGCTGGTATAGGCTGCTCGCGGGCTAGAAACAAGGGGACAGTCGATTGCCGCAGGGAAGGCAGGTAGTCGCGCACATCCCAGCCTCGTTATGCGGACGAGTACGTCGGTTCCGTACATGTCTGGTATTATTTGCGAGATCGATAACGATTACCTGCGGGCGCCACCTAAGGGAAAAAAAAAAGAGTAGGACGCATCGTATCCGTGCGATGCATATCGCCGACGACGAGCGGACGCCGTAGTCGCGACGCTTCGGGGCTGTTCTTCCACTCGCGCACCGCTGAGGGTTCCATCTCTGCTCTTGATTTTTCTGTGATTTTTCTTCCTTTCCGAGACCTCCTCGTTTTTTCACACGGCTCTTTTTCGTTTAGCTTCTTTCAGACGGCTGGCAAGTCGCGCGATGAGTATCGCGATGACCCGCAACCTGTACGGTGCTGCGTCGAGGTGTTAGTCTCGCTTTGAGGTACACGCGATCGAGCATCGGTTAGGTTCTCGAGCAACATTGGTCCAAACTTTCGCGTTTAACTCTTTCACCTGTAACCAACGTGTGAAACACGTGGTAAGGAATCCGAGTCGAGTAGGGCAAGGGGTTTAGTGGCGCACTTGAGATTGAATTTCTCGAAATTGTTTGCAGTAGCGACGAGGCGCGAGGGCCAACACGGATGTTTGGTAAATAGAGTATCGTAAGGAGAAAGGAATCGGCTTATCGGATCGGAACAAATCCTGTAATAGACGTAAAGAGAATTGGCCGCTCAAGGTCACTGGCCATTCTTGGATTCTCTCCAGACTTGGTTCACGTTCTCGCGACTTTATCATACTTTGGAAGTGGCGCAATTGGGAATGAACGGAATGCTTTGGAGAACACCGACGACCGAGGAATGCGTTCTCGCGTTAACGTCGAGAACCGCGCGCGCATTGGCGTAATTAGACCACGTTTCTCTACTATTCGAGTGAACTAAGACGCACGAAAGCTGACACATATATTTATAAATAGAGATATCGATTCCCGGGCGTCTATCGACAAAGTTGAAAGTAGTTAACGCGGAACATTTTTCCACGCTGCTCTGCCTCGTTTGATGAAAACTTCCGTAACATTCGAACAGAACGTTTTCCCGATGCGAGTTCGCAGTTTCGCTCGCTAGTTGGTCGACATCAAACGATTTATGCAGGTTTCGCGTGCCGTATGAGGATTTCCAGTCGACTATTCGCCAAATCCCACGGAACGTAGCAGTCTTTCGGGTAACCAGCGCGATTATCTCGTGCTAATACTTCAACTAATTAATCGTCTCTCAAAACGCTTCAAACTTTTAACTATTTAGTGTTGCTTTGATGTAGGATTTCTCATGTTGCATCAACGGTATTTAAAGTATCCTAAAGTTCAGAATTCCACCAAATACGCGTCTATATTTCATTCTAGCTTGTTAGTCGCGAGTTAACCGCGACGTACGCGCCGCGTTAGTTTACGCGGGAATAACTGTAAAAGTACGACGATGAGCGTGTATTATTAACAGGGACCGGCTAGGATACATTTGCGCTTCGGCGCGCCATTGTTCGAAGCGTCCCGATAACTGGTACCTCGCAGGGACTCGCTCATTGTCACTCGATGGTCTGGTTCTAATCATGATTACAGGGATGTTTGTTTCTTGCGTTGCTCGCGATCGCGTACGCGTTCCTCTCGTTCCAAATGAGAACCGTGGATAACGAATAGTTCGAAACTCGCGAGCTCTGTCACGAAAAAAATGAGACTGCGTTTATTAACCGTACGAGAACTCGTGGAATTTCAGTTGCATCGCGGATTTCTAAACTATTCGTGGCTTATCAACCAAACGCACCTTATTATCCTTGGAAGGAATAGCTGTTCTCGCTTTGAGGGTAAACTTGAAACGCGATATAAGAGTATTTTACTTTTAAGAGTATCGAGTACGTCACGCTCGTTTGCTTTATAATGGCCAATGAAAGGACACGGTAGGAATGGCGACATTCGACTTTTATTTTTTAGAATCACTGATCAAAGCAGCTCCGTGCCCGTGTTCGCTTTCACGGTTAGTTATCCGCTGCGTACAGTTTCCCGTTCGTTTGGAAAAGTTTGGCTTAGGGTGAAAAAGAGGAAAGTAAAAGGTCAGCCGTGTGTGTCTTCACCTTTCCGTTAGTCATATTTAATTATCCCATTTTGGATTCGAGGATTCTCGAGTACGCGGTAACCTTTTCGACCATATCCGCGCGCCTTAATGTTTAACGTCGGTTTTCGTATGGAAATTTGCGGCTGCACGGCTCGTCAGGTACGTCACTATTAACACGTTCGGTCAATGGTCATGGCAATTATGTGTACGCGATATAAACCTCACGCGCGTAAATGCCGCCGTGTAAACGCCCGCACTTGGGTCTTGTTGAAATACGTTCGAACAGAGCCAGGACAATGAATGATTCGTAATCAAACGAGATTCGCTGCGCGGGTATATCGCGCCGGTCGATCAATTTTAATCTGTGTATTTTCGGTCGTTGAGCTGTTAGTCTGGAAGCAGGGGGAGAAACAGTGTCGAAACGAAGGAGATGATCGAGTAATCCGCGGATAGAATTAGAGCGGATACGCTCGATCTAAATCGGAAATTATATCTTCGAAACTCGCGCGACTAGATCGCGCAAGATATGGAAGACGCAAAAAAAGAGATTGCTCGAATTAAAAAAAAAGAACTTGGACGATATCTCGTTGACAACTTTCACTCCGTTTATTAGAGCAAATAAGATATCAGCTACGCTATAGCTTGGATTTATAACCCTGACTCGATGACCGTGGTTCGCGATACCAAAGCGCAGAATTCTATACAAATATAAATAAAGAAAGTTTCTTACTCGTAATAAGTCGCGCATCGCGTTCGAGTGCGGTCAGCCAGTCAGGGTTAACTTTAGAAAGGGCGGAACGTTAGATGTAACAAATTAAATGCTCCCACGCGACACTCGGCGTTCTCGCAATTTACCTCGAGGAAAGATCGCTAGATAGAGAGCAAAGAAAATTACAGGGACGAATGGTGTTTGGAATACTTTCCACTTTAATAGTTACCGCCGATGCTTGAACGCTGATCACGGTGAAAATGCTCGACTCGATCTATTCTCCTCGATCGAGGTCGAACGATACGCACGAACCACGGCGGGTCACGGAAATCAGGTTTCACGAGTCGTGTCTCGAGATGAAAACACGAATTTCGACGCTGGCAACGTAGATATTCCTGCCAGACACTTCAGATTCTAACTATGGACCCAACAGACGGGATCGAAGACTTTGAAGCGCCCAGACTAATCCACAAATATAAAAATCTCAAGCATCGCGAAAATCCCTAAGGGAATAGCCGTGAAATCCCTTTACGAGAGCCGAGGCAGAAGATCCCTGACAAAGCTGAAATCTCAGGACTTTGTCGGTTAATACGATATTTCTCTTACGAGCTGTGCTCGTGGAAAGGCCAACTGATAAATATTTAAAAACACCAATTGGAATTTTCTGCTCCGTTTCTTACGTGCTTCCGTGTCCTTTCTGCTTCTACACCTCCTCGTACACATATTTGCATGTGTCGCGGATATACGTTTGCAACTAAAGCACCGAGTATCGTACAAATTTGCGAATTAAATCAACGTTCATTGTGCAACGTGAACCTGAGAATTTAATCGTCTGCATGCGCGACGTACGCTCGATTATTGTTCGTTTTCGCGTTTCTACGTTCGCTGCACGGTTTTGCAGGTTTTATATCACGGCGAGAGATGTTGAATAAGTTAACAGTCCCTGAAACAACATCGGTGTGCGAGAGCAAAAAATTCATTCGCAGAAAAATCACCGCTACGCACGCGACGAGCAAGAATGTTTTTATAACGAAATGTATAAATCAGACGGAAAGGGGGCTTCATCCGATGGGAGAACGACGCTTGACGTGTATACTGTTTGCAGAGCGCGAATGCGTGACTGTTAAATGCCGTCGAGCACGCGAAAATCTCCAGCCAGGATGACGTACGCATTTGAAATCAAGTTCAAAGCCGATGCTCGACGCGATGAATGTTTTAGCGTCGAAAACTTTGATTTATTGCCAATAAATTTCAATCATTTTTCGATCCATCCGATGCAACGACCAGGAATAAATAAAAACGTCCAGGAAATTATAGAAAACGTGCGAGGGTGTACGCGAGATTTAAATCGAACAAAATAGCAGGTACTCCATTCGCCCCTGATCCTAAATATGAAAAGCGATGACGACGCTTTAATTTATTTGGAAACGGGAGCGCCGCGCCTGTTCGGTGCAGTGACGCGGGTTTACTTCGTGACACGGGACGTGATTTCTTCGTTACTTCCGAGATTAATAATTTCCATCTTCTTTCGTCCTTTCCTTCGACCCTCTTTGGTAGTAGTTTACTCATTTACGACCGGGAAATAACAAATTCTAATTAAACTCGAAGGCTTGGCGTTTCATTCCGTCGTCGATAGCAATTAACGTATCGCGGGATCGACAAACAAATCTGTCGAGTTATTTGAAACTTTGGCTCGAGCAGCTGCGTGTTTCGTACCGTGCGATTTACTCGCGAGAACTGTGGACAATCGCCGAAGAATCGCACCACCGAATATTTCGCGTGCTCCTACTTCCGCGACCCGACTTTGTAAGATTCCGAACAAACTGGAACTGAACTCTCTCCCGATGTTAAAACGCGTAAATTTTACCTGGGAGGAGCTGCTTAACGCGCGTCGGTGCGTAAAATTGCTGGCAAAATAATATTTGATACTTTGCTGCCTTTACTTTATCATGTGTTCTAGGTCACGATGCGAAATGAATTTCCTCCGGTGAGTCTGCCTTATGAAAGTTTGAAAAATACTGGTCTACTGGGTAGCCTTACCGACAAGTCTACCGGCAAGTCCAGGACTATACGCGTCTCCTTCTCTTTCCATTTTTCATCCACCTACTTTCTCACAGCATCGTTTCAGCGTTATATCGTCCGATAAGAGCCTGAATTGTTTCCGAGATCAACCGAAACTGAGCGTTTAGAGTCTTCGAGTAATCTTTTAGGTGGATGATTAATTTTCGCGAAGATATCTCGCACGTAGATACGTCGTCGACCACGAGATACCCTGTAGTGGTCGGCAGCAGACACGTAAAGGAATTTAATGTGAAAGCATCGTAATGAGATTTGGAAAAAAGCCCAAGACTGGTAATTTGCTACAAGCGAGCTTGGGCCAATAAGTACCTTTAAAAAAGAAACGAACGAACGTCTTGGAAACAGCGTTGCTTCTTTCGCCTTACGTCGGCATTGTCCGAGACGGACAAGGAGTTATTAAACGAAACAACTTTGTCTTCGTTTTTAGCGTCTTGTTGCAACTTTTCTCGGAAAGAGCCTGGGGTAAAACGACAACTCGCGATTGGACGACGCGGTTGCAGGGCTCGCACAGACACCGCTGCAAAACACACGAACGACTCGCGGCTGCGAAAACAATATCCACGTTGCAACGCCTTCTCGTGTCAGGATAAAGGCAATTCGACGTGCCGAAAACTTTGTTTGCCGCTTTTCCGGCGCCGTCGAGATTCGTCGCGTCCTCTCGACCAGCGAAATTAAGGAAGGAGTAGAAAACGTAAGACGCTCGCGATGCTACTTGTATTCGCCTCGACGTCAACATCCGCGTAATTGAGTTAATTTGGATGTAATTACGCGAGAAAAGAGGGTCCGCTTCTTCGAACGAAAGCTCGGGACTTTGGCCGAACTTTTCGCAAGGAATATCACCGTAATATCGAAATCTCCTCAAAGTTTGACTCGGGGAAGTTTCGTCGCCGTAGATATTCGGCCGCAAGAAGATATGGGGTAAGCAAAACGAGGAGAGTCGACTCTCGACTGGAATTGAAGAAGCCGAAGAGTATAAGCAAACCGTGGAATATCGAAAAGAGTGAGTTTCAGCCTCGAGGGCTCCAGCTATGGCTGATTACCGAGTGGTGTACAGAAATGTAACGTGGAAAGTTAAGAAATACTGTTCCTAGGCCTTTATAGATTCGTACCGATGACGAGAAAGACCAGTTGATTGTAATTTGGTTGCTTGGTTCTCGAGGACAGCGGAGAGCACCGTGATCGAAATGGACGGGTTTCCGAAACGGAACGGTAGTCACTTTGTCGAAATCGTCGCGTACAGGGAAAGAGACCATCGTCAAATAACTCCCCAATCCCGATGGACTATCCGCGATTGTGATAGATCAAAGAGCGTCGCGACGCGTTCGATTTGTCTCACATTTGCGGGTCGTTTGTACATCGGAGCGCATAATACACGTACGCATAGAATATACGGCGGCGGGGAGGGCGTGTTCCGTTTGACCGCATTCAAACAACGGGTGACTATCCTAAGCCACGTTTGCACGTTCGCGTTTGCCCCGCGTTCACAGAGATTCGACGCGTGCAAATTATGCCATTTCCGTGTCCCCTGGAAACCACGTCGATTCTCCATTCTATCGCTTCTTCCATTCATCGGCGCTTCCTGTTCCCTCTTATTCTCGCGGTTAATTAATCGCGCGAGAATCGATCGACGTCGCTCGTATTTACCCCCGAGGCGTGACGACGACGAATTCGGAACGATTCCCTGTCTCTTGTTCGCGCCAACGAATATCGCACCGATCATTTCCAGGATTAAACGCTGGGAATAGGTCGAAGGCCGAACGATCGACTGGACAACCAAGCGATAATTGTTCGCTGAAACTGTGGCGTTTGTTCCAAATGCAAATTGTTCTTAATTTTGGTTACACGTCGAAACAAGGTTGTCGGAATAGGAACTACCCGCGTTCACTGTCCCTTCCTGTCAATCCTTGCCGATAACGATGTTCCCGAGGAAATGGAAGTTCTACTTTTCTCCTTTCCTTGCCGATACGGAAGTGGAAAGGCAAAAAAGTGATCTCACCGTAGCTACGCGCATCTCGCATCGCTGTCGACGTCGATAGACTTCATCCAGGGTTTCCTCTTTCTCTTTTATTTTCGCATTTCTCAACGAGACGTACTCGTACGCGTTTCCTCGAATGGATAACGCGCCGATACGAGCGACGATTGTTCGACTGCATTCGATGCATTCCGCTCTTTCGCACGAGTAAATAAATGCGAATGGGCCTGTATTATACGTACGGAAAAAGAGCATCGGTTGCATCAGTGTTATATAATATTACAAAATTTATCAAGCGTTGAACTAATTACAGATGAAATCCGAGATCGGTATTTACCGAAATTCTTCAGAAGCGCTAAATTGATAACTCGATGAATGTTTAATCGATAAATCGGGTATGTACATTTGTATGCGTTCATTCGAAGCAAACGGCTACTTAAATCAACAAACCGTTGACAGAAAGGCAATTATACGCTTTCGTATAACGACCGAATTACACGGAAACAAAGCATCCGAGCAACCATGATTCCCGGCGCGATAACCGAAGACTTTTCGAACCGTAGTTTGCATTCGCAAGGGACTCGCGGAATAATTGAATATAGCGTCGCGAACGACTTGTTTTAGAAATTTCCATTAAACGTTTTCCTCCGCGAAAAGGGGGAAAAGGACGAGCGGAAAATGAGAAGAAGGGAGAAGTTGGAAAAGCGTTGTTTGAAAACACCGCGGTTTCTTCGATTCACTTCTGGCTACGAACGTCGAATTTCAACGAGCCACGAGAAATCTTTCTCGAGAACCGATATCGTTGTTGCTTGGTCGTTTTCCCGAGTGATCGAGCATTAAAGCTTCGCAATCCGGTGAAAGGCGCGGGCGTAATATCCTGATTCTATTGTAAGTCTTAAGTCACGACTGAACATCCACTTCTCCAAGTCTACTTCTCTACGTGTCCCTTGCAAACGTCCGATTTTCTTTCCCTTGACACAGGAAAGAATAACTTGCAACATTTCGTTCCGTTTCTCTAATTGCGTAAATAGATAGACGTTATTCAGGAATATCAGACAAAGGAGACGAGAGATCACTCCCGTAAACTAACACTCGGCATGACACACCGAGAGACATATAGGATTATCAATCAGCCACAACAGACCCTCCTCCGCGACACAGGGAATCGCTAATGGGAGGAAGTCTTCACCATTACAGAGACCACATTCGATCACATACAGCATCGCAAAGTTGGTTGCAGACAAACAATCGCAGACAAACAGTCGCAGACAAACAGTTGCACACAAACAGTCGCAGGTAGTCTTACACAAACATTAGTAGAGCCAAGCACAAACACTGGTAGACACATAGCGCGGATTTCGTCAAATTCTGCGTCGTATAGTTATTAAAGTTGATTTTGTCGAGCGTCATCGATGAACTTTCCAACAGCGAGTATTTCATTTTAACACTAAACCTGTCGAGGTGTCGTTTGTATCTAGCTCCACTGTGATCGAACGAATGAGTAGTTTCGATGACACTTTTTTTTCAATTGTATGCAAAAATATTTTAGAAACTGAATTGAATAATGTTTGAACGCGGTATAATTCAAATATTACATTCAAGAACTGTATATAGAAGTTTGATAATAAGTGTTGAATACTTAATCGCATAAGAAAGCAATGAAGCTACCAACATCGTTGTTAATAGGAACCCCACCAGGCGTTTCACTTGGAAAATCTGTGCAACGATCGAAAGTTTCCGAAACTATTCGCTGTAATCTATCATGAAACGTTCGAAGGTGGCGGAAGGGTGGAACCACGGTTCTGGTCGGTCGATTTAAATGCGGCGCACGTGAACGTGGGCGCGTGCAACGCGGCGGACAACAACGTTAGTCGGTGGGACGTTATCAAATTATTCCGCATATTATCGAACGGATGCAAGAGCGCTTAAAAGCTAACAAATCGAGCGGGAGGACCACGCGTATCCGGCTTGACGGCGACAATCGCGTCGATTATCCCCTGCAGGATCAGCCATTGGGCTCGCTGTTTCGTTCGGGCGACGCGGGAGAGTCTCGCTTTGATCACGCAATTAAATTTCAACGGGATATTCAATTTTAATTAATCCCCGGCATAACGGATGACCCCGAAACCATAGAATCCGTGTGGTAATTGAAGTCGAACGTGCTCCGAAGCTTCGCCTCCATGCCGTGTCCACGTATTTCATACTTTCTCGTCTCTGCTGCCAGCTTTCGACTGACTACCCCGTCTCTTTTTATCGTCCACCCGTTGTCCTATCCATCGCGACCCAATCCCTTCGTCCTGGAATACTTTTCTCTACCTTCGCTTCTCCTCCTCCTCTTTCTTCGTTTATTTCACACGAAACGTGCACGAACACGTGTTCCCGCGGTATCACGAACGTGCCCTACGACGGCTGGCTCTGTCGGATATCGACTTTTCTTCCGTATTCCTCCAGAGAGACGAACGACGTCTCGTCGAGAAGGAACGTTGCGATTATATTTTCTCGCCTCGTATAACCGGCCATAGAACCGCTGTCCCCGACGTCTTTGCGTTCGCCTCTGCAACCAATAACTGCGTCGGATTTGCACGGCTAGCGTCGGATTGCGCGTTTAAAGACACGTCGTTACGAATGGCCGTAATATATGAAGCTTTTGTTGCCAATGGAATTGTCGACGCGTTCGCTGGACGCCATTGCTGACGTTCGGTCTGTGTACCCGCTTAAGCAAACGGACCACTCGACGTGAATACCAGATATCGGTGGACATTCTCGTTGTAGAAATAATTAAATTGGGCGTGTACGTCGCGTTCGACAGGGTTAGAGAAGAAGAAATGATTCATCTAATAAAAATACGACGTTACTCGAGCACTCGTAATATTTAAGGCGAGATCGGCGGAATCCACGGATCACGGATATCCTTCCAAGTCGTCGCGCGAATCGATTGCTTTTCGAGGTACGAATCGCTTCGAAATCTGGAATGACGAATACGTTGCGCGTCGAGCGTGTCTCTGGATTCCGAGGACGAGATATTTGGCCGTCAGCGTGCGACTCGCTGGTTGTAAAAATGCGATGAGTCAGTGCCGCGGTGTCGCGACGTGTACGTTATTTTTCGCGGCACTTTCTGCCGACGTAAGCCAGCCTGCCAGGTCCCTTTCTCTTCACGACGTCTTTGTAGGTAAGGTTCGTTGTCCCGACAGAATAACCGTATCGACGGAAACGGGTTGGGGATAGGAAAAACGTCGGCCGTGCCGAAGAAAGCCGAAAGGAAGTCGGACTTCGTTACCCATCGTACGTTCGGATGTTTTCTCGGTAAGAGAAGAATGAGCCCTGAATATTTGGGTCGTATCGGGCGAAATTGTCCGCCGTATTCCCGCGAGGCTGGTTTCCAAGGGTCGTCGAAAACTTTGCTGGCCAGCAGTAATCGTTAACACAAACCTACCCTCATTTGTAACTACGATGGGACCAGTGACTAATCTAAACTAAACTAAAGAATCAGTCGTGATAGGTTCAGTGTTGAATCGAATAAAGCATGCTGGTCTAACGTAACGACAACGCGGTCGATTCGAGCAGCCGACGAGATGCGACCTCGCGAGATGTTTAATATTTTATACTTTTGTCTTGACGCCGACGATGCGTTCGCGATAAGTTCCTCCATCGATCACATAAGGTCAGTTTGCAAAGTGTCGGACTCTGAACTACGTTTAGGAATGTGTTCGTGCTAGTAGCTGTTAATTATTCGTTCGTATGGAAGAAGGTCGTTCAGACTTTTACTGTCTGCGGATAGAACCTTTGCCAAACCGGTCCCAGAGAGTCGCGATGAGCAAGATTTTAAAGTTTCGTGTTATTAATCCCCGTGTTACAGGAGTTCCAGAAGTTCGAGTTAAGCCATCTTATCGTCCGCAGTTCGCGAGAGGCGCGCGGTTGGCGAAGTGTTAATTTGCGCAGTTTCTCGACAAAAGTATCCAGCTCGCGGACGAAAGACTGTTGTTGCGAATAAAAGAGCATGGATCCGGTGCTTGAGAATTTTTCCAATCAAGTTTGATCGAGTAATTTTTCAGGAACCACGAAGGAATCGAATTGTACGAGGGTATAGCGCTTCGATTTAATGGTTCGCGGAGGTTTCGAAAGGGCTTTCGTCGCGAATGCTTGGGAGTATTCTATCAAAATCGAAGATTTTACGATCGAGTCGACCAATGGTAGAAGCAAAAACGGTCCGGCTGAGAGGAAGTTGACACTTCCATGGGGATAGATATTGGTAACGATCTCCTTACCACCTCCTTTTGCGGTTACCCTCTACATCCTTCACCCTCGTCTGGTTTAATATCTTACGTGATAACCTTGCCAGAAGAAGACGAGGATGATGGTGAACGATGGCACGTACACCAGGAGTCTTTCAAGACACGTTTCCCTTATATTAGAGCATCGATCGCTAGCTCACTCATTTCGGATTCGGCCGAGAACTTTGATTACCGCGTTAAATTAATCTTCTTGTTTCTGGAAGAAAGGCAGCGTCACGCGCGTCTCATCCGTGCCTCGACGAAAAAGCCAGGGATTCTAGACGTAAAATCCTTGCATCTCATTTACACTCAAACTCGCTCATAATGCAAGACTTTTTTCTTTCACGTGTAGACAGATCCGTCGATTAATTCTGTTAGTTTCCGCTCGTGTTTTAGATTCCATTAAAAATTTCCTAACAACAGGAAACGGCCGATTATTTCATCGCATCGAAGTATTTATATTCTCCGCTAGCTCGTATCGATTTATTTCTTTTTTATCGTGTCCACGAGCTCTGCTACAAGTTGTCGGATAATTTAATTACTTTGGATAAATTTCGCTCGTGACTGTATTAATTAATCGTAAGTTTTCGCATAATCGTCAACAACTAGGAGTTGGTTCTCAGTGGCCGAAGTTCCGCGTTTGAGTAACTCGAAAATTATGTCCAGGTGCTTGGGGCACGTTTTGTAACAGGAAACTAGTTAATTACGAGTTTTCAACGTATCCGCCCATACTTTGGCGGACAACGATTTATCTGAAATGCATTTAGTCGTAATTGTAATGTAGGCTGCGTACCGGAAATCATATACATTACATGCAATCGATTACGAGCGTCGTCAACATCGTTTGTCGTTACATCCCAGCCGCATTAACGATGCTGGAAGAATAAACGAGGTCCGCGTTTCATTAGCTGGCATTGAATGGGAAAGTATGCGAAATATCTGATTTGCATCGTCGCGATACGTGGAAAATAATTCGCTGCAAACGTCCCGTTTGGAATCCTGTCATCGTTTAAAATTACGATGGATAACCTGGTTTACGGAATGACGATGATTTTATTTTCCCTTTAAATTGTACGTGGCGCGAGATCAACGACGTTTCGTTGCGACGTTTTAATTTGTAAATTCGTGAAAAATTCATATGCACGGATAAAGAGGTAGAGGCAACCGTTCGACTAGAGATCTTACCGTAAAATTCTGATTATTTATGAAGATTCGTTTTACGAATATATAGATAAATAAACTTTGATATCGAGAAACGATACGTCCGGGCCAAACAGAATAATTGCAAATGTGCGAAATTGAACTTTCGAACTTTCTATGCTTATTTTCGGACGAGTACCAGTGGAGACAGGGCAGAGTATCCGTAAAGCAAACCGCTCGAACGTGATTGGCTATTGACAAGGAAATGGTTCCTGTTGGGTGAGTTTGCCATATTCGTTTCGTCTCACCGTTCCTTCGATTGTCGGCAAGAATCGCAGCTCTTAATCGCTTTCCTTGATTGATACACCGTCTCTACTCGTGGCGGCTAACTAGGGATCAGGGGAACGGGCCGACGCGAACCTTGCAGACGAGCTATGCAGACGAGTGTTTTCACTTTCCACGCGAGCACACATAACCAACGTATGCAGGCTGCACACACTCGGTGAAAGTAGCCTAACGCCTACAGAACGACGGTGAACGCTCCTCATCGCGAATTTTTACGATTTTATCGAGCGTGCCAAGTACACGGAGATCAACAGAATCGAAAGTACACGGAGTATTACGTTGGCGATAATCTGGTATGGGTGACTTTTCGTTAGTACTAAACAAATTAATTTCGAAGGTGAGGTGGTGATATGGTGAAAATAAATCTGGGAGAAAATTTTAACAAATTTCACGAGTTCTAGACTGGCAGTCAACAATCGAGGTACATCATAAAACTGGAATGAACTAGTGGTCGTAAGCTACTAATCTTCGAGTTCGAGGTGACAATTTTGACGTAAACAATTCCTCGTGTAATTTCTTCTTGACGTTCAGCAACGAGATAGGTCTATAGTTACGAATTTCTGCCAATTCACTCGACTCAGATATAGGCATAACGGCACACTCGTTCGGTTGTCGACTTAGGTGATCGTTTAAACTCCTCGTTCTTGTCACTCGCTTATTCAGCTCAGGCTATCTGCCTCTGGGGCTCTTATTAAACTTGTCAAACTACACGCGACACTTGAGGAAAAGTGAGAAAATAAAAGCAAACTAAAACTCGACGTACCGATGCGCACAGAGACAGCTGAGGCTCCAACATCCAGTAAAGATAGAGGTTCACGTTCCGCCACGATATTTTATCGACGCGTCGATAGTATGATGTTTATCTCTGTATCGGTAAGTTGTCGATATTTTGCCCATAACTATACCTCGTTAAACAGAATATAAAGTATTATATGCTCCATTTTCGAGTAACGTAAAATAAATAAAACAACAGCGGTACTTGGGTCGATCGCAAGCTGGTTTTTATTACTTTTCTTATATAATTGTACGAACGTAGGCGATAGACATATGGGTTACGAGGCTAGCGAAGAGAAGGAATCGTCGACGGCCTGGATAACTAGATGGATGGAATAGTCGCTAAGCAAGCGAAGGAGCCGGTTTCGAAACCTTGTCCACCGATGCCTTTCCTCCTACGTTAATAGGAAGCAATACTTCGTAGTATCGATGGCAATTACTGCGTTTATTAAAACATTCGCTAGCATGCCGTTCTTTGTTATCGGCGGATTCATCGCTCGAGGATTCTCGAGAATATTCAACAAGTTTCCATTCTTCTTTCGCGAGGGAACAGTTTATTATTATCACAGGAGTTCTCTCCTCTTCGGAGGATTTCCAGCTAAAGAAAAATACTTTGCGAAACGCCGATCGTGGCTCGAATGTTGATTCCAAAAATGCCAAGAGTAATTGTCCGAGAAGAACGTTGTCGACGGCAACGATGATTGCGCACAGACACAGCGAACCGCATCACAGATTGTTAGAGCGCTGGCGCAATGTCGCCGTCGGTTTCATAAAGCCCTCAGAATTTGTACAAAATTGACTTAAGTACCTCAGAAATGAGTATACGTCACGATAGGATGTCACAAAGAAATACTCGCTAAAATGGAGGAGAGATACCTAAGCGGTCGAATTCGGTCGAGTGTTGCTTTAAAGTGGAATACCGAATATTCCATTTTCCAAGTTGAACGTCGGGGATATTTCGCGTTTCCCTCTGCGCGATACTAATTGAAATCGTAGGGCGGAGTATTGGAATATCAATTGACCGAATTGTCGCTTTTGAGGCTGCTTCCTCGTTCTCTGCTCGCATACGTGCACATCAGTGGCCACCGACCCATTTCACGTAAGCGATAACTTTGCTCGCTCGCGTTAACTTGTAGAGAAATAACGGTCAAATTGCTTCGAAGCAGGGACTTCTTTGAGAATTAATTCCGAGGAAATCGATGGGAGCTCTCCTTTTTAAAACAATCTCGGTTTCTCACACTTCGAGGAACCATCGAGGATCTGGATAGCTCGTTTAGCAGAGCGAAAGACAGAACTAGCTTCCGCTCGATTGGTCGGTCATTTTTCCTTCCTACACGCCTAAACATGTAGAACACGTTTGGACATCAGAGAAAGCGGTATTACACATGCTGAGCACGTTCGGTGCTCAATCAAGGCACATCAAACCGTGGTCGATATCATAGCGTTCTATTTAGTGCGAATATATCGAACTCGTCGCAACTCGAACGAATCTTATTCCGGCTTGGTTTTAACCACCGACGATTCGAATCGAATCGCCAGTAATTGAAACACTCGATAGATTTGAGAGGGCACGTTTAAACTCTGAGCCGTAAAATGTAAGGGAACGAAATTAGACCGCGAATCTGTAATGAGATCTAGAAACCATAACGAGTTATAGAGGGCTAAATCACTCGTTCCATTCTCCGTCGAAAACGGCGGGAGTATATCCGCTTTATCGCGGTTTTGCTTTACGCCAAATCGTCGGATATCACCTACAGATTTCGAAAATCGCTGGAGTTCCTAAGGTAATAGGACAGATATGGCCCATATCGAGGATCGATGTCAGGCATCTTTCCTCACCGACGCTATTCTCGCGACATTTTCGCGGGGATTGCCGTCGCCCGACGCGCTCGTTTCCCATCAAAGGGTAACAATAAGAAGTCGAGACAGCGAGGCATCAATTTGAACGAAAATCGCGATATTTCACTCGAAGCGTTTACACTTTTTATTGTACATTCGATCGGCGAGCTGGACTCTGCAAAGCTTAGAAATTTAACGCGTGATTTTAATTAATATTTAAGCGAATGCTAATTCTATGTAGATTTATGTTTGTTGAATATTTCATCTTCAGAATTAATTTGTGTAATTCCTGAGCGAAATCCTGCCATCTACGTATGGATGCTGTGGCATCAAACGTGTTAATTTCCATCTCATACGTTCGCTCCCGAAAATATATCCCAACAACCGTTCCCAGAACGTATAGAGCAAACATTTTGTTTACGTAAGGATCGTACTCAATTTTAGACGTTACGTAGTCTACTTTCGTTCCACCTTTTAACGGTTCAAGAAAATTAATGGCCGCGGATGCATTTCGGATGCCATTAATCCCGGCTGGACCGTCACGGACCGAAGTAAAAATACGCCGTGTCCTGACTATCGGACAATTATTTTATCGTCACCGCGGGAAAATAACGTTAATTGCCGGCCGCGTAAATCCAGCGCGATGCGCACGCATTTTCAGCGTTGTACAGCGTGGAACTGCGAGCCACGATTTACGGAACGACGTCTTTTTTTTTTTTTTTTTTTTTTTTTTATTTCGATAGCGACGAGTAAAATTTTCGCCGAGAGATTGACGATAGGCCTTATCGTGCCATACACGCTTTCCTCGTTGCGATAGCTCGATGTTGTGGGTAGAATTGAGAATGCGAACTGAACACGACGATGAAACTATGCGCTGGATTGCGCGAAAGATTCGTTAATTACCTATTCGAAATGGTAATTGGCTTGCTAGATGTTATTTCGTGTGTCATATATTCTATAAATGGCAAGCTAGTTATGATTAGTTAAGGACAGAATCATTGAGTATTGTAATCGACATAGCTCAGGTTTAATGAACCGCAAGAACTCTCTGTACGAACTGCCTAGATCCCTGATACAGGTCGCCATAGCAAATAGACTGAAACGTCACAGTTCATCGGGCTTAACCGATAGACGCGCTACCAGCATATCTGACAATACGTAGGTAATTACATAATCACCAGTCGGTGATTACTATTCGCGACAGCGTCTCTCGTCGCCGTAATCGCTTAAAATTGTCGATGCAAAATTGACGAGAAACGCTTAGAAGCTTGTAATAGTCGACAGCAGCAGTCTTTGAAAACACGCGAAACAAAAGTTGTCTCGATACTTTTGACTTGTTCCAATTCGAGGAATCAGCCCGTTTCCGTGCCCAAGATCTCCGTCGCAATATTTCCTGCGAAACTTGTCAAAGTTTCAGCTCCGCCTGACAAATGTACAGGAACGTTTCCTGCATTGATTCCCAGTTTGATAACACCGTTAACAGCCTTCTATTAAACAATAATTATCTCGATTGGAGGTGACGAACGAAACTTGGCGCCCCGACAAAGGAATAGAATTTGTAGCTCCCGGTTCGAACGAATCCCCTCTGTGCAGTTTCGCGAGCACTTTTTATTGACACTGTTCTCTTTTATCAAGGTTCCTGCAAACGAGAGAGTTCAGGTATCAGGGGAACGATATTTCGATGCGATTTAACAACGCGGAAAGTGGGAACGCGCAAAGAATGCTAACCACGCGAAGCCTCGCCGGGGTCGAATCTGCTACAGCGGAATCTGTGGATATCGCAAACGTTAATGGGCTCGCGTACCTCTAATCGTTCTAAATTTTCTTCTTATCGAATACGCGGCTCGACGACGCTAGTCTACGTAAAGATACGGTTCACTTGGCAGAAAATGTTACGGTAAATAGATCAAGTATGGCGTACTTTGTTACCTAAGTAGATGGTTTCGAGAACTGCTTATAAAGTTGACTCTGTTCGAAGTAGCATACAATGCGGTGGCCCTTTCATGGGATACGTGGCAGGGGCAAAGTTGGAGAGTTTGTATTTTCCTCCTTGATTATGTGACTCGTTAGGTCACTCCTTCTGGAAGTCCTGAAGAAAAAGAAGGCAACAGGTTGCCGGAATACCTAGCCTCTCGCGTATTTCCATAAGCGCTAAGTTATCGGTTTGTCCAATATTTAAATGAACTTCTTCCTGAAATTACGACTTAATCTCAGAGCAATCCGAGCAACTAGATCCATTCATCTACTAATTGGAAATCGTGATAACAAAACGCGTAGGTTCCCATCTCGGCTTTCTTCGGAAGTTGCTCGAGATTCAGACGCGACAAAAGTTGAAGCGCAAAGTTGTCCAGTCTATAAATTCCGTGGAAAGTCTTTCGTTGGCCAAATTTATCATAGAGGTTGTACGATATATCATCCGAAACGCAAGAAAAGAAGTTTATGGACCTTCTCTCGGTGACAGACGAGAAATACCTCAGGGAAACAACAGTCTGGACCTAATGTTTCCCGCGATATTAAAAGTTTTACGATGCTCGTAAAAATTGAGGTGGAACAGCGTTATTCTCTCAACTTTATCGTCGAATTTCGGTGAAGGTAGCGAGCCAGCAATATCGAGGCTCTCAGCTTTTTCTTGAGCGGAATTCCGACAACACGAAATTACATAAGCAATAATCGAAGCAACCCACATTGGCTGGGTTACCAGAGGAAGGGGAACGCTACCGTGGGATATAGAAAAATCGCTTCGATCGATTTGGCTCGACACAGCTGCGACCATTAACCGCGGAAAAGAACTCCCACCGACCATTATTCGCGGATCGTTAGCCGCAAATTGAAGAGCGTGACGATCTCGAATCGACTACACTTTCTTCAAACCCGAATCACGCCGAAGACTGACGTACGCGGATTAAATCGATCCGCGTTAAAATGTGTTAGGATTTTGGGAGAAATCGAATAGAATTATAGTAACAGAATAATCATCATTTATAAAGAGGAGAGACAAAGAGACAAATATCGGTGAAAAATAAAGAAGAATTGGCTCGATGGGAAACGCAACGATGGCGACGGAAGAATTTTTCGCGGATTCGCGGTCGCGTTATCTGATTATTTCACCGGTTCCCGCGAAATAATGTCGTTCGTGGAACGATCGGGAGGGAGACAGAGATTTCATGGAATATCAATCAACCGTTGACATTTGTAACACCGGTGGTCCCGTCGAGTCAACAGAAGAGGACCGTTCCGCAAACCAGTTAACAATACAACCGATCAAATGATTCGTTGGCTTGTCGGAGCGAACGATATCGCTACGCGTGGCAAAATTGGCTTCGCCAGATATCGAAAACCGGCGATCGTTCATCGATTCCAGTTCCGTTCAACCCTTTCCCAATCCTTAGAAACCGACGACAGCTTGAAACGAAACGATTCGGAAGGACGCGAAATCAAAGGGAATTTCAGCTTGTTCGTTCCTCGTGCGGAACATTTTTCATCGGTTCGTTGACCAATGCGGCCGACAGGTACTTTGCTACCTAATACCTCTGACATGCGACCCGAAGAAAGGATCAAGCGCCATGATTCGAAAGGTGGCTCCTGTTTGCTCGGCAATAAATGTGATTTGATGCTCCAGTTTGGGCTACGTATAATTAGCCGTAGCGGAAAGTCAAATAGCCACGGGGCATTAAATACCGTTTGCCAAAACAAAAGCAACAGTCGAAACTAATGGTAATGTTTTTCCAGAGAATACAGAAAATCACCAGAAATGACGAAACATCGGAATAACATCGATAGGAGCACGGGCTATCGTTTGAATTCTATCCGAGACACGCTCCTCCAAGCTTCTAATTGTTGACCAACGAACCATGACTCGAGCTCAATGCTTGGGGATCAAGGATCCACGATGTGAGCACAGGTATCATAGATACACATGACAACACGAAGCACATCCATAGCAGAACGTCGTTTGATCTCCGAGGAAGCTAGATTAGCGAGCCTCGACCGCTATCATTTCGAAGAAGAAACGAAGTATCTATAAACTACAGACACGTTCAAAGTATTAGATTGCTGCCCACAGAAACACGACAACGCAACGCGGTTCTCCGCTCACTCGGTCAGACATTTAATCTCATGTACAATGTGACCATAAACGCACCACGCAGTGGTAGTCAGAGGCTGATCCCATATATCACTGGAGCGCACGAGAGTAACGCATCGGTCAAACCACGAATCACACGTCAAAAGACACACGAAGAATCGGACGATTTACCAGGGATAGGTGGAATTTTATTCGAATAACGGATGGCGATTAAAATCAAACGTTTAGCGATTTATTTGTTTATTCAACGCGTCAACGACAGCAACCGAGTTTCCCACGGTTTCAAAGTTGCTTGTTTTTGACACGAAGAATGCCATTTGTATCTATAGTACTCGCATCGTCGGCTGAATTATGCAATTACTATCGGCTGTAGCATTCGCGGAACTATGTACGCGGTAGGTCATCTTCCGAATGACGAAATCGTTGGCGTACTTAAATTTGTAAAACGCGATAGCGCCGGAAACAAAGGAAACAGAATCCATCACCGTCAGTCTCGCTGACGAAACCCTCGGAAAACTGGGAACGAAATTTCACGCGACCAACCAACCGAGCTATCGCTGAAAGAATTGGGTTTGTTACATGAGTTTGGCTGAACCCATTTTTTCTCCTATATTACTGATATGCGGTCTGAAAAACGCCAGCAGAGACGATGCATATTTTACGAGGCGAAATGCAGACGCCAGCCATGAGTTTTGCAAGGAAATTGGGTATCAATTGGTTTTGGATTTGTACCTTGTCGTTTTCCTGTGCGTTCCAAGAATATTAAACGTTGATTTAAAATGTACGTTCGCTATAATTCAGAGAATACATCGCTGTTAACACGAAACGAGTACCTAGGTTGTAAAAAAAAAAAAAATATGCATCTCCCTCAACGATTGTGCTTCACGAAAATGAAAAGTTGGTCAAATTTAATTACAAATATTAATTATAGCATTTAATGTAGTTTGAGAACTAACCATGTGCACCAGTATTTCGAAAGAGGTTAAGCTGTTTATCTAGTTAGAGTGCTAAAAATTGGACGGCATTCGACATTTTTTCCCCGAGCAAACTGTTAAACATATTAATTCCAAACTCTGCGCATTCATTTATGTTTTACCGAGCTCCAGAAATTTTTTCGGCTGCACGCATATACGCGAAGCAGCTCATACCCGAGCATGGCGTATACACGGAAACTTACGTTTAGAAATTTCACGTTGGATGCCGAAAAAATTTCGGATTTCGTACTCGGAAATTCGAGCGTACAAAAAAAAAAAAAGAAAAAGTAAAACGCGCGGAAGTTTATTGGCGTTTATTTCCCGTGTCGTTCGAGTCGATACGGTCGCGGTTGTACGTAAAATTACTTTTACATGTCCACGGTAACGTTCTAATGTTCTAGGAATTTGCTCGCTGGGTGCAGCGTCGAGTAAAAACTGAATTAGTCCACGCTTGAAATGCAGATGAGCACGCCCGCTTCGGATTCGCATCCGGGTCATCTTCGTTTTAGGAATTTTAATTTTACATTTTAGTAGCAAACGATAACGAGGACGAAGAAATGGACTTTCTATGTTTTATAACAAGTATTCTTTCCACGAAACGAGATTTCATTTTCCGATGGAAATTCGCTTCGAAATAACGTCTCGGTTTATTGGCCGTTGTAGTAGAAGTAACGCGGGAAATGCGCGAGCTTTAACCGTTTCATTGCCTTTATTTCAGAATCTCGCGCGGTCTCTTTCTTCATGCGCGAATGTCCGCTTGCGTAGATGAAATTTCATCCGAGTTATTCCCATCGCTAGAGATCTCTTTCTTAATTGGCAGCGTTAAACGGATTCGAGTGGTTGGATTTTGCTGGTTTTCGTACGAAATACTCGTTGTCTACGATGAATTTAATTTACGAATACGAGGGAATTAGAAATGAAAATTTCATTTGTTGTTATATTTCTTTAACGCGTCTTACAACCATGTGCATTGTTGTGGAAACGAAAAGGTCGCGGAAAGACCACGCGGGTACGTCGAAAATCCTCGCAAGCAGCGTCCGCATTAATGAAATGAAAGGGCAAGAAGAAGGCGCGCGGGAAAAATGATTGCAACGATTGCAGATAAAAGTTCCGAAGTTTTCTTTTACGCTGTAATTGGTGTCTGCCTTCATCCTTCCAGAGTACCTGGTGAAGCTTGAGAGGAACAAAAGCACGGTCGTGAAACTTAGTCGGATTATCCTTTCCTTCGCTTCACTCTCGGACCACGCTTTTCATTGTTTACGACCAGCTGCTGTCATTAGTAAATTTCAATTTAATTTTCACCGACGCTTCCTTTCCATAGCTGCCTTGTACACGCTGAATCGCTAAAAACCATCTCTTTTAATTTCTTTCAGTCGTTATTCGTACTTATGTTCCTAAATAGATTACCATTAACTCTTTCAGTCCGACATTTTTCTGTAACAAATAAAGACGCGTTATTCCAACGAAGGAGGCACTAATGGATTCTCATCGTTTTCCTTTCCTCCTGTGGTTGACATTCTCCGAATTGCGTCACTGTCCTTGCGTGGGTGCCTCGCGTAGGAGTACAGCCCGCACGACGACGAGGTTGTTGGAAAGTAAAGTGGAGAGAAAGAATGAAGAAGAGAAAAAAAACGAAGGGTGTCGCGACGAAACGATCGTGTCCCGCATTCCCTTATGTTAACGCATCCACGTCGCGCTCGAAACCAACTATGCATTTAGCCTGTCACATTACCGGAATGCAACGCGCCAATTAGAGCGAGTATCGTCTACTCACCGTTTCTCATTTATTTTCGACACTTAGCGGTCCTTGTTCGAGCTGTTTAATTTGACAAGGGGACGCGAATCCATTTCACAACTTCCTATTAGTTATTTTAAGATTACACGTCGTCGCCATCGGAGACGTAGATTTGTATTCCATTTCAACTGTCGCCTCGTGCACCTTAGAGGCAATTATTCGGTCGAGAATTCCGCTCGTCGAACAAGAATCTGGTCGTCGAACTTTAGAGGATGCAGAGCGTCGAGCGAGTGAACGAGCAGATGCCAACGGGACGGTGATATTTTCCCGAAGGCACCAGTCATGTCTAATTCACCAGCTGACCGATACCCGAAGCCAGACTCCGATTCGTTGCCGTGAAAGATGACGAAAGGATTAGGCGGGATGAGACGATAAAAGGCAGGAAAGGGAACAGGAAACCCGGGCGCAGGGAGGATCAAACGAGTCTACCGGAACGAACAAGAGGAGTCGTGGGTGGAGGCGTACGTGCTCCAACGGCGCGATAGGACGCGTGTATGTGTGTAACGAGCTCGTGTGAAACCCGCAATCGTGTCCAAATTCGAGTATTTGCCCTGTAGCATCGGCTGCGACGGCCCGTGGAAAAGGATAATGAGGGTGGCAAAGGGTCCGTGTAACAGCATCCCGAATCTATCCAGTAAATCATTGAATTTCGAGGTAGTTCGAAGAATGCTCGCACGGTACGTTTCATCTCCCAATCGACAGCTCGTTAACACCCGTCGATTCGAACTAGATTAAATAATAAATAATTTCATTCTCTTCCACCCGCGATCACCCATGGCATCTGTTACCCCTACGCACCACGCGGCTATTCGAAATAGTTGAGGGATGGGAAACACGTCGAGTCTGTTGTTTCTCCGAGTGATCTCAAATTGTTATCGTATATATTGTATAATATAAATCAATGCTGTGTCAGCCTTTTACTTTGATTGATCTTGTTCTTTTCTGTTTTGAGGTATGTCACAGAGAGACGTGAGTGATCATAATAAATACAATTGACTTAAGGTGATAGATATCTCAGTCTTAAAATTTCGCGATCTTTGGAATTAGCCACGTGACACTGAAAATTTAATTAATTCGCCACGGACCATCCACGTAATAATCCAATTTTGGAGTGTCGAAACTGTTGGTGTAATTCGCGCAGCGACACCATCGGCTGAAATGACTCGTGGAAAATAACGAGAAGGGCGAAAGGGTTGGGAAAACAGGCCCTTTGAATTTATCCCGCGTATCAGTAGCTCTCAAACGATGGTCCGTGGATCTCTGACGATCTTGGACAGAAATCAGTCAGAGTCGAAGTTTGAGAGACCCTGTCGCGTACGATCGAATCGACATGTCTCGTTCGCGACCACCGATTAAAACCGTAGAGAGGAGAGTGATTATGGTATACGTATAATCCGAGGGAACGGAAATTATACCGTTCGGAATTTGCTGGCGAAACTGCGCTGCGATCTAATCTCCGACGGCTCATTACTATTTTATTACCGCCAAGCGCTCGTAAACGTACGCTCGAGATGCGTTTTCATTTGCCAACGAGAGAGAGAGAGAGAACGAGGGATGGAAAAACGGAGAGTGCACCCGGTCGACCAGGGGGTTGGGGAGGAGACTTTGTAAATCGCTCTGGATTCGATGTAGTACACGGATCCCGCGTAAAATCCCCCAGAACTGGTTCGCGCCTACGACTCAATGGGAAATCCAAGCGTCCGTGTACACTGCAACCCTCGCGCCCTTTGATTTTGTATAGGGTGCTCGGAACGTCGAGTGATTTTCGCGAATCCATGAAACGCGGGAAAAGCCAGTCGTTGCACCGAAATGCATGCGCGCTGCTGGATCGAACAGCGGTACATCGAATTTTGCGTATAAATGCTCGCGACACGAGTGCATTCGATCCGGTTTTACTATCAAATTTTTGTTATAAGGTCTACGTCGAAATTATAGTCGAGCCTGTTACCAACTCGAAAAGAGTGGCCTGCAACAGGATTAAATTAGATCAAATTTTCCAGTGTTTATTTCACACGGTTGGATGACAACGGGAATTCCGCGTATTTACTTCTTTTAACGATTCCAGCGTGTTACGTTTTCGGGTCCCGGCGAATAACATGAAAACACGGAGCCATTCTCTCGACGAGCATTCGCACAACTTTCTCGTGATTTCGGGCTAAAATGCGAAGAGCGCGTGCAACGCGAGCGTGAAAAATAATTTCTCAAACCAAATCACGCTTCTTCGCCGTGGTTATTTCCGCCTGAAAAAAAATAGCTGAAATTGCGTCGACCCAGTTCTCTGGGCGTTCCTTTCAACGTTTATAGCGTCCATTTGCCTCCGGCGACTTATGTCGCGTCATTGATAACGCTTCCCTTAATCCAGCGGATACAATAGAATGTTTACATTCGACTGAGCGTTCTTTCATGGACCGGGTCTGGTCGAAATAAGACGAAAATAAAACCGTGGCGAGAAATGTAAGAAAATAATCTACGAATCTGGCGCTGTTGCACGTTCAGCGTTAAGCAAACTTTATTTTTACTTAATTGCATAACTTCTCAAAGGTTAAGGTGCGCGTTCGCGTGATTTTCATTGCCGTGACTGTGAACGCGACGACAGTTTTCACCGTGAAAACTGAAAGTCATGATATTACGTAAAGATTGCGTAGCTAGCAGGCTTACGCAATTAATCCGTGCTCCTTGAATAGTTGAGTTTTCAAAAAAAATGTCACCTTATTTCGTACAGATACATAGTGGGATAATTGTCAGCTAACGATGCTTTCAATTTTTTATTTCTTTTTTTAATTATTTTTTTATACTTTTTGAATACTCTGGAGAGAGTATAACATGAAAATATTAATTTAGAAATGGCATCGATGATCGAATTCCACTTCTGTATCAGAGTCCTAGCAACTCTCTTGCTCGATGGAAAGTCGATAGCACGAGCTAGCCCTAAAGCAGCGACGCGAATCGAAATCACAGGGCCTCGGCCACGGGTGACCGGCGAACGCTTCGGTTTTGTTCTTGGTAATTGCGTCCGTTCCGTGGCACACGCACGCTTCATGGTTGCACTCTACCCCTACACCCACGCGACGAGGCTCTATTTTACGGTTGCGCATTTCGACCGATCAATTTGCAGACTAACGAAGGCATTTTGCGTAAATCTTGCTTCGTGCTAGTCCTTCGCTTCCTGCATTCCGCAATCCCGCTTGTTAAGGGGGCGACTCGGTATACGATGATCGAGGCCTCGAATATTGAGCAACCTAAACGAGTCGCGGGGCTTCGTGAGAACTGACCTCGTGTCCGTTGTTGATCCACGGAAATGTAAGAATTTTAAGTGGTTTCCTTTAGTCGTTTAATAACTAATTTCGCTAGCAGAAGGACTCTATATTTACGCAAACAATACGCGAACGGTCGGATAATCTGTAACGTACGAAGAGTTTGAAACAGACTAAGAGGCTCTGAAACAAGGCACACGTGATAACACATGATTAACAGTTGTCGGGTATGAGAAAGCTTTGCTTTAACGACTTGCCATGCAAATCCTCAGTGCTTTAGATGTTATCCGGGCAGTATTAGCTAATAGAAGCCTGATTGCTCGGAAACCGAACACCGATGAAGTCCTTGAACTGCCTGAACTAAGTGCTTTCGATTCGAACTTGAAATTAATTGCAACGACCGTATGACGATTTAAAATGTTCTTCCTGTACGAGCATTTCTCGCGAACTGACTCGTCAACTGTTTAATCGCAGCCATCGCGATCACCTTTCGCGCTTTAAACGGGCTTCTCCTAGCCAAGTGTGTAGCCAGTAGTTGGTAGCCATGCACGGTGGTAGACAGAGTTTTGGTAACAACGTGGAATTTCCTCGAGGTACCGAATCCTGCGTCGAGCCGCAACGTTCCCCATTATCGTTAAACTAATTTCTATCTTACGCTTCGGAACACCAGGGCTCGCAACACGTTCGCTCGCCATCCAGGACGAGAGCAGCTAACGTTCAAAACTCCAGAAATTAGTCCACGATTTTCCTCGTCAAGATGTTCTTTACTTTCGCTAGATTATAACTCGAAATTGTTGACTCGGAATTATTCGTTGACTAATACATCGGGTTCCATTCGGCGCGAGGCAGCATGCGAGAATTTATTGGATCGACGGTAGGCGTGTCTGCGGAGATGCACTCCGGTGTGATCGATGGATCCATGTCCCGATACATCCGAGTCGCGGGACACGTACGGATAGTCTCGTTTTATGATTTATGCTGGCGTCGTGACGCAGCGAAAGGATGCGTGAGCGTTGAAAACGGAGAATCCGTTCACGTGGCTGCATACGTGTCGCGACTATCATGGCTGCGCAGATTTATTCAAATTCTTCCGGCTACCGATCCTTCAAGCCCGTGGAACACCGCTAATGCGTCTTAAATCATAATAATTCAGACTCAGCGTAGACTTTGCGCGTTGTTTGTTTCTGTAAAAATATTCTTAACATTTAGTCGCCGAAACACGAACTGTTTTCAGCTACAATCACCGGAGCGGCAAAGCGTCTGACCCAATACGATCCTTTACTACTTGCAGCGCAGATCTTTCCTTGGACTTTCAGGGGTCGGTCGGTCGGTCCGTATCAAATAATTCTTCTAGGCCCACGGTTACTCGACAAACGTGACTTTTCATTTTCCCCGAGCAACTTTCGCGTTTTAGTTCGTTTCTCGCTGTTCCAGTAAACCGTAGCGCGAAAATGCTTGCGCGTTACATTCGTGTCTGCAGCTATTCCTAACAGACGAAGGAGGTTTATGCGGAGCAACCGCGAGCTGTAAAGTTTGCGAAATGGTCTCGGTGCGTTATACTTTGTTTCTATGTGTGAAAGTTACATCGACGTACTTTCATTCTTGTTATTCTGAAAACTTTCCAAACAAACCTTGTATACCGCGTGTATCTTTAACTGCCTGTGGTTCGCTACAACCGTTAACGTGACGAGGATTTTCAGGATGGTGAAGCAGGAAAAGTCCCCCTCCTTTTTTTATAGCCTCTGCGTGTTTAACCCGTTGCTGTTCTATATCATACGAGACTCGGGTATGAAAATCAGAAAATTTGGATTGCAAAGGATTGATAACAACGGACGGAGTCGTCGGTCGTTCGCGATAGATGTATATTCATTTTACGGAAATTCAGCGGTGAAAATCATGTCTTTTGTATATATGTTTGTGTACGATTTGGAAGGTTTCTAACGGAAGAAACTAAAGCGTCCTTGCATCCACGAGTTGTAACGCGTGTTCGACAATCGGAATTCCTCGATTACCAGCGCAAATGGAGATAGGTCAGCAATTTGAACGTGGACGTTGTAGGTAAAGCGAGGCAAAATGTATCCACTTACGTAATAGTTTGAATTCGTATTCGAATTGAATGCGGGAAACGGCGCGGGACGTTTATTACGTTTGTAAGTTGTTGCTAATTCGGGTTCGAGATCGCGAACGATATATGCGCCAGTTATGTTTCACCGCGACGCGTACGACTGTAATAACAAATTGCGTTAACTGCTTTCCGTTTAATATTTGCGTCACCGGTTGTGTCTCGCAGCGGCCGATAATTCACGGCTGCGCGAAATCGACGGGGATTTAGTCGGTAGAGAATAATTGTTCCCCGTTTGCTGGCGAAAGAAATAGAACCAAATAGGAACAACGGTTACGCGATAGAAGCTGTAGGCTTGCATAATTCTTCAGGACAATGCCGTTCCGTTTCAGAAACTGTAAAGCATTTTGCGCGTTGAAAATGGCATAATTATCGGATGAAAATCCATATATAAATTTCAAGCGGCATTAAAGCTGGAATAAAGCTCTTTATCAGTTTAATGTATGCAGAGTAACTATGTATGGAGTACGGAATAGAACCACGCGTTCGTTGCTATACTTTGGAAAGCACAAAAGCCTCCTCGAGCAAGCGGAATATTTTATTCAAATATTCACAGACAAGCTTGCGTTTATCAAAGTATTATCTGTTGGAGTAATATTGTATGCAAGGTATCATTTAGTTTTGTTTCGAGTGTAGGTTTTAGATCTGTTACGATTAAAATTATTACAAGTTAACGCGATATACAGCTACGTAAACTTGTATCGCTTGAAAACGATTCAAACGGTTAACAAAATCTTCGCGTGCACATTGATTTCCCGCGTGCATCGGCGAATTATCAACAAATTTGATTTGTCCCCTCGCTATTTAATGTATTCCATTCCATTCAGCGGGCCGTTTCTACGCAGGCGAATGCGCATATAAATTTCGTACTCGACGCGTATCATTAAAAATGTCATCAAAGTCACGGGAATCATTTATCGAACCGTGTCTCCCAAATTTACCACATTCGGGTGACTTTCAAAGCTTTCGCGGGCTCTCCCGATGGCGCATTTCTGCGACACGAATTTCCGTGAAACGCCAACCATACCTTATAGCCAATATTTTGATTTCGCTGCCGGGGAATCACGTCACGCTTGTACGGGCTCTTTATTTGTACGCATCTGATTGTGCCAAATATTTGGCGACAAAATGTTTCCATCGCACGCTGGGATTTCTTTCTGCTCCCTCTTTCCTCTCCATCCTCTGTAATCGCTAACACGGAAGCCATACATTTTCACTATAAATTCGTTAAACGCGGAAGAACGAGCGAATCGACGCACCACTCTCGTTCGAACTGTATTTCTTCGAATTTCAGCGCGTTACTAAATTTGTTCAACCCCTGTACAAGGATACAATTTGTTTACAGAGTAAATGTCGAGATATTGGACCGTTGGGATTGTCGACGAAAAAACGAACAAGCTTCGTAAAAAATGAGAAGCCGTACATTCTCCCGAATGTAGGGCATAAAGTCTCAGTTTTACGACTGATCAAAAATTGATAAATTATCTTTCCGCGGTACGAGGAAGGTTATAAATTATCGGTTCGTAAAATTGTGTTGCAGTGAATCACTTCTCGGCGTTGGGGGTGTCGGTGTACGGCTGTGAAACGCGGTCGTGCCACTCTGGTCCTCGAATGTCTTTCATTTTATCTCGTCAGAGAACAATTCATGATTTCATTAGACTTCAAGACGTTTCTTTTCTCATCGTTGAAGAAGTTTACCGAGGAAGCTGGGTAGGTAATTCAGACGAGAAGAACACGAAGCTGATCGAATGAATTTAGATTGAATTTTTCGTCTCGCGCTCTACTTTTCCTCCAATTTCCGAGTAAGTGGGCGCATTGAAAGAACGTGTAACGATCGATTTATTAACCCTTTTACTGCGGCACGATTTTTGCTGAAATTGTAAGAGTATCGTCTCTCGAACAGGGAGCTTGGAAGGAGCGAAGCATATTTTAATATACGCGAATTCGTATCGAAATGTGGTAAATATCATCGGCAAATAATTATTGCGATAGTTTCGAAAATGATTTCCCGATAAGTTTGTAACGTTGTAACGGTGATGTTCGATTCCAATTGGATCGATAGATCAATCGAAGTTTCGAAGCTACTTTACCTGGTACTGCGTTACGTGTCATCCTTTGTGCCAGCAATATCTTCATCTCTGTCGATGGGGAGTCTAGAGTTTGATGAACCACCGTTGATAGTTTCGAAGGATTCGCGTGGTTCGTAACTAACCGATCGCAACGAATAGGGGAAGATAGAACGATGAGGTATCCGTGTGTTCATCCGATAATAACGGCCTGGACGATTCGAGACGTTGAACGAAGTTCCCGTTGAAGTTTGTTGGTAGACGATCTACGAGTTTCCAGTTTAAACAGAGGAAATCGATATCGCGAATTCGATGTAGTAGTTTAGGTGAACTATTGTTTATCTTGCGGAAACAACCTGTCCTCCTTCTACGCTTGTACATACAAGTGTTGTATCGATTTACCATTTCGCTCGTGTCTTTCGACTGATTGGCACCACTTCGAATGAGATACCTTATATTTTTATAGTTTACTATTCGTTTACTACATTAACATGACTTTGGTTAGCTATCTGAGAACAAAAGCTGAACGCTCTAAAATAATTCGAGTTTCCCTCGTATTCAATTTTTTCCTGCGTACGATAGAATATCGAAATAGAATCGCGTGCAATTTCCTATCGAGAAAGATAGCCGTTAAAGACGAGAATTTCATCGCATCAGTTTTTATTAAAGCGGAATCCGGTTTTGGTACAGTTTTCGATTCAGCAGATGGCTTCGACTGCGAGCAGTTGCTAATTTAATTACGTCGCCGCATTTGTCTATGTGTATGTACGTAACTCAGTCGGTTTTAAATTCGTGTTATTAACTCGGCAACCAGCACGATTAATTTGATTACACTGTGCTTCATAGTTGAGGATAGTCTCGCATGCACAAACCAAAGTTCACGTTGGAGCTATTGTTTCATTCATCGCGAATGTCGCGCACATTCTGTTGCTTTCCAGGTTACCATTTTCCCCTTACCCAGCTTTCAACCGTGTACTTAATTAATCATTTAGAAGGCTACGTTTCCTGTCCTTGTATTGTATTTTATATTTCGTAATGCTTCTTTTAAATAATTCTGTATTCCATACACAAAACATGTTTCCCTTTACTTTAAGCTCCATTCTCTGTATCGTCCTTTGTGCAAATAAATGGAACCGTCTTTGTCGAGTTATTCTTCGCGAATATTAATCCGTGATTATTCATAATTAATTTCGGTCGATAGAAACGATCGAATGATTACCTATCATGCACTTTGTTAATTACAAAATGTTCCGATATTTTCCAACGAATTTCCAGTTATCCGCGGTAACAGTCGCACTTTTTACTCATTACATTAATACATATAATTATATATTTCTGTGTTTGCACAGCAAGGAAAGCAATTTATGGATAAATTGGATTTTACGTGAATAGTGTGACTGGGCCGTAGGCAACTGAGAATTGTAAATAATTTAACTGGGAGACTGCACAACATTATGAATGATATAAATATTATCGCTACATTTCAATTCAATTACATTCGTTCGTACATTCGTCACGAATTAATGCACTATTTCAATCGCGGTTCAATCTGTCATTTCATTATTGCCAATTGATGAAATAGATCGGTACAGTGCTATTTATGCGCAGAATTTACAAATTCCTGCGCAATTTCGTGTTCAATTAAATAATTCGATTGGCTACTCGATACGACCGTGTTCGAGAATGGTTCTAAAGAGTGATTCGAGTTGAGTGCACTGTTAAAAACTTTGATACAACATCGCACCGATGCAAGCTGTATAATTTTGTACGTGTGTATAGAGGCCATCGGGTGTACAATAATTTTCAAAGTGGAAGAAACTTTTAGCGAAGTGGAACTCGAAAAAGTTTAAAAGTTTCCGAGTGGATCCCTGCATATCTTTGAACTAGCCAAAGTCTTCCACGAGTGTCCTGTTCTCTCGGTTACTTCCACTGCTATGGAAATAAGGTACATTTCGAAAAATATAAGCAGTTTTGTCCGGTTACTGGAAACGTTGCTGAACCAAGCACTGGAAACGCGAGCAGTAACCGTGTGCAACCCAACGATAATTCATCGTCTTAATTACAAGATATTTCACGTCGTACGCTCGTGAGAATTCTTCGCTTTGCAACGTGCTCAAGTTAATATGCATCTGTTCGTAACCACGCGATTGTCGGGCCCTTTGCAGAATCAGTGCCCTTACGAATCTTTGGTGTTTGACTTTCACGGTTCGTCCGTTCGCTCCATCCGGCAAAACTATTTTCCTCGAGTGTCTTTGAAACTAAAGAACTCTTTACGAAGGAATACAGGTCCACTTCGAATTCTTGTGCTCGCTTCCTTTGTCTTGAAAACGAGCGGAAGTACTTACGTCTCTCCTACTCTCGTCGCTGTCCCTCTCGCTCCGTACTTTTTCGGTTCGTCGAGAAAAATTTCAAGAGAAATGGAGTTTCGTTCTCGTCGAGGCACGTCGATATTATAGCGGTTAATTAAACGATCCCTCTGTCTTTTCAATAACTCATAGAGTTTCCAGTTGATCGATAGATTTTAATTAACCGTTCGTAGAGTGCACGGTCCGCGGAGTGTGTATAGGGAGATCAAGTATCGATATGTTCCGCGCTGTTATTCGTTCGTAGTCATACGATCCTGCGTGTGTTGTAATTAAACTTAATATTTCCGAATAATGTGCGAAGCTCGTCGGCATTTGACTATAGAAATTACCACATTTCCCATCAAAGCTGTGCAATTGATATTAACGTAACGAGCGAAGCTTTATGGCAATTTAATGGAGAATCGCGAACCGGAGGCCTTAACGCAAACGAGGAGGAAATAATCGTGTATCGGTGTCCCTCCAAGCACGTCCGTATTTTTATAGAATAGAAGTTTGTTCTTAAATTATATAGAACGTAAAGGTAAGCCACGAGAGAAAGAAGAGGAGTGAAAAATGTCAAAGTTTCAGTCTCTGATACCTGTCTCGCTCCAGAGTGAAAGACTGAATAATTTATTTGTGCTTATTCTTGCCGATAAGCCTGGAATTTGTATTCCTCATCCGGTATCAAATTTGCCTCGTGCTTGCATGCTTGGAGACATCTAAAGTCGACGATGTGTTAGGATTCGATCGACGCTGAACCGTTGATGTCCTCCAGGACATCCTCATTCCTACGATTCCAGCTACTGTAAACGCGATGCGTGTTCCGCACAGGTGTGATATCACGGAACCAGAGGAAGACACGCGCGGATATTAAAAAAAGGTATCGCGAGCAATGACGAAGGACATTAGGCAGCGAAACTGTCTCCTCTTGAACGGAAGTGTCATAAACCATGCGCATCCGGCGGTTCTTATCTCGCCAGTTTCTACTATTCGCCAGTGCGTGCTTCCGATTCGTTAACCTTAATGCACCAAGTCTTTACGTCGCCGTTTTTCCTAATGCCGGCCTCCTCGCTCGCCTTTTTTCATCTGCCCCCGCCCCCCACCCCCCCCCCCCTCTCAGCACCCTTGCCTCCTTGCCGTTCGATTATTTGCAAAAAACGCGTGCCCTCGTTCTGGTACTCGCCTCAACGTCTTCTTCTCGTGCAATATCGTTTTCGTGCTCGACGAAGGGAAAAAAGCTCGCCAGTGCGCGCGATATCGAGATAGGAGTCTCGAGGTATCGTCGAACAAGTAAAATAAAAAAGTAAAATTCGACACGCGAAAACTGTTATTTTCGAGAGAATAGTTTAATTTTACTTCCGGGGGAATCCGTTAAAAGTTTCCCTCCCTTGATGGAATCTGCAGGAATGCGGAGTCTGAAAAATTCTGGAGCACTAGATTAATTTCTTAGCATTTACATAATCTGGTTTAGTCGTAACAGGAAATTTCATTTGGATGAAACACTGAATTTTTTAAGAAAGACGTTCCTCCTTATTTTCCACGAGAAATGGAATTTTTGTCTCGCGTTCGTTGTGTTTCTCGAGAGTGAAAGCTAAATGCACATAGCTCGCTTCTATTTTAAAGATTAGCTGGACGTGTTACTAGTTAACGCGAATAATTCCTTTTGACGGACTCTTTATTATCTATTAATGCATTTCAACGACTTTAGTTACTCGTGTCTGAATAATGTTCGCTTACAAATCGGTTTGTTTCTAATCAAACAACAACTTCGTTCTCTTTTAAAATTTAGATTTTCTCTTAGCATAGATAGCTTCGTAGAAATTACCGTATTCAATTCGAAGATTTATATATGTATGCGTACAAAGCGTGTACAATTTCAGTCTCGTCGCGCGATTATCATTCGCTCCCCTTGAAAATGTTAAGTTTCAGATTTGTATAAAATATGTAACGCCACTCAGCGTTACAAGGAACGTTGCATTAATTATTTTCGTTCTTTGTCAGAAAACGCTCGGTTGTTTTATCGCGCAATGTCGATGATTTTAACGTGATCGCTTGCTGTGTTTACGACGCTACACTGCATTGCGACGAGCAATTTGCACCGAATTTGCAATGTATTCCGCGAGCACAATAATTTTCTGTTGTTACGAACATTAAATAACATTCTAACGCAAACATCGGACCAATAACCATTTCAGGGAAATAACTGCGGTATTTAGCGACGACGAATAAATGATCGTTTACAGACTATTCGGTTTGCCAATGTTTGCTTTCCGCGTGTAAACGGTACGAATTAATATTAATACGCGTAACAAGCATTGAAAGCTTCGATTTCAAATGATTGTTACAGTTTTGACGCGTTATTACGCGCCACGAACGACTGGACCGAATGCAAATGACAACATTGAGTTCACATCGAATGCAAATGATAAACTTGAACCCGAACCGAAAGAACGATTAAAACAAATACGATAGGAACGGTAAAGAGGCGTTACTTTTCTCTTTCAATGGTCTCGATTGGCGTGGGCCGGTTTTCATGCCAATAAAAGGTACGAAGTAGTTTGTTGTCAAGAGGAACGAGGCAATCTTCATCGCGCAAAACGAAAAGATACGTCTACTTGAAATCGTCGACGACAAATGTCGTCGAGTCACGAAAGGGTACGACTATCCGTGGTGCGAGTCGATCGCATTCGACCCTGTCCACGCAATGCACATGCACGTGGCTCCCTGTCGTGCATGGCAAGCGTACGCGATCGACCTCAAATTTCCCTCGACGAGTCTTCGAGTATTCGTGTCAGGTAACAGTCTTTTTGAGGAACACACTGATCGCGCGATACGCAAAGAATATGGTTGCGAAATTAGACAAAACAGGAAATTATGTGGATACCAAATTGGTCATGCAAACGGTTCTGACTTCTCGAAGATGATAGCAACGGTATTGCACGTGAAACAGGAAACCGTAATTCCTCAAATTTGCCGCAAATTACAAGCACATGCACGCGATGCAAGGGCCGATATTATCAGCCAAAACTAACGCTATCGAGCAAACAGGTATCTCTAATTTCAAAACTCTATCAAGCGCAAAGTACATGTGTATGACCTACGCGACCGAGGTCATACACACTTGTTAGTGGGTTTATTAATTATCTTTGCATTCGGTTCACGCGTTATCGATGAAACAGTTGGTGATGGATGAGAAACGTTAAGCATCTCAAAGGGATTGCTTTGAGTAACGAGTTCGCAGCTACGTACAAGGGGTAAAACCAGTATTGTCGTATACACTTTTTTTCTGAATACCTCGAACCTGGTACATGTTCCCGATGTCCTCTGACACGCAAAAGTAATTTATCAATACTATCGGTAATTTCAAGACCATAAAAGCATTTGGAAGACCTAGAAATTAACAAAATTAATTTTTTTACAAAGACGTTTAAACATCTTCACATGAAAGGAGAATTCCACAGAAATGAAGAGATCGATCGGATCTACTAAAAAATCTATTAAGTTTATCAATCCCACGATCAACGTTCAATTTCAATTCTCGTTCCGATAAGTTTGACGAAGTTACCGCGCGCAGAAAACCTCATTTTATTACCCGCTATTTTAGCTTCGCGATTCCATTATCGGCGTCATTCAATTTCGAAGTTAATTCGGCCGCCGTTATTTTATTCCTCCCTCGTTTCGCTTACGTTCGAATTAATTTGTGTCGCGTGATCTCGATGCCAGACCCGAGCACGAGGTTAACGCTTTTATTGAAAAAAACGTTATAACGAAAACCGGCAGTTTTGTTCACCTTATTACCGAAATTCGATACACGAAACGTAATCGTGTTAATTGGCGCAGAAATTCGACCGAGTTATTTTAGTCGTGCGAACGACCTCGCCGACTTCAATGATTCCGAATTGTGTTCGAGGCATGGGGTTACCGATAAGGCAAGTTCAACAACTGGAAAATTTAAAATAACATGGAAACCTTTCGGAAACGTGGTTTCGATACCGACGGCGACACTGATACCGTAACTATGTTTCTTTAAACCAGTCGCGAAGGAATCCATCGCCTTGTAAATTCGTCGAATATTCATGGTATTGACTGCATATGCGTTCATAATTCGTATGAATAGCTTCTTCTGGGCACGTATACGCGTCCACGGCACTCAAAGGGTTACCATACACTCGAAAATCATCGAAATCGATGATGTCGTTAACGTGGTGAACGATTCATGTTTACCAGTAATCATAGCGTAAACGTTGAATTCAATAACGCGCTTTGGATGTCCGCTGGGGCTGCGTTACGTCGTTTTATTTCATTTCGGTAACCCATTATTTGCATGATCCGCCATATAAAACATCCTACTCGAAGGTTAAATCGCCAGCCTCTCGAGGGATTAATATTTGATGGCGATCCCGATAAATCCCTGTAATTGATAGCGAATAATTTCGTAATCCGACGATAACAACCGAACGGGTCCCGCAAACCCCCTACGTCCGTGTCTGTACCCCCGGGCTGCATAATTAATTCCGGCGTTATCTTTCTGTTTCAGGTGAGTCTAAGCCGACGAGGAAACGAACGAGCTACCACTCTACGGGGGTCTTCGACCCTGAACGTAATACACGAGCTCCGCTTCCTGTTTTCGTAAACATCTTATTTTCCAACCATCTCAAAATCGTGTTTTCGGGGTAAATAGAAATTGCCTGAAATTCGAAATAGTTCGATCGATTGAAATCTGTTTCGTAGCTTCGCAATTATAACCGTACCGCGATCTAGTGCTCGATACTATAGTAAATCAGCATTCCGCGATGCGCGGTGCATATGTAATCTCACCTGTTTACAAGACGAATAGTTCTGCGCAGCCCTTTGTACTTGGGTGATAATACATCGTTGGTGTTGCAGCCGTGAATCGTCGAAGACGGGCAATACGTTCTTACCGCTCTTGATAGGCCTCGATAAGATCTAAACGATGAAATTGATTTCCTTGATACCCTGCACGTAATATCCGCAGCACTGTACTCTGCGCCTGATTCACGCTAAACTGTTACTTCCCGCGAAATTCGCCAAGCCAATCGCGAACGAATCTTAAACGGTGTCTAAGAATTTTCCTGCTTACCTCTGAATTCCTAGACCAAGCGTATTTCTACGGCACAGAGGTTCCTAATTGCTCTCTTCGAAACGATTTCGAGGGGTCGGAGGCCTAGGTAGAAGTCCTGGAATGCCAATGAGGACTCTTTAGGCGGTTATTAATTCTGCATACGCCCTGAGCTCGCACGGAGCACGCTGACATGCAACGCGGGCGTGCTTAATTTTAGAAAATATAACCTGCAACCCCTGTGCTCCAAACTCCAAATCTGGGGTTCGCGTTGGTTTACGATACGTCAATCGCTACGAGGAGGGACGAAACTTTCGAGTTCTAATTAAAATGTAAAGTTCTCCCGTGTGCAAAAGCGCTAACTAAAATTGCTAGAGACGAATACGCGGCATCTGATAAAACAATAACAACAGAAATACCGATGAAACAAATCATCGTAAAATGACAATGAAATCCTTAACAATACGATATAATTAACGCCGGTTGTGACATTACTGAAATAAATGAGCAGGAAAACGAGATTTACGTGCTGGAAATTATGCACACGTCATGCATTTAAATAACACAATAATTATATCTTACTCGTTACTCGTTCGGAATGCCCCGTGCTGTATAGATTCTCAATGCTATTCAACGTCATTTATCAGTTTTGTTTCGTATCACGGATCACGGACGTTTACAATCTGGAAGAGATAGGAACCCGGGGGTATTGTAAATAACATTTATTTCATTTATCGAAAATTCTCGTGCCGCTATGATTTCGTAATACGATTAACTTCGGAGTGATTTATTTCTATCGCTGCTGTAACAATTACACTCTTCGCGATTCTCGGGCAAATTGGTCGTCGACGTATCCCGTTCTCGAGTTAATGTATATCAACACGTTACGAAGCTTTGGTACATATTAAATTCCATAAGCTCGCGCAACTTCCGATAACGTTACCCCATAATTTAACATTTGCACGTGATAACTGGTCGCAAGAGAATATTATTTTTATCTCCAGCCGTCAAATTAAATTAAATTAAATCATTTGTCTTTTTTTTTTTTTACCGCTGTTGAAACTTCCAACCCTCGAATTTAACGAGACGAAATGGAACGAACGAGAACTTTTCGATTTCCCTGCGCACTCGAGATAACGGACGCCACTTGGTCCAAACAGTGCTCGACAATGTCTCGCGAAATTCTTGCGTCTATGGGCAACCGCGTTTCGCCCGGCTCTCCGCATAAGTCGTGCCGCGGAACTTTCCCATTTCTTGCGCCGGAAGTTTGCGCCTGGATGGTAGGTTTAGAACTTGCGTTTTGGCAAAGCCTCGGACCCATTGGACGTTGGAACAGCTCGTTCGCGGGGGAACGATGAGCCGCTCCTGGCTTGGATCCACGCAGGAAGAAGCTGGAACGCGTCGGCCTCTTTCCATCGCGGACGTCTGTAAGAGTTTTAAAGCGCGAACCCACTTGGAAGTTACTTCGGGATAATCATGCGCGGCGAAGCCAAGAGGCCAAATTTACGACGCGTACTTCCTCCTCGTTGAATCGATCCTCGACCAATCGAGCTTCACCTATTTTTCCACCTATCGAGTCTCGCTGAAAATTTTAAACGCAACGCGAGAGATCTTCGTTGTAATATACAAGGTTTACCTGTTGTGTTACGCCATCATTTTTGTTAGATACCTGCAATTCATTTCAAGTAGTTCGATTAAAAAATGTTTATCAGTTTTTGGTGAGCCTCGTGTTCGCATATTTTTTAATTCGAAAAACTGGGAACACGTAGCTCACCAAGAACTGATAAACTCTTGTCAGGCAATTAGGCGCGAATAATAAATTGACGCTGCAGGACGTGTCGCGATATTTCCCTCTGGTCGGCCCGACAAATCGGGCGCCGATCATTTTTGGCTAGCGGGCTAATTGGATACCGAGTCGTTGCCCCTACGCGTCTGTTCCGCGCCGAATTCGCCGATAATTCTCGGCAAAATGCTAATTTACCGATAACTGCGCGATGGCAATTTCGCGTCGCCTCGCTCTCGTATCGCGCGCGCCATTCGCGTCCCTGGAATATGCATGCGTGTCTGATGTGCGTTGATATCGCGTGAAACAGTTCCTGGTTCCTGCGAGGGATGGAGAACCATTTTGGTTTTGTTCCAGGGAACTTACGGAGTAAGTCGTAGATAGGAAAACGAACCGACGAACAACTGTACCTGATAGTATAGAAGTCTAAACGATAAATAGAGATTAGAACCCAGAATTCTCGAGTGGGCAGCTTTTCCTACGCGACCTCTTTATTATATCGCGACGCTACAATAGAACTTCTTAATTTTCATTATTTCCAAAGGAAGATCAAGGTTCTGAAAGCAGCCATGGTTTCTTATCCCTAGTTTCGAATCGAATCAGTGCAAAGCGTTGTTCTTTTCCCAGCCATTCGTTTTCCTTTCCCTCTGGCTCTTCATCTTGCCACCTTTCGTATCCTTCCAGCAGGGTTTTTATCTACCAGCAGGATTCGACTTCTCGCCCTTTCTATTTATTCTTTTATCTTCCGCCTCATCCTGCGCGCTCAGAAGCATTACAACTGTTTCCGGCGCTTGCACGTCTATCGGTCGCGTTCAAATAACTAGCAGAGATAACGCTCGTCAGACACGACCTACTTCACGCAACAGAGAGTACGGTGATCCTTCTAAGACATCCTCCCGGTCAAGGATTTACGCGTCCGTACGTATCGCGAGAACTTGCGAAACGAAGATCGTCGGAGACTTGGACGCCACACGCGATTCTTTCGGAAGATTCCATTTTAGAATATTCATTCTACGTACATTCGAGAGGATTAAATCGTTCGTCATTTCTCGCGATATCTTTATTATTATTGTACGTTTCTTTATACTTTTTCCATTTTATATATTGTTGCCTATCGTTGCATCGATGCGTTACTTTTATTTATATTTGTATAGGTATCGCGCGAAAGCTGTTGAAGCGATTGCGACGAAACGAGCGTAACCATGGCGTGGCACTACTCGAAACTAAATCGTACGATATATTGTTTATCGTTGATTTTGGAGCGAAAACCCAGATACAAAAAGTTGTTGCAAATCAAATTATCGAACGTTTCCGTTCCATACAAATTTTCGATAGAATCGATAGCTGCCGAGATATCGAGCCGACCCTTCCTGTCATTAATATCGCGCGAGCAGAATCTTGCGTGTTCGTACCCCGGAGTACGCTGAAATAAATTTTCTATTCCAACAATATTTTCCAACCCGTGATTCGGTTAGCTTTTACGTATCGCTTGTATTTTGCATGTGCCGATTTTATAATTCCAGTCTGACGCGTGTTTTACATTTTGTTTCCTTCTGTTCTCTTAACGAACGCCGCTGCTCGCTCCTTTTTACTCGTTAGTTCCCATTATTTCGTAGAATCGTTATTACGTGTTTTGTCCGCGAAAAACAAGCGAAACAAATAAAATCCATGATAAATGCACCTCGCGACGTTTTTGTGATTAATCACCGATACGTGCCTTGGGACCAAACAACTTAAACAATTTTTCTCGTAATAGATACTCGAACGTATTGTTTTCAAAAAGTTGACAGTTATACTCTCTGGAACATCGCGCATCAGAGCAATTTATTTCTTTCCTTTTAAATTATTATTTTCGTTACGAAAAAAAAAAAAAACTGCTTGGCGTTAACTGTGTTCGATCTCCGCGGTGGATACTAATTGTAGTTCGATGATACGTATGTGGGTCGTATATCAGGTTTTTTGGCATGCATCGTTATCGGCGAACCGCTGACTTCCGAGGAAACGCGAAAGGACGTTATTAATCTACGAAACGGAACTCGGTTGCCCCGTCGTATATCGAAAGTTAATGGAGTTCCCGACGGTCTCCTCCTGCTCTTCTAACTCATACTTTCCTTTCGGCGTTAAATCATATTCGAAATTCGCATTTATCAACGCGATGTTCGGTGCGGGGGATGTTTTGCGGTTCTGGCCGATTCGCGGGCCATGCCATCTGGCACTGTTACGCGAATCTGCTTGATAAACGAACCCCCACGGGCTATTCTTCTTTGTTAATTTTCCATATCGTGGCAGGACAAAAAAATGTCTATTAAAGGGGTACACGTTTCTCTTTTTCGTTCCGTTTCCCAACGCCCACCTTTTTCTATTTGCATTCATGCACGTTGATTCGAATGAAATGTTCGTCGCCCAATAGCTTGGAAACGTTTATCGAATCGTTGTGTGCTTAACCACATAGTAGCTTCGCGTATCGATGGATTTTTCTGCAGGGGTAGGTTTCGGTTTATCGTCGTTTCACGCGTTAATAGATCGTGCGAGTAATCGAGATTTTTCTAGATATTTACACGCCGTCGGTTAGACTCCAAATTCCCAGTGCACTTAGGAGTTCCAAGGCGTTGATAAAGAATCGATTCTCTTCAATTGAAGTATCGAGGCCAGCCTTTCATCGGTTTGCCTTAATGGACTGCTGACACGGCTACAGCACGCGATGCGAAAGACATCTCAAGCACTTAAAATTCAGAAGGAGTCACGCACGTAGCATGCAACGCTAGAAACTTGGGATCTCTGGACTCGTGCAATCAGTTACCTATCATTTAGGTCTCGTGGGAATAAATACCTACGACTCCAGGCTCGGAGAACCCGTATGTGTTACTCAGTGGATTCGAATGTATCACGTTTCTCTTGGTACCATCACTTTTTAATGTTTCGGAAGATCCAGTGTTCGTAGTATTCTATTTCCGCGAAAATTTTGTTACGCCAAAAAGTATTCGATGGTCCGTAGTTATTCGGTGTTCTGGTACGATGGACGTTCAGGCATCGAAGCGAGAATATCGCTTTTCGTACACCGATCCGTGGAGAATTCGTAGGTAATCATCGGGGAAAGAGAGTAAAACAACGAAGCGATTGAACGTCATCTTCCGCGATCGTTTAATCAATCAGCAGCGACAATGGTTCCGTTCCCCTTTTGTGCTGGCGCACGACCGAACGGTTGACGAATTCCGAATTACGTTTCACGACAATTTCTCACGGTCGTGTCGACAAGACGCAAGGAAGCGATCGACAGTCGGCAGTTCGCGCTATTTGGCACGGCCAACGGGAAATACGCGCGCTAGATAGATGGCACCGTTTAATTGAAACGCCGATACCGTGCAACGTGTATTACACGAGCGGCGAAAGGGAGACAAGAAGCAGCGAACGCGTCGGGCAGCTCACTTTCCTTTTTCCAAACGTAATACGTTTTAAAACCGTGCGCGTCCCAATTTCTCCGTGATAGATCGCGTGCAAGGGAAGAAATATTGCGGGGGGTTGGCGCCACCCGTCCGGAGAGTTCAATGAAATCGACGAAATAATTTGCCCGTTGTACAAATGGCCGCCGGGCCGTTCACGCCTCGACGATTCGACAAAACGTTGGCGAGAGTCTCAAATGAGAGTTCGCAACAGTTTCCAGAGCCGTAGACTGTCCCGTTCAAGGATCGATTGGACTTTACTTAAACGCTGTCGAAGCGTTCGAAGTTCATGCATCGAGGCACGGTTGTCTTATACCATGATTGTCTCTATATACCCAAGAGTAAATGCTGCTAATTTCGACGGTGGCCCAATTATTTACGTATCATCTACCAATTATTCCACAACATAAATAAATATTCTGTGTAAAAGAATTTGCATCAACGCCTCTTCGTTCAAGATCTGTGAGATATCAGGTCCGTACGCTGGCACCGTCGTAAATGCAGATTCGATGCACGATGTCTGATTGTGCGCGAAGGCATTCGACGAGGGATTATTAAGGATAGTTCGAATAATGCCGACTTCTGCGAAGCGATGGGAACGCGTGTTACCCAGAGGTCTTCCATCGATATTACACGACGAACTGTTTTGCCACTAAACGCTCGACGAATACAGTTCGCCTATAGACATTTGGAGTTGTCTCGACAATACACAATTTGTACAGTGTCGACGTTGCGAGACGTGTAAGCAAATCCGTCTTACCGAGCCAACTATAACTTACTCGCCTACCTGTCCGATGTCATGACACGATTCTTGGGAATTGATATGTATCGGCCTTAATGGATATGCCATTGGATTGATCGGTTTCATCGCTAATTAGAGCCACTGAATGCGCGTGTTGCGTTGTGGCTTTGGGATACATGCGGTGATCGCTATTGATAACGAAGGAGTAAGAAGCTATTAGTCCAACTGATGAGTTCAAGTGGAAGTTTTCCGAAGACGGAACAAGTCTTTAACCCTTTCGGACCTGGCGTTCACAATTGAGAACTGAATTATACAGAAGAACGAAAAGAAACCTTGAACGCCTCTTCCTCTCGGTCGTCGAACGCATTAATCAGTTTCCTATGGATACGTGGACGCTACTCGATTCGAAGCGTATTATCGGTAGTCCCTGCGCACATTTAGGCACCGTTTACATTTCCAGGATAAAGTGCCGCGAGGGGACCAGCAGAGATTCATATTTGCCCGCCAGTCCGGCTGGTAATTAACTCGAAAAGGTCTTAACGCGTTAAATGGACCGCGCGCGGTCCGTGGACGTAAATCTGGGTCAAGAAAAACAAACACTGCGAACGTATGTCACTTACAGCGTAACGCTAATAACACCTGGTGATGTATGGTCGAAAAGTTTATATTCAGACTCCCACCGAGCGGCGTTATGATAGATTGTGGAACGGTTTGCCGAAGTTGCTGGGGCTAACGAGTGGATTAGTTCAGCGGGTGGGAATGATTTAAATAGTGTTACGTCATACCGTGCAAGTTGGACTTAAATTGGGCGGAAGATATGTATCTGCGCGGCTCGGAACGTACGACGAGGATGCTGATTAACTTTTTCGAATGTTCGACGAAGGGGATAGTCGGTGACCGTTACAGGGGAAGTACGACGTCTTAATGCTGGGGAGTGGATTCATTTCTTTATGGATCCGTCGAGGAATCGATGAAAGGGGAACTTGATGCACTGCCGAGAACGATTTGGATCTACTTTTTCGAACAATCCAGCGGAATGAATTGAAACTAGAGTAATCCGTGAATAAGATTTTGAACGAGGATGGCAAGAAACGAAAGCGGGGTACTGTGGGATACGATTTATGGAACAGCGTTGTTATTATGAAATGATCGCGGAGGGTAAATGAAGAAACGAAGGGTGTTTTATTCGCGGAAGGATATACAATCTGCAAAAGTCGACTTTTGGGGGGAGGTGGAGGAGCAAACGCGGTCCTTTCAGCGGTATTCTCCGCCTGGATGCCGCGATAGAGCTTCGCCTCGGCTGCATCGGACGCCCATCGATAAGAAATGAGCGCTCGACAAAACGGGCCAAGAGTTTCGCCCTTCGATTCGTTCTTTGGAAATTCCTAACGTGCCGAAATTACGAGCCGGGTGAGACGAGAGGAAGACGTTTAGGGCGATGGTATGCAAAGTGTGGAAACTCCCGCGCAGTCAGTGGCGCGGTGGCTGCGCGGTAAAAGTAAAAACTTTTACCGAGTCTTGGACCAAACTCCTCGAGGCCAGCTCGGTATTTCCACTCTGTCCTGCTTCGATTTGCAACTTCATTACCCGGGACGATCTCCGGTCCGTGTACCCAGGGAAAAACTTGTCCCCGTACTCTCTTACGATTCCTCGATTAAACTTCCTTACGCCCTCGCCACTTTGTCAACTTGCCGCGGTAAGAGAGCGAAACGTGCTCTATCCATGTCGATAATTTAAGTGGCCACCAGTGCCCCCGCTAAGAAAACGCTGCTCCTTCATTCGCAAAAAGGTTTCCGGTAAATTAGGAAGTGGCGGATATTAAGGGTGCCTCCCAAGTTCATTGGAAATTAACTTTTTCGTTGGTTCGCGAGCTGTATTCTTTTCCAACGCGATAAAATAGCGAACCGTACCGTAAAACGTGGTTTCTTTTGTATGTATGGGTTACGCGATTTATGAATATGTTTCCGTGGAACGATTCGAACCAACAGCATCTTGTTTCGTCGACAGAGTAACGATTGCAATCATCATGAACAGATTATTAACGTTTATTTCAATTTACAGTGGCAAGTTGATATAATTTTACCACGGTATATAAATAACAGGGTGGATGAAATTTTTTAAACAATTTTCTGCGATAGTAATACTTTTTTCTGAAAAAATTCCGAATTCGATACTTTAACCCATATTAATTTCGTAATAAATTTCACATCACGTAGTATACCTTTGTCATATTCATTGTTTTCCGTTATCGCACGCGAGTTTTCATACACATATGCACCGGTGGCCGTTCGCTTTATAGCGTTATGCCATAGTAACGATTTTTTATTATACGTCAACAGAAATTTGATTTAAAAGTAATGCTTCGATATTAACAATTCGATTTCAGTGTTTTCATCGACATCAATTTCGCGCAATATTGTATTGAATGGAGGCTTAACGCGGACTTGGGCAATTCTGCAGATTTCGATACCGTTTCAAATCTATTCCAAATCTGACTGGAGTTTATTGGAAATATAGTCAATAGTATTATGTTCCATATTCCTCTATTGTCATGCGCAACCTGTACACCCTCTATCACAGTTATGTACTTCGGTTTTGTATTGGAACTCGTGGAATACTCGTATTCATTTTGTTTTGTCTGTCGACTGTTGAAAATTGTAAAGCTGCGCCGACGATTTCGCGTTGTACCAGAAATTTTGCAAGATACTCAAAGCTTTACATACGGAATAGCGATAGTTTAACGAAATTTTAAGTGCGTCAAATACTTGGAAAACGTATGTAGCGAATAGTTTTGCGCGTAACTGTACGACGCGCGTCAAAGATCTTTACTCGCTGTCTGAATAATAATTCCTTCTACGACTTCGCGATCGAAGTGCTTCAATAAAATGGAATAAAGGCGAGTCGTAATAAACGACGAAGACCGTAGCAACAAAGCATTATCGTTCGCATTCTCCAACGACAATGGCGGATTGATCGCAACCCGGAGAGGAATTGCTGAATTCGCCGGAAAACCACGAATCCGGACTAGTTTGGCGGCTAACGAATAATAGAGATTGAAATAATCCCTTACGAACGGTTCGGTTAATTCATAGTGCTGTATTTATCGAGCAGAAGTCGCATGGGACGCGAATAACAAGTGAAGAAACGGGGCTATTCCAATAATCCCAGCCGTAAATAACGTAACCGGAGCTACGGAATTTCCTGAGCCATTGACATAAATGCGCTGCGAGGGGATACGAAACCTTTTAGGCTCGAACGGGAATTTATTCGCGAAATACCGAGAGAAAAGTTTCTACGTCGGTATTGAACTTACACGCATGATGGAATGGTTATTCACGCGTAACCCAGATAGGTCTGTCGCTTATGGACGTACGAGGAAACCTTTTAGTACCAATTTTCGCTGTTTAAAACAGAGCAATATGTTTACAACGATACAAAAAAAAAAAAAAAAAAGAAAACATTTTTCAGTGATTCCTGTATATTTTTACGTTGTCCAGTGTTTACGCTCGAGTAATTTGTTTCAATTTGAACTTTCGCGTAATTAATTGAAAGGCAAAACTGCGAATACGCTTTCGCTCTTTTTAAAACCCCGATATGACGGAGTAGCAGCTCATAACTCGCGGGTCGTGATAGAATACGTAATGGAAATTTATCGAGAAAAATGGTTTGGCACGCGAACTAACCTTGGCTACCTCGTTCAATCTGAATTCACTCTGCGTCTACTTACGGTCGGTTTTCGCGAGACGCAGTGTTTCAATCGGTGACACGACAGATAAAATTAAAACTAGAGACTGTAGCGTAACTCACGCGCAAAAATGTTATGAAAAATGTAAACAGTTCTGTAACAGTTACAGATAACAGTTTCCCAGCAGCGAGATAATGGATGTAGATGGATTGAACATGAATGTACGTGTGTTGTTTTCTTTATTTTCGTGTTCATCCATCTACATCCATTATTTTTCTGTCCCGGACCTGCTATTCCTGTAACGTAATCCGCGATACAAACCGTGACCAACATTTACCGTTCATTCATCAAGTCATTCATAACTTTGGAGAAACATCGTGTACGTTACTGCTCAAAAGTAATCGACCACTCGATATACATATTTCGACATAATGCAATATCGAAACGACAATAAGCACTTTAAATAAAGAACAAACTACGTAACAAGAAACTAATGACACGGACGTTGCGTTAAGCAATCGTTCCGCAAATACGGATACGCATCCGTATAACTCGTTTCTTAACTCCTGTCTGTAAATGGATACGCGTGTTTGTCTGGTTGAACGTATACAAGGAACAGGATCAGCAAAGTTGAGGTTTCACGGATTGTATCCCCGAGGCGATGATCCTGTGCTTGTTATATGTCAGCCTCCTCTTGTTTCCTGCAGATGTATCGATAATGGCATCGCGCGCTACGTTTTACCTGCTGTCATACGTAACTAGATTACGGGAAAACTAATTTCCGCACTCTGAGAAAGAAAATACCGTTGCAACGAGACACGACGCAGCGTTGTTTTTCTACGATGTAAGACATCCTTTTTTTTTTAATCACTTTATTTAAGGTCGCATCAACTACGAGGGTTATTACTGGCCACGTCAATGATTAAAATTTCATTCAAATTTATTTAACGTGTTATATATCTCATTAATATCTGTAAGAGGCTTATCACAAAAGTTGCATAGTGGCTGGTTCGACAGCCTTGTTAAAATAATGACCGTGCGAGAATTATTCGAGGACATCTCGTATGCGGAATCGTTCGCAATATATTCGAGTAGGAGATAGATGTACACGCGAAAACTGATTTACCGATCCCTCCAACGACACACCGAAATTCAGAGCAGTGCAAACACCTTCTGGAATCAAATGTAACATATTAGGAATATCCCCCTTGGAAGAAGGATGGGTATGCAAAAATATATCTGGAAACGGGGACTAGTTCCCATCCTCGAGTCGAGTTGTAAATCGGTCGTTGATATCTCCCCTCGGAATCGAGGACGGATAATGCTTCGTATGAATAAAAACGAAGGAAATGCTCGTAAGCACGAGGTAGAAGCAGAATGCTTCGAGTTCAAAGTAAAAGTGAGAAATAGGTTGTCTCTGTTAATATTCAAAATTCCACGTTTCTTTGTAACTTTAATTTTGATAAAAAGATACTTAATGATAATTCTGATTTTGGAGCATTACTCGTGGCACTGTACGTGACCCGTTCGATGGACGAAAGCGCTAATTTACCTTTTAATGAATCCACATCCATTTTATACGCAATCGGGGAGCCGCTAATGCGCGGTCGCTTCATTGTTTAAAATTAATTTCTACGTCTCGTTTCCTCCGTTGTCGAGTAAATGAAACAACTCGTTGCTCCGTTAGCAAATAGCATTGATTACGGAAAGAGTTATGACCGCGTGGAATACATTTTCCCGATAAGAGATTATCGAATGCTAACGCTATTAATCCCGCAACGCCAAAAGTGTGAATGGATTTACCGCGACACGTAAGATCGGTTATTTATGATTCCGATTTGTCTTGCGCGATGAACGGTACTCGATTTTTATTCGTAAAACAAAGGTACCAGAAATTCGCATAAACTTTTTCGGAAACCCTCGCGGAAAGAACGAAGCATACTATTGTTTCCTCTGGTCTAACAAGTGGTACATGGAAAAACTGAGTGTCTAATTGACGTCATTAACTTCCCGAGGAGAATTCCACTGGAAATTATTCTTTCTCTTTCTACTGGAAAAAGGAAGAGACGAACCACTGCTTTGTAAAAACTTTAACAAGGGATGTGTTATTTTCAATTATGCCCGGCAGTGGTGAAAGAAACTTCCATCTTTGTACTCACATTTTGCATCGGTGTTCTCGTAGGGAATTCTTAATTTCCTTTGTACCTGTAATGTACATTTACGGTCCGGAATTCGTTCAAAAGCGAGATTAATTACAACCATTCGTGGTAACGCGCCCAATGGTTCTAAATTTGCACTTATTTTGCTTTTATTTAACGCAAATTCATTCTTAAAGGAAATTCTTAAAGGGAAATCAAACGAAAAATCTGACAGATCACGTTCGTTAATGAAGACACGCATTTCGATTAAAACGATCGCAAATGAACCGACGTTGAAATATACCTGTGTCTATTGTTAATGCTGGACACGCTTCGTCTGATGATTCTCCGCGGTGGGTTCGTTGTATTTGCAGACGACGCGACAATAGCGCGAGCATTGTTTCCAGTGAAAGAAAGAAAGGAAATGAAAAATTTTCCTCTGGTTTTCGCGGGGAATCTTTTTTTATCTACCTGGTGTTTATCAATAGAATCTATATTCTTCGCGGAGGAAAAAATAGCGTTAGACATGATCGCGCAAAAGGTCGCCATAACTTCATTTTGTAGAATTCGTAGCAGCATCACAAATTCATGACGTTTCCAGCGAACAGTTGCGCTGTTCGAGTAGTATCGTGACTTCGGAGCCTCATTCAGCGGCAACTTGAGTTTAATGACCACGTAACAGGAATTTGTTACGCTGCTCCGAGAGCTCTTAGCTTCCTTACACGATCCTTTAAACATTTTAAGTGACTGTTTTACGCTGCTTGGTAGTTCAGTCTCGTCAGATTCCGTTAAGAATATCTCACGCGCTAACGTATAAGAGCCCCAAGATAATAAGCGTTTTTCTTAGCGAACGACCGCAACAATGGTCTGAGTTCATTCACAAACGAGTCACAAGGAAACGTAAGAAGTTCCCACGACTCTGTTTCGCTACACTTTTCCCAACGTGGCTCAATGACGCTTGTCTCCGCGTTAGAACGCTGAATTGTCACACGTTTTACATTTCCTCTTATCTTGATTTTCGACCGATCAGAGATAGGACGTTTCGCAACGTCTCGGATAAATCTCAGATTCTTCTGTTCCTAATTCCGAGATGGCATCCGTGAGATATAACGCGAATCGCGATCAATTTTGTATCGGGGTGTCACTTGAAATCAATAGCGTATTCTGGCCCACACAGACTCTTCGGGAATTACTGGAATGCACGGACAATGCGTGCAATGCCATTGCAAATCAACCGAGAGTGTTCGAACACGTGTGACGATCAATGATACGACGTATTGACGCGTGTTTGCTTGTCAATTAGAGCAAATCGAGTACTGGAAGTATTAGAATCGAAACCGAAACTGAACCGAATTTGGTTTTACGCATCACGTTTATATTGCTCAGAATGATTTGTGCCAATTTTTAAAAAAAAAATTGAAATGCACGTTTGAATATATATTTGAATTGAATTACATACGCCCTATTTCGTCCCACAAGCTTTCCACCTTTTAAGGGATGTACACATGCTATTTATTTATTTTATTTATTTTACACCTACCAAAAATCGACATCGACTTTACGGATAACCAAATATTTTTATACTTAAACGAGTAGAGTATTCATCATTCACTCTGTACACCTGGTACATTCGAGCATCTCTCTAGTACGACTAAATACTCTATTCCTGTGGTTTTGTGACGTTGAAAAAATTCTGCAACTGCTGAACCAAGTGGTAATTCGATAGCGTCGAGTCAGCGGAACAAGGGAACGGACTAATTACTCATTAACTCGAGTCGTGGAATTCTTGTTTGAGTCTGGATTACATCGTATTAGAGACACTAGCGTTAATTCTCCAAGATGATTTTATTTCGCAAGCTTCGCCGTAGGAAGCCAATTTTCTCTACTTTGTTTACTCGTCGCTGGAATTAAATGGTCTCGGCAAGATAAGGATTCCTGTCCGAATGCTCGCGTATGCAGGATTCGTCGTTAAAATTTCATGGCCACGAACCAACGATCTAGTAACCGACAGTTAATTTACGAGGGGGAAACCGTGAGAAGTTGGTTTCAGTCTTACGATTCCGTGGACGAACTCGATATAGACCGCCTTGGCGATCGAAGACGACTGCAGGGGGAGTTTTAGTCTAACCGTAAACTTGCTCGTAACCGAATGGCTTTCTCACCCTCTTCTCGCATCCACACCTTTAAACTTCTCTACCTCTTTTCCCAGTTTCGTTCCTTCTTCGGTCAATTTCGCGATCCTGCTTTCTTAGACAGAAGTTTGAGATTATTCAACAGCTCCAGCCTCTCGAGGCGATGCTTTGGTCCGCCTCCTGGATGTGATTTCCTGTTTCTCGTTACCTGGTCCTATTTCACTTTGTTACCTCGTGTTTTCCCCTTGATTCAATATGTTCGAAGGTCTAAAATAAAGTTTCGTTTGGTAGCTTCTTCGTTTTCCCGTGGAATTATCTGCATCGGTGATACCAGAAAGTAGCTTAAGTAGAAACGTCGAGTAATGGTCAGACACGTCAGACGAGCGCTGACTCGTGCGCGTCGCCTGTAATTATAATAAAAAGAGAATTGGTATTCGCGAGGGGCAATTCTCCCCGATTTTCGTCAAAATTGGATCCTGAGAACGGGTCGTTATAATCACGCTATTATTTACGATTTTCGTTTCTCGAATCAACTTGGCCCCGTCCTGAAAACGTGTTCATTTCTATGCAAATTTCTTTAATCCGGACAGTGCGTTTAATTTTTTTTCCCGGTGTCCCTGTATTCGGCTTATCTGTTCGCCATTCGAAGAAAGATCCTATCGCGCGGCGGCTTAGTACTTAAATTGCTTAATAAGAACTCAATTATGTTAACGATAAGTACATTCACGGCGTGCTACGAAGTTGATTTTATCGCGGTGATATCGCGGAACGCGAACGAAGCTCGTTTTTAGTCGGACGCTAAAAATTTAGCTATAGAAAACGAGTGGAGTCCTTGTTTTTAGTCTTCCTGCAATCCGTGGTTAAAAATTAGAGATCATCTCGAACGTTGCGTTACCGTAAAAACCTCTTGGACGTTTTCTTAGACGATTCTTTCGAAATATTTCTTCGTCTGTTCGATGAGATGCAGGATAAATGTTATCGAACCATGATCGGCCAAAATGATATCGGCCATCTTTCATCAAATTCTTTGCGTCAAGGCGTTGAGAACAAGCGCGTAGGTGTCGATTTTTCAGGAAAGCTACTACCCGGAGCCGATTAAATTACAAAACTCCCAGTGTTGAATTCTCGACGAAACACGAGGAATTAATTCTCAAATGATTGAAGATATTCTCGTACCTCCTGGGGCGGTGTTGTTCCGCGATAACTTCTAATAATTTTCTGCCACTGCGGGGCTCCCGATGTTATTATCTAATGGTTTCTGTTAATAGTCGACTGCGTACACTCGGTCCAAAAAGTCTCGAGTATCCGACGAATTATCAAGACTGCAGTAAGCGGTAATTCAGGTTGAGGCTAAATCAATTCTTCAACCGCAATTAAGAAATTTGTAGGAATTTTGCAGGTATTTCAGGTACGAAATCGATGAGAGCGTCTGCTAATACAGTGTCCAGAAAGTGTCTCCTAAAGTCACACGGATGCTTTTACGTCACGTCTCAACGCTTTTCTATTAAAAATAAAATGGAAAGAGAGGTTATTTCCTCCGTCCCTTGGGAACGTCTAGGTATTAAAGTTCGTATGAGACGTAGGTGGTTGACCTGTGTCGTATAACATAAGAAAATACACGTTAATGTCCCTGGTGGTTTCAGGGCACGGCACACGTAACAGTTTATATGAATTATCCAATATGCAGGCTAATGCGTGGGACCCTCTTCGGGACTAGATTTAGCACTTGAGGGCATTAAAATAAATCTGTAATACTAAGCAAGGGTAACTACCCCTTTCGTCTTAATATCAGCCGTGTATCTTGATAAAACAAATTTTCGATGTAACGCTCCCCATAAATTTTCGTACCGTCTACGACAAGAATGTTTAAATGAAATGTTAGGTTCGATGATTCATTTGGTAATATCAACAGTCGTCATAAAACCAACGGCTGAAAAATCTCTTCGAGGATATGAAATATTTAGTCAGTAGCGGACACCCGAAAAAGGAGAAAATTAGTCTAATAATTGCTTTTTGCTGCTGCATCTGCATTTCGAGCGGAATTTAACGCAAGTCACACGCGGTTAATTTTTGCCTTCGCGGCACGAATCGTTGAATTTTCAACGAGTCGTAAAAAAATTGTTGCGGACATCGTTAATGATATTCTTCGTTTTCTTCGTTTTACCAGGACACCGGGAATCCTTTTCGCGAAATATACCGTTTCCCTACCGGCTCACGTATGAAAACGAGCTACTAATGAAATTCATTTATACGACTCTTTAACTTTTTTCCCTTTTAAACTAACCTGGATACGGGCCTATTAATATTCAAAGAGATTTATACATGGTTAACAGCAGAAGTAAGACGTTTAAGGAATTTTCGTTCGTTCTATTGATTATTTTATACGTCTGGCACGTAATTATTCTCAATTACGCTTAATATTGTCGATGGCGCTTTCAATGTCCTCGAATGGTGTGAGTTCTTTCTCATATCGGACACGTGGTACACGACACCACCGACGTCAGTCTCGTGGGACACGATGCAAGCCACCCTGAAATCATGGAACCCGATATCGAAATCTTCAGACCTGTGGAAGACGATACAGAGACACCGGACTCGTGGAACCCGAACCAATGCTTCATGGAATCTCTGGAACGATACAGGGTTCCCGGGAAATTCGGGAGTCTCTGAGATTCCAAGGGTCTCGGGTATCTCAAGGTTCGCGATAGGGCGTCCAACGACCAAGGACGATTTTCGAAAATTTTAGTGTCGCTGCAAATGAAATATTTGCACCTGAATTCGATCACCCGTCTGGGAATAATTGGTTTAAAGTCGATGCACTCGGAGGAAACACATTCTCTTGGATACGTTTGGGTCTTATGGCTCCATAGGAAACACTCCTATGCTCACTCCGCTGTACCGCATTCCGAATATTGTCGCACGGAGACATCCGAGCACCGGACGGTGCTTTCGAAAGTTAGCTCACCGTTGCACCGACGCACACCCACGTATCTTTTTCCTGTTCGTCATCAGCAAGTGTTCTACAAGGAAGTGCACTTCGTGCTTGGACTTCCGTACCCGTTCTCGAGGGACGGCGAAAGCAATGATGCCGACGACGACGCCTCTCCACCCACAAAACGCGAAGACGTTGCACCTGACGATTTGTGTTTCCACCGACTTGGGAACGTTATTGTTCAGAATTTTATTGTCGCCTGTAAAATATATTGGGTCCATTTGATGGCTGGTCTTTGTTACGGGAAGTGTGAGCTCCACAGAAACGTAGAAAAGGTTCGGTGACCGATCGACCACGGATTTTAACCGCCTAGATGACTCTTTTTTTCAACGCTATAAACTAAAAGTGCAACGACGAATAATAACGGGAGCTTACGAAACTGCTCGCGAAACGATTGTTAGCCGTCGTCTCTGTAATTCCGTGTTTTCCAAGAAACTCTCGACGAAATCTACGTATTGTTGCGCTGTAACTCGGTTTATTTTACCGCAGTTTCGAATTCCAGCGGACGGAGCATAATACGTCGAGACTTACTACAAAATTCGCAGTTTGGACCCGTTTCGCGTAAACCTAGCGCGCTGAAAGTAGTTGCAGACGTGAATCTGACGCGTGAGCATTTTCGCACCGCGATTTACTGTCTACGCGAGCGGATTAAAACGGAGAGCCTATGCAGAAAAGTTACAGCCTACGTTTACCAGGACGATAGCCATCCGAAGCAAGTGTTTATCACCGCACGGGGAATTTTAAACCGGGTCGTCCATTGTTAACCAACGAAGAAACGCCTGGTCGTACCGGAAGCGCTCTTAAGATATGTGGATGTATTTAATGGAGGACTTTAACAAAACTTCGCTGGATTATTCTCTAATTAAGTATGAGTCGTATGAGCCTATTGCGATTTATATCAACCATACTCCTGTTTTCTGAAAAACAATGCCAATGCTATAGAATGATATAGAATGCAAAGAGAAAAAACTCGTTTTGAAGGGGTTAAGTCACACAATACGGCAGCATACGTAGAGAACATAGCGAGGAGACAGAAGGCCAATGGCCTGGTCCAGGAAACTCGAGAGAATCTGGATAGAAGTAGAGGAATCGCGGACGTCAGCCAGTGTCAAGGAAGAGTAAGCGACGGAACGACAGTTGCCCTACGAAACGCGAAGACAAAACACAGGCAGCTTATCGTCCTATTTGCACATATAACGCGCTATTTCGTATCGGTCTTATCCTGGCTCGGGATATGCAAATTTCCCGGTTGCAGCTTTCCGCCCGAAAATCCGCGCCTAAGTTTCCACGAAAGCTCGGTGTTAACGGAAGTTTCTCAAACGAACTTCGTCCGCGTCTTCGTGAATTTTCGCCCCGACTGCGCGCTCGAGGATTTCTTTCCCCGTGAAGACACGCTGGAATTATACGCCCACCTAACGTGAATTTCGACAATTAGACAGGCTTCCACGGTAGCGGTGGAGTGCGTGGCAAGTAGTCGTTCCTGCAACCGAAATAGCTGCTGCTGTTCGCGCTCAACCCCGATTCGGTTTTGGTTCGACTTAATGAAATTGAATGTACACGTTGAATCCGCGGATCTAAATTGAATTCCAGGAAAACAGCCACTCGATTTCACCACCGAGTCACTGTATTCTACCAATCCTATTGCGAACTTGTTCTTATCTTCGACGGAGCTCTCGCATGGCTGCGTGAAAACCGATGCCTATTTTCGAGGATTTCTCCCTTGGCTTCCTCGCGTCTTTTGTTACTTTCCGTTACGCTCTACGCGGGTAATTTATAGAAAAATATTAAGATAGTAATGTGGCTCTCGAGTATAATTTTTGATATCGATAGAGTCTCCGGGGAACTGGTGCAGCGTTAAGAATGTACAAATTCCGGTCGACTTCCCAATTTGATCATCTTGAAAAGCGGAGGTTCCTCGAGTCGAACGAAATCCTGGGAAAACGGCGTCCAAATCGCGAATGAAAAGCGAAAAAGTTAGATACACCGTGCACGTTTATTCGGCCTTTCGTTCCGGCCAACAATACTCGGACTTTATATCCGAACGATTGAAATATCGAGGTGCATCGTGCACCCTGGGAAACCACGGTACCACAGGACTGTGTGATCAGCATTCTAGCAAAGAAAATATTCATGTATACGCGGTCACACCGATAGCCGGCAAGTTTTAACAATTTTACAGCGCGGCACGAAAACTCTATTCGATCCAGCTGTTGAAAGATCATCGTTGGTTGATTTATCCGTGGATAATCCAACTCCTCCGGGCCCTTAATTATTAATCCCTCGAAAACGTGTTTGCACGGGCCGGTAACGTGCTGTGTCAACAGCCGGGTCGTCGAAACTCGTTGAGACCGGGGAAACAAATTCGGTGTTTGCTGTCCGACGATAAATTATCCTCCTGACGTGATTCCGCGTCGATTCAACGTGCTAGCCTAACTCAAAGCCCGTTGAATATTTCAATTTCCGCATAGTCGTGTGCCCGACCTCGTTCTAATGGTCCTTTCATTTGCGATTCGCTGATTTATTCGGTGGATCGTCGAGCTCTCGAGCTCTTACACGCCGTCGCTGCTGGGCTTTTGTTTATCGAAAGTTGCCGCCGTTTCGTGTTCGCGGACCAATGAAAATACTCGAGAAAATACCGACGTTATTTTGAAATTGAGTTTAACCCTTGGGTCGATAACTGGACACACTTTTCCGTATTTCGCCTCGACGTTTTTGATATTCAGTATTGATTTTTAAGGGTTGGAAGTAATCCGTTTTAATGGGGTATGTTAGATCGCGAGGAACTATCGTACAGATAAGACAATTTAGCGTACGTATTTCTTATCAACTAGCTTCTTGACGAAATCACGGCTGCAACCGTAATCGTTGCAAATTGTAGCGTTCGCTACTTCGTGCGCTTAACCACAGGCAACCATAATCTTTCGCTGGCTAGCCATAAGTACGACTAATTGCTCCGTGACCGCAAGGAGCTCTGATTTTTCTGTAAATGCAACCAGCGCTAATTTTCTATAACCGTTAACAACGGTAATCTTCTCCAGCCACCAGAGAAACAACCGTAAATACACCGGATAGATATAATCGAGACTGCGATCCGATTTCGCAACGCATCGACACGCGCGCACTCCCGATACACAATTTTTATTTGCAAAACTTATTAGATCCAATCAATTTCGATACGCATAAAATATCGAATCTTCGATTTAGCCATGCTACAAACAGAATATACGAGCATGCATGCATGCATAATACGTTACGACGAATATGCAGATTCCTTGCCATCGAGTTCGCCGCGTACTTTCGAAGTCTCTATTGAAAATGCCGTGTCACCTCGCCAACTTATTTGCAACGTCAATGCTCGTTTCATTTCGAGTCTCCCTTTTAATCGCGTTAACTATATCGCGTTAACGCGTAGTCGGCCTGCGTTACGCAGATCGAAAGAAAATACTCGTCGAATATTTTCGAGAACTTCGGAACTGTTCAGGGATGCTCCCTGTCCGTTGATCCGAGCATGTTTCCATGGAAGGCTGTCGAGCGTCGCAAAGAAAACGTCATTCTTGTTCCACGACACCGGAATCGTGTGAAAATGAGATTTTGGTCGGTCGTTTTCTCGCTCGGGGGCGAGTAATTATCAGCTTGTCGCTCACAGGGACTCTACGTTCGAAAAGAATGGACGAATGCACGGACAGACGGACGAAAGAACGGATGGATAGATGAATGAATAGATGGAAGTGACGGACTTTGGTTGTCGCAGGAGGGGTTGTTGCTAACAAGGGGCTTCGCATCGTTTCGTTCAATAGAAAAACGATGAATCGGGAAAAGGGTTCTGCCATGGCATAACGAGTCTGGCCGCCGTGTTTCCGCCAGCGCATGCGTATATACATATTTTCTCTTAATTAAACCCACTATTCACAGTCTAGCAAGTTTATTCCAACGCAACGTTTCGACTCTTGAATTTGTTTTTTTGTCCGCTACTCTTAGAAACGAGGGTTAAATAGGTATATTTGTAATTCAGAGATAAAGCTAGGCTGATTAGACTCTCTTGCACCACCGTGTTCATTGTCGCTTCTCTTTTCGAGGAGAAATACATATTTTCTCTTATCCGCATTTTTTGTTTCGCGTTTGGCCATTCGTTGCCTTCGAGGTTCGTATCGACCCGTTTCGACTCGTCGAGGGAACGATACGCAGCTTGGATTCGGATGTACCAGCGAAAACACTAATAGAAAATGATTCAAGGTAAACACGAACTGATACGTCGACAGGTAAATATGCTGTTGGCTTGTTGTCGTCGTATTTCAATTCTGTGGTAATGGATTTCAAATGCTAAACGAAACGTCAACGCGTGGCGTGACGTTGCGACAGTGCGTGAACCGCGTTGCGTTTTCGTCGTGATATTATTTACTCGTAATAATTAACGACGGAAAAATGAGACCAGAATGATTAATTAAGGCTGACGCTTAAAACGAGCACTTGCAATTAATGTCGAGTTTGACGGTAGATTCGCGACGACTGCTGTGCAGTTACATCTGGTGTTGGTAGTGTAGTGTCCGCGCCTCCCATACCCAACAATAAGGAGTCAAATAAGAACACGAAACGTAGGGTACGGGATTGGTCTTGTAGGTAAAGCGGTCGACTGTGGATCCGAGGATCGTGGATTCGAACGGGGATTCGAATTCCCGTGCCTTATTTTTCGTTTAGACTCCTATTTTTTAATTAATTATCGATGCTAGAAATTTGAAAGCGCGTAGAGAAACGACGGATACGATTGTTTGTTGGAAGATTTTAAAGACTGCTTGACGCCTCGTGTTTTTCTAAAGCGTGTACGTATTTCGATATAACTTTGCGTGTAAGCGAAACGCTTAGCTTTGTAGAAATTTGGACAAATTACCGCTGGAGGGCCGGACAAAACGCGCAATGGTTTTCGTAATTAGTCAGAATTATTTTTTTCCACGGCGAGGAGTACAATGTCTAATATCAAGCGGCGGATTTCGAGAGACCGGTCCGTTTCAGCGAGCTCTATGGAATCCTGCGGTTACGTTAACCGCGGACACGATTAATCCTAGCGAAACTAATTCGCACGGCTGAGTTTGCCTTATTTCAGAGTAAACACTCAAAGAAGAATGGCCGAAAACAAATAATTAACGGCGCGCTGTTGTTCGCGGCCTCCTTTTTTAAAATACGCGCGCTACTAGCGCGATGATATTTACTCGATCTCTGAAGGCTGAAACCAGACTCGGCGGTCCAGTTTCAAATTTGTACGTTTGCATCGCTCGAGAATAGTAACAAGGTTATACTTGGACAGGTAATCGAATCCGTTATACGCATTTAGACGCAAATTATCTCTATCGCGATCGAATTCAACGATGAAATCTGCTAAGAGACGATGTAAAAGTTTAGGAGGAAAATTGTCGTATTTCAGGGTGGAATGCGAGAAAAAGACTTTGCTCGTTTTAATTTCAAAGTTCTGGACTAGTTTGGAAGTGATGTGAATGGACGGTGAATCCAGTTGGCGACTAACAATTAGATTGAAATGGGTTAAAAGATGGCGGGGATATGTTCCTTTTTATTCCGCGATGAATAATGGCAGTGTCATTCGTCAGAATATTCGACCGCGAAAGCGGAGACCTCCCGCTTTGTTCCTATAGAAAATGCAATTTCCACTGTTCGTAATAAGCTCGATGGAGGGAGGAATACAAAAAGTTCGATGCGGAAAGTTTCGCGTAGATTCATAAAATTCTAAAATTAATCAGCAACGTATGACCATTCCCGTCATTTATTTCGCAGCTTAACTGGTATTTAATGATTTCGATGTTATTTAATTAACCATTATTGTCAATGCAATGTGCGTTGCTACACTTTCGTATTATATTTACGTTGAACGCGCCATTAAAATATTACATATTTTCGAAGAAGAATTAAATGATAATTACCGATAAATAATGAAACGTTATTACAGTTTTCATTTGCAAAGATAACGCGTGTCCGTTATATTACGTTTCTTGCGAATAAATACACGTTCGACGTGATACAGTGTAACATGTTTTATTAATGATGCGCACCATTTTTAATATGCACGCGCGATGATACGCGTTAATATGTTATCAAATACATGAATTCGAACGTTCCCATCTCTCTTTTGCCAATTACTTTCGTAGGGCTAAGATGGTAGTAAAATATCAAGGCTTGGCGTATCTCGTTACATCTGAAAGTTGCACGTTCGAAGCACGCGTGAAACCGTCGGTAATTGTTACCCTCGTAATTTATACCTCCCTAACAGTTGTTAACGACCGTGTTTTCCCTCGGCGTTCTCTCGCTGTTGCGAAGATAAACATAAATTGAATACAGGGATATTCAATCATTCGGGGCTATCTTTCCCGGCGACGTAAAGGAAATTTATCGAAGCTTCCCCTAGCTCTCGGGCGAATACACGAACGCGTTATTAGGTGGGCCATCTAAATAAATTAACCAGCGGTGGCCAAGTGTCATCCCGCGGAATATTTTTCCTCGAAGAAAGGAGAATATACGCGTGGAACAAAGAGGAAAGATTAATCGCGGTCCGTAGCCAGATCCCCTCGAAACAGTCGGATAGAATGAACATCCCGGGATCAACCATACTATACTTCGGCTAATAGGCTTTAACGTTAAACCAGTCTTTTATCTTCTGCGAAACGTATCCGCTTTAAGAATAGTCGAAATTTACGCCACGGAAATGTAACGTTAATTCGGTTAAATAGACGATTGTTACCGTTTAATTTTCCCTCGATAATCTGCGCCATTTTAATAACGTATTTAATGTAAATGCGCAGACGTAATAACGAAAAGTGCATCGGCAGGATAATTGAATAATGGAAGGATTAAATAACGTTTCAGCCGTGGAATATATCACGGAATATATTCGTGCGTAACATATTAATTTCTAAATTTTATGAACGTTCATGATACTTTTTACGTGGAACTTCCTGTATTCCTTCCGCCGTCGAGCTTATTACGAAGAGAGGAAATTGTATTTTTTATCAGGTATACAAAATACGTGGCCCGACCTCGTGGAGCTCGCGTGATCTTCTTTGCTACTCGGAATACGTATTACGTAGAAAATATTCTTTGCTCCCGAAGCACTTTAATATTAATAATCGACAGCGACGAGAACCCAGACCTTGAAATGCCAAGCATCCAATTGTCCTTTTCTTCGAGGACGCGAAAGTAGGCATCCCCTTTTAAGGTACAATAACAAGGGTTAATAACGAAAGGCGCCGAGCCATTAGACGAACGCAAAGGAAGCAATACGAGTACTCCAAAAAAAAAAAAGGCAAACGCCAGATGGAAGTCAAAGGATGTTGCATGCGAAAGCAACTCGAATTCTGAAGTTTTCCCTTGAAGCCTCGTTGGTTATCTCGAACGTTTCGTTTAATTACCCCGTCCCGAGGCTCGTAATTGCTCGAGAAAGCCAGGGACGAGCGACGGCGTGGGTGGGGCAAACGATCCAATTGTTCCAGAATCTTAAGTCCGTAGTGGGCGCATAGCGAGATCGCGATCCATTTGTTCGAATAAAGCGATTCCGATTCACCTCCGTCGCGGCCCATCGAAGATCTCCCACTGAACGGTCCTCGCATAGTTGCGAAAGAATTTTCGAACTAACCTCGCGAAAGCGGAACTGTTTTCGTTCCCCTCGCTTGTCCGCCCGTGCTCTTAGAGAGTTTGTAATTTTCGATGGAATTTAGCTATACGCCCGAAAGTAGATCGACCGCGCAATGATACCGCGAAACTTTCGGAGAGGCGCCGCGGCGCGTTCTACGTACAGACGATTCATTTGTCACGGGTAAGTTAAATTGTTGGTGACCATTTAAGGTAGTTGCTCCGTGGATTTATTTCGTAGAGGATTTTAACAAAATCTCGTTCGATTGTTTTTTGATTAAACATGAATCATACGAGGCTACTTCGATCTAAATTGACCGTCCTAGTATTGGTTTGTTACGGATGTATTTTTACAAAAGTTTTCAATTGCAAGATACAGAAAAGAGGTTTCTTTTCGAGGGAAAAGTTCGTCTTCGAAAAAGTTTGTAAATTACAGTTGCCAGCAAGAACGCGATGTCGCTCATTCAAAGGCATTCGTCCGTCGAGGGTTAATTAATGTAGCCACGTGTACGTCGACGTCGCGACACATTCGAAGCTCGTAATATACCTCTGCCAGTCGAAACGCAGAGACGTTTCGTACTTGCTTTGCGAAAGGAAATGCCGTCTGCACGGATGCCAGAAACATTTTGCGCGGTTAACGAAGTGTCGGCGCGAAGAAGCAGGTGGAAAACGGGTTACCTCGACCTGGGTAGGGTTAAAGTGCTGGGAAAGGAGTAGCTAGCCCGAAAAGTGCGCTGGCTCGTTATCGCGGGAAACCGTCCGTACTTGTTCACTCGCTTCGTCCAAAAGTGAGACGCTGACGAGAAGGTGAACGACACCTTCGTTGCCAAACATGGAAATCGCACCAAAGGAGAGAGAAACTACTGAATAGCTCTATTTTATTCGAAGACTCTGGCGTTAGCAACCCATAAACAATTTTGAAGTAATAATAATATAGCATAGAAAATATTATTGTTTCTAAGTCTATACTCTCTTCTTGGAGTATTAAATTTCAATAAATCCTTAGGACATTCAATTTTTCGGTTAATAATTTTAAAAATCAACGTACCGTATAGCTTCTGTCTTGCACTCGTAAACTGCAACGTCTGCAGTATGTACTCCACTCTGGTATGTCGATGACGTTGCAATATTATTCCCACGGAATGGTGCAACTTGCCTGTGATTGGCAATATCCAGAACGTAGTTTTATTTTTGTTCTATTCACACGCTTCCTAAGATTTTACGAGCACGAGAGTTGCTTCCTACGTCAAAGGAACCATCGAGTTCGTGGAAACGTCGCCTAGCTACGTCCTCCAGGCATTAATCCTTCTTTTATCGCCAGGTGAAGAAAAACGGAGACGTGAATTAAGACGAAAGTGGATGGAGCAAACGCGACGAGGACGAAGGGTTGCAAGAAAGATGTGTTCCGGTATGGACACAGGAACGAGGAATTAAACGGCGACTCTGAGATGAAATTAAACAGAGAGAATTCGGATTAGAGCGGATAAGGGATGAAAATGAATTGCCAACGGACGAAAATGAGAAGGAAAACGACGCGGGGAAAATAGAGGCGTAGCCCTGGTGGGAAAACAGCGAAAATGTTGGGAGGCAAGTACAGAGGGGACGGAATGACGAAGTAATAGAAAATGTTGCAAGAAAGAAGCTACGATACAAGGAAAGCGGAGAATTTCGCGCAGGAAAACAGAAGGCCGGCAGGGCAACGGATATTAAAGAAAACGTGTCAACAACGGAGCGAAACCGGAAAAATAACGAAACAATGGAACGGCGAAGACAAGAGAGACAGAGAAAAAAGTTAATTCATCGTGCCTCAGATTTCTGTGGAGGGTCGTAAACAAGAACTCAACGTTTCTACTGGTATTAAATTGTACTATAATTATGTGCCGTTTTTTTTATTATCTATCCATCTTATCTATCCTAATTGCTCTCGATACTGTACAGTTATCGATGTTAATCTTCCTCTGCCAGATTCCACGAACGCGTTGTTAACCCGTGCTCCACTATGAACGCGTGTACAGGATGTATCTAAATAAATGAATATCATTCCGTGGATGTACCGTTGTATGCAGCAGGATTCATGATACGCTGCATTCTACCGTCGCATTACTTTGCGATGAATATACATCGAGTTCGCGGTTAATGTTAAATAATTCTCGATACTTTGATACCAATATCCGGAACAGTACTCGCAGTTGATTGCTATGTTCTCTTAGTGCGCCTCAGTTAGCACACTTTGAAGATCCGAAGAACTGATTGTCATCCCAATGTGGCGACTTCGGTTTCTCGTATTGCTTTGGGTCCCTGATTGTCCTCCAACTCTCGACTACTTAGTTCTGTACAGCAGTCCAGAAACTTCAGTTTCCGTCGAGGTTCCTCGAGTTACATATTGAAAGCTGTTTTCCGAAACACCTCCGAGGCTACTGTGGTCGTTTTCGACGGATACTTGGTGCTAGAATATTAGCCAGGGTACAGAGAATCCTTTTAAAATAACGTTCATTCGTCTGGCAGGGGGGAATCGAGAACAATGTTATTTAACGTCGGGAACTCCGTCGATCGTAAATACAAATCACGCGAACCGTACAACTGTCGCGTGAAACTGTTTAATTCCGGAGTGAAGCGATTTCAACCGATACAATGCTAATCCTTTAATTGCCAAGTTTTTCGTGCTGTTTCCAAGCGAATTACACTCCTGTTGGTTTATTTATCGGGAAAAATGTTACCCTCCCAGCATAATCTGTCGTTCGATTATAGCGAAATGTAGCGAAATGAGCATTTATGCTGGCAGCGATACTTAGAAGTTTCTAAATCACAGTCGCAATAACTTTCCAGTAATTAGAGCAAGGAATTTATCGAAGCTATGCTCAAGAATCATGTTCCGGGATCTCTCGAATAGCTCTTCGGATAGCATCTCGTCTAAGATACTTCGGTTTATATCTCGATGTTCGGTTGGCCCTCTAGGCAGCCAGGTTCTCGGAAACTGAAATATCGGTGTTGAAATAATGGTTTGGAGCAGACAACATTCGGTGAACGAGAAACAAGGTCGAATTTTCGTTTCCCTCGCCCGTTCAAAAGTACCCGTGCTCTACCGATGTTACTCAGACACGTATTTAACCGGCGTTATTCAGACGTTTCGTTTGAATTTACCACGGTGGATCCAGCGGTACACCGAAAACCGCTTTACAGCGCAGTCGGGTATCGCGGTTGGATCCAAGTACGCTTTTACTATTCGTAACGGAGATTGATGCAGACTCGTGAGTAGCGATGGGCCTTTGAACGTCTTCGAGCTAGTTGAGACTATGGAGTCTCGAGTCGTATCGTGTCCCCTCGAGAGTAGACTTCGAAATCTTGGAAAGTCCGGAACATTTAAATACACGAGTTTAAGGATCAAGTAGAAGGAAGCTCGAGTTACGCTTCTCGAAACCTGTCGAGCCTGTTAGAACGGGTCGTCGATCGTTGGAATGCTCATTCCCCGATTGAAAGTACGACTTTCCCGATGATGCGATTTAAGGAAGATAAAGTGCCGTGGCTGTCTCGAATTATGCTAAACTGAGCGAGCGGAACGATTCTAGTCACGAACAGTATGCGTTCGCGGTTCTCAGACACCGGCAGGGAACGTCGGCGAGTAGTCCCCTCGCCGTGAAAATTGAGTTTACGTGAAACTTACTTGGAGTTCCAAGGGATTTCTGGGCACCCACGGGGCCGTAGGGGTGCGGGGTGACTGGTTGCAGACGGTGGCTGGCCGAGAAGGAAGGATAGCAACGCAAAGTTTCGCGCAAAGAGCTGCAACCGCCTGGTTTATTTTTCCCCGAAAGCCGTCCTCGCGCTCTTATCCGATTCGACTCTTGTCTAAGCTGTTTTTCGTTCGCTAACGGAAACAGGATCGATCGTACAGCCCTATAATTCTATCACGGCCTGGAACTTTGCTAAACGCGAACGTACGCAATCGATCACCGTGATATCTTGCCTATCGTTAGGGATCTTTGATGCTAAACGAAAACGAACGGTGTACCCGTGAATTTTGTATAGCCATCAGCTGAAGTATTAGGGGGACCAGAAAGTAATGTTACTTTTACATTAAATTCGTTCGGCCGAATAAAACGTACGACAAGCTATCGAAATATATTTTTTCCGTTTAGATTACATTTTAAGTTATCTTTCAAATAATTCAGTCGACAGACCAATGTCTGTGCTACGTCTTCTGGAGTTAATTAACCGATGGTTTCGAAGAACTTTAGATCGACCGAATTCGAGGAATGCTCATGGACTTGTAGGTCACCTAAGGTGTTCTGTGCGAGTTTCCGCATAAGGGTACCAGACGTCTAAGTTCGAAGGAGACGCAACAGAGTCAGTTGTTCGAGAGAAAACTTGGAGAAGGCAGAGAGCGAATTTTCGATAGTTAGTAGGTAGCTTCTTACTAAGTCATCGTCGATCTCGAGCGTTCAATTTCGCGAGGATGCAAGCGCAACAACATTATTCTACTATATAGATGGTAATCAAGGCTTGGACTTTGTAGATATATTCTCAGACTCGCGATATCCTTCGACTTGTACGTTTTCACACGTGTCCTAGTTCTTATACGACTCCATAGTTTCCAACCTCGGACTTATACAACTCCATAAAGTCGCGCTTAGACTTATACCACCTCATACAGGAATCCTCGTGTTACGTCGAGGCGCCGTTCATTTCGTCCGACTCTATCGAGTAACGTACAAACTCGCGCGTTGTTACAGAAATTCCCCTACCGTCAGACTCATACGATTCTATATAGGAGACCGCAAGAGTTATTATTCTCGACCCCAAATTAATTAACCTGCAGCTTGCGGGTATTCAAGGGTGAACCTTTGCGTACCCTCTAGCTGTTTCGTCGATCTCGTCTCTTCCCTTCGGTTTGCTTCCCTTCGACCTATTGTTCGCTTTAAAACCAATACGAGAAAAATAATATCGGACTAACAAAATATTTACGAGAAAAAGGTGAACACGCAGCGACGGTATCTAATTATAAATATCGAACGCTATATTACAGATCTGGAATCGTTTGCAAAGTCCGACAGAGATAATGGGACTGCTGCTGCCACTTTTTGTGTTTACGTAAATCGGAAAATCCTTTGTGACGATCCTCAAAGTGATTCCCCTTTCGTGTCAACGCCTATCCGCATACGCTATGCCGCTGCCCAAAGTAATGGAGCTGACCATTTTCCGTATGACTGTTCGTATACTTCGTTGTTTCGCTTTCATCTTTTTCAGCGACGCAGAATGTGTTCCTTTGAGCACGTGCTTAATCTTTAGGGAGGAGAAACAAGTCGCGTCGCGGCAAAATGTGATGAACGAGAGGGATCATATCCAGCACGGAAATGTTTTTACGCGCTGAAAATTGCTTCGTAGAATCCTTAACTGTTTTCCAAACGTGCTGAATCTATGGTTTCGTAACTTTGTTGTCGCTGGAGACGGGATAAACAAAGTCGCAAATGGTCGCATCAAAAAAAAACAGAGGAGAACGTATTTCTCGGAATGGAGGGGAAATTCAAAGGGTCGGAGATTTGGCGCAGTTAAGAAGATTCAGGAAGAAGTGAGGATTGCGCTGAACAACAGAAAGTGGTCTTCTAGAAGGCGTTCTGGTAATGGTAGTAATTCTGGAACGGTTGCATCAACTCCTAAGAGAACTCTACTTTAAAGCGGATGGTGGCCACTAAAATCTCTGTTCACTGTGTCACTTTTTACAAAGAGAGAGAGAGAGAGAGACAGAGATAGAGAGATTTTATTTGTAGACCTGTGGATAAAGAATTCTACCACGAATAGAAACAATAACTACCCGTACAATTACCCATAAACGAATGAAAACGACAGCTGTACAACCGTGTACGAATGTATCTTTCGCGTAGAAAAGAAGCAACGCGGTGGAGCTCGGTGAAATGCAATTCATTACGTCAGAGCGCATCGTGTCGGATGGCATGGAAATGGCGGATCTCCGAAAGATCCATGGCAGCTGTGTGATTAATCGCGCTAGAGACGCGGTATTGGTTTTCGACGCACGTCGCCTCGACGCATCGTTCGTGGGAGAGCGAAAGATACCCTCGATTATCCGCGCATCGCGGTCCGGCGCTAGGCACATCTCTACTTTGGAGATACAACACGAACGCTGACAACGGCCGACCCCCCGCGCGAATAAAAGCAAATCCCGACAATCCAATCGCAAATTCAGGCACGTACGCGCCGCTGATGGTCGTAATCGAGCGAAATTTGCAATTACAGTGCCTATAATGCAGCTACGTCACAATATCCCGCAACGCATAACGATACGGTTATGTTTCCCGCGTTCGGTACATTCCCGCAGGCGTTTTCGGGACGTTACCTGACGCCGTTGCGGGCTGGTGTTATCGTCCACGCTAAGCCAGACAGGGAAGTTGCCTGTGTAAACCTGGCGATTAAAGGTTACTACGAAACGCGCCCCCCGACGATTCATTCTGCCAGCCACGGAAATAACGATACCCTGACCACCGGTGAACGCGGATGAAGCGATAACGGGCTAACAAACTTTATTTCCACTTCGTGCAATGTTTCGCGGCGATACGGAAAGGGTCGGGAAAACGGCTCTTCCCCCGTCCTCGCGACGTTGCGAGATTTTTATCTCCCACCCGTTCATCCCGGGAATCATTACCGTTGTTATCTTTACTGCGAGACCGTTTCCGCGTAAAAGTCGCGAACGACACCAGTCGCGGATCGCTTTCGGTATCACTCGCTCCGACCCTCCTCGTCAGGATTTCGTTGGGCGGCATCTAGGAAACTTTTCCACGCGAATCGAGCGCTGGAAACTATTCGACGCGAGCAGATAATCGAGAACGAGATATTCGATTTATCTCCAACAAATAACGTAACGTTTAGTGGATGAGTATAGCTCCTGATTTTTATTTGATAAAAGAGATTCTAAACAGCTGACATAAGCTTTCCCATGACTTCCAAAGGATTGCAATAAAAAATGCGAGCACGAAACAGTCCAACAGGTTGTACTTAGAATTTTCAGGCCTTTTTAGGCGCAAACGACTCTCGGAACCTGGTTGAGGAAACAGAGTGTTCTTTCGCAACTGCTTCAAGAACCTTGTCCACAGCAGACACAGCAACGTGGCGAGTAGTGGTAATTATGCGAAGCGGTAAATACAGAAGGCCAAAAAGCTTACTCACGGAATTATTTTCGCGTGGTACGTTAATTAAATTACTCCTGTATAAAGGAGCGTAATGTAATAAGAACATCTAAGGCGGTTCAATGGCTACGACCGCTGCGTTACTTTCCATTCAACCCTCGCGAACGTAGAAAATAAGGTAATTCGATGAACGTAAACCCCTGTCTCTGTTTTTAACAAATCCCATCCAAGACGTGTGCTGCCTTTCCCCGGAAAGAAAAAAATTACTCGCGAAAATCTCGGTGTACTTTCCTCGGAATCCACCTATCCAGGATTCGTGGCTGCTCTCGATACCCCGTCCCTTTCTTCCGCTCTGTCAAGAAAAATTTTCCACCCTACTCTCGGAATTGGCGGTATTTGCGGTTCTATTAGCGACCCTTCGACCTCGCCTCCTCCTCCCTCGAGCGAATGAAGATTGCACGAGCGCCGTGACGACTCCTAGCAAGGTTCTAACCTAGCTACCTCGCGCCACAGTCCTGGTTACCTTCGAGCGCGGCGGTACCTTCCAGCACGTCTCACGAATTCGCAGAACCTCGCGGAGAAAAGGAGGGCAGAGGTTGAAGTCGCGTCTACTGTAGCAAAATACCGCATGCATTATGCATGGAGGCAACTCGGTGCTCGTGCCAAGTGTGTCCTCGTGACTGCGTGGCGACTGCATGTAATTTAATTTAACAGCATCGTAAGAAACCCCACCCACCGTGCTCGAGGCTCGTTTGTTTCCGCCACACGCGTCCTCCCCGTCGGTCCGCCGCGTTATTTCGATCCTCGAACGCCTCTGGGACACCTTTATCGTCGCCTCTTGCCCGCGAATTCTCGGTCAACCTTGAGACACGATCCAACGGGACGGATGAACGAAGGGGAAAGCGAGCAGGGCCGTGTTTCGAACGTCTTGAATACTCGAGTGGAGATGCAGCCTGTGTCTTGATTCGTCGCGAGGATCCTTCGTGTAACAGGTCATCGTTCGGAGCTACGAGAATGTCGGAGACGTTCAGACCCTATTTATTTTGCGATGTCCATGCTTCGCGTAGTCTTGCGAAACGCCGCGCTCTGAAATCCAACGTAAAACGTTTATGGGACTATAGCGAAAACTGCACGAAAAGAGAATAGTCCTCCAGTGTGCGATCCAAACGAAATAAAACGCGAAACGCCGGCTAAAGAAAGGAAAACGAGTTGGCAATATGTGGGAAGAAAGCGAGTAAGAAGGTCGAGGTTAACGACACGCCAACGCTGGAGTCTATTCGGCTTGCAAACTTGCCGGAGCTTTCGTACGCCTCGCCATGCGTTTCAAATCCCTCCTCTCCGTACCATGGTTCCTCGGGAACGAGATTTCGATGAAGTGGTAGGGGGACTCGAGGTTGAGGGGTTGTGAAGGATCCGTAAGTCGAAGAAGCTATTCCTCCACCGGCGAAGAGTGATCGGACTTGAATAGCGAGTTCCACGTTCTTTCTGACGCTGTTCGTTCAGAGAAATTCCGCAGTGTCGCGAACTTTTGGTTTTTTAACAGACAAGTATCGTAGATGGATGTTTTATTTATTAAATTCAAGCTTGGAGTTCTCGTCGCGGAATACAAAGGATTCTATTTTGAATTTTTCGTCATCAACCAAACGCTGCAGCCAAACGAGAAGAGCGTCTCGCTTGTAATTTCATCAAAGGCGATCAAAAATATTCACTGAATATATATGTCACGCAGACAAACTGACGCGCAGAAAAATTCTTAGAAAAGAGTATCGCGGCCATGAAAGGGTTAACTGGCCGAGAGGCTCTCGGTTAATGGATACGGGAGCGCAATTTTTCTTCGTATCGAATGCCCTGCTCGCGGCCAGCCGTTTCCCATTCCTGCATCCGGTACCATTGTTCGTCGAGAGCCGTGTCGTTTCCACGATCTTTAATTTTCATCGCTTACAATAAGCACTCGGAAACCAGTTTAACGGCCGACTTACTTGTCAGTTCGAACGGTCCGTGTTTTAATTACTGCCGCGCCGTGAAATTTTCTTTAGGAACGAACGACCCGCGAGAGAAAGTCTTTGTGTCCCGAAGCCCGAAGGCACCCTGTCCTTTGTACTCGATTCAATTACGAGTCCTTATTTCGATCGGACGACTTTGTTTCGTTCGTTCGAATTCAAACGTAGTGGATCGTTGCAACGTAACACTTTAACGCTAAACCTACCTTCGAACTTTTGAATACAGTTCTCATATGCGATACACGAATTACGTTCAATTGCTCGTTATTCGATTTAATTCTACATCAAATATTTTATACTTGATTTTGACACGAAAATCGAGATGGAGTTTTGAAAATACCTATAGTAGAAGAACCTCACTCTCGAGAGTTGAGACGAATTGCTTCCGCGCGGCGCTGTCCAATACAATCGAACGCGAGAATATATTTGGGGTGCACCGGCTACGTTTTAGTTCCATTAATGATCTTCATTTACGCGGTTGAAATCGAATTGACACACGTCACATTGTCGATCCTGTTGCACGTCGGAAATGCGTACAGATTCTCTCAGTGAATACCATGCATTTACTTGGGGGAAGATTACACAGAGTCGCGTCACCGGCACAACGGGAGCAAGAGAATTGCTAATCGGCGTCATCTGACGGCGCTAAATAATTTCTCTCGCGTGTTGCCTATGTGCTTTCCGCTTCCTAAACGACCCGGGGACCTCGTGAATCGACACGTGAGTACACATCTGGCGCTTAATTAATTACGCATGTTCGCGGGAAAACAGTCGGAAACGGCGAGCGCGGAACGCTAACAATTTCATTTAGCGTTTTGCCGCGTTATCGCAAGGTACACTTATTCAACGCCTGTAGGGAAGATTCTATTTCCACATCCCGATCGAGTTAGATGGCGAACGAAGGTCAGGACTCGAGGTTAGGTATTAGGATAAAATTGAAGTGTAGTACACGTGAAAGCGATGGATTTTGTTTTCCTACTAGACGTCTGAGAGAGAGAGAGAGGTGACCCAGGGAGCAGAGAAATAGTAAAACTCTGTATACAGTCAGTTTCATAAGTACTCGTACCTTCTATGTGTATCGAAGACATTTGTCTAAATTAAATGACTATTAAATATATAAATAGACTTTACACATGTATATATTTATAATAAGAAATTTATTTGGAAACATCAAACTTACAAATTAATTTCGACAAATGTCTTCGATACGCATAAAAGGTACGAAAACTTATGGGATTGACTGTATATCTCCTTGATCCAGTCTCAGGCCTGTTCTACAAGTTTCGCAGGTATCCGTGACGCAAGTCGGCATTCAAATGTCTCGCACAGCGAGCAGCTGGTCAAACTTTTATCCTGAAACGATAAAAACGAGGAGTATAATAATGGGAGTATATAGTACCTATAGGGTAACTATTAGTAAGTATGAGCCAAAACGCTAACAGGCTCTTGTAAGGACTTCTACCATTTCTCAAAACATCGCTGAAAGTTTCCTACCGAGAGCTTCTTGAACTTCTCTGTCACGTTCGCTTTAAGTGTGTCAACATCGTCGAGTCCTCTCCCTTTTAGCTTCACCTTAATTCTCGCGAATAGATAAAAGTTCCTGGAGACAGAATTTGCAGAAGAATACATAGAAGCGAAAGGGTGGCAGAGACATTTGAATATTATCAGTTGTTAACGTTGAAGGCGTTGCCATTTCGAACCCGAACAAAACTTTAGAAAACTAGAGGAACGTAGGATCTTTTGGGGATCCCTAGGAGCAGCATTTCTTGGAACGCGTTCGCTTTGCTTCTCAAACTGTCTGGCGTTGCTTCCGATTACCGGCCGCAAAGTGTTTCTCCAGTCATAAATTCATCTCCTCTTTTTGCCTACCGTTGTATTCCTTTTACCTCGTGTCATGGAAAACGATGATACTTTATATCTCCCGTCTCTCGCAGGCTGGCAATTAATTACTTAAGCTTCCTCCATTGCCGGTCTCCCTTTTTCAATTTCCTTGGGGTGGGCGTGGAGTTTCCTCTTCCCCCATTTAGGCACGCAAGTCGTAATTATAATCATCGACACGTTAACCAAATTACACGCATTGGAAAATAATGTTTCCGAAAAGGAAGCAACGCGAAACGAAGTTCAAGTTCTCGAAGGAAGGTTTAAGAATTACCGTGGAATACGCATTTGTGTCCACGATCAATTTTTGATATCGCTGTATTACGCTCCCATATCCTGGTATCTCGCTAGCGTAACCGTGAGGCCGCATTTGCATTTGACCAACCAGATTTCAAATAATCTTATCCAATTCTTCCTGATACCCGGCTTCCCTCCGCCCGTTCATTCTTATTCGAGTCACGAACCGAATCGAAACCGAAAGACGAAGAAAGGAAAATAATAATCTCCCTACCAATTCCCGGAGAGGTTCCACGAAGTGCGCTACTTACAAAAAGAATTTCACCGTAACCAGCCTCGCGGAGTCTCGGAAACTTATCCACCCAGAGAAAATGAAAATAAGGAAGCGAGAGAGATAGGTAGAGAGGTAGGCGGACGGAGAGAGAGAAAAAAAGACACCGTGGAGTTAACGGGAAGAGCGTCGAGTGTAGGGAAAAGTTTCCCTCGCACTGCTTAGGGGCGAAGTGACAACGAAGGGATGAACGAAACGACCACTACTAAGAAAGAGAAACCAGCAAAAACATAGAAGCCAGCGGAAAGAAGAGAAATTCCCTGCGTAATTCATGTTTGTAGCCCATTTATTATGAAGAATGCTTTTAACCCGTGGGTTAGGTGGAAAACGATCCATAGTAGGGAAACGAAGTAGATAGGTAAGGGCAAGCTTTCCTGCGGCCAAATATTATCGTGGTTTTCTTCAATGTTTTACAAATCTGTAGACTAAATATTTTAGTTTTCGTATACTCTGTTACTTCCCGTGTACGCCAGTAAATTCGTGACCGAGCATGTATTCGCGACTGGTCCTTTTCTCGAAATATCAGCAAACGCAGAACGAAACCGCGAAAGAAGGCCAACGTCGAAGAAGCTATCCGAAGAAGCAGGCAACACTTGAGGTTGAGTTCTCTTAGCATACCCGGCGCCTTTTCAAACTCATCTTTCGCGTAACCCTTGCACGCCACGGCAGGGCATATCGCGTTGTACACGTCGTTCCGCGCAACAGCGCACCGCGGTGCTATTGGGCCGGTCTGAAAGCTTCAAAAGAGAGAAGTCTTTCGCGATTTTCTTTTATTAAGAGTCTGCCGCCTTGGATGCAACGAATTACAGTCGCTTCGCGCGTTTTTTTTCCCTCTTCCTCCACTCCGCCGGATGAAGAGACTCGAGACGGTCTTTTCTTTTTCCCTCTTATATCCGCCGTCGCGGTTCCCCTCGGTCCTACTTCCTCTCGCGAGGAAACCTTAATCATGCTTGGAAAGCCACGAAACACGGTGTACGTAATACAAGTAGGACGTCATGACGGATCGTTGTTGTCGGCATCGTTCCGCGGACGTCGACGTCGTTACCTTCTTTCCTTCTTGCCGCGCGCACGCGAACTCACATTTAAGGGAGCCACGAGGGTCGTGCCAACGTTCCCAGGATATGAATTTTTAGGATATGCACAACTTTCACTTTGGTACCTACCGGTGTACCTAGTCACTCAAAATGGAGACTTTTGGTGTTAATTCTAAAAACTACTCCGAAGGTGAATCGAAGATCCAAAGTGCTAATAATGTGTTGTAATTCTCCAAATCATGTGATCCAAAATAAATGTGAAATTGACTGCTTTTCAAGGAGTGGTCCCCCTTCCACCAGCCGCTTCCTCCACTCAATTCGTGGACTAATTAGCAATTAATGGCGTTGGAGTATCAATTACTGTTGATTTGTATCGATACTTCCTTCCTTAAAAATCCCTTCGAGATATTCACATTTTAAGCAAGACCTAGACTCGACGGCGACAGTCACTGAGTGAATTGACCTCCATACAGTCGCATGTCGTCCACACCTAGAAAGCTCAACGTACCTTTCAAACTCGCTGACGCGACATACCGGTCTCGGCGAAACGTTTCGTAATGTCGTTATTTTTGTTAAATTATCAAGGATATACGCGCTTGTCGCGTCGAAGGCCAAGTAAGCGTTCTCGGATGTTAAATTGTTTTAAATTCGAGCAATTAAGTGGATAAATCGGATTACAAAGCTATCGTAATCTTGAAACGGATGATGACATTCAACGGGAGCACGTTTGCGCCACGTGGATCGTGCCTCGAACGTTGACTGGATACTCCAGTTGCAGCGAATAGAACACCTAAATATGCCACGCTGCTATAGCCCGAGTTATCAATTCCCGAGCGGCGCGAGCGTTATATATTTCATTCTTCCGGGTATAAGAGATCGATCCGCGTTGTCGATGTCGGTGTTGTGTTGTTGCCGTCGGTGCTGTTAACATCACCGTCAACGTCAACGTTGTCGGCCTCCCAGTCCCAGCTGTCTATCTTGCTTGTCGCGCACGAGTGACAATACTAAAACGATCGGCTAGAATTTCGGTGCGCAGCGAACACGTCTCGCATAAACGTTGATTTTATGCGAAATTGGGATTCTTCGTCCGTCGCCGTGACAACGGAAACGACACCACGTATCAATTCGTAGCGACAACGCGGATGACGCTTGTACTCTTCTTTTTGCAAACGATCGAATCGCTTGTTCCGGTGTACCTGTTTCCCCCTTCAACTTCCTTAAAACCAGTTACAATTTAATCAAGCGAATCTAGTTGTGTATCAAGCGTGAAACCATGCAACAGTCCGACTCGAATCTAGAGGCAAACAATCGCACGAAACCGAAGCAGCTGCGTCTAGGTGAAATTGTATACAGTTGCTTTCGTGAATAAATAATTTACGGTAAACTGGTTGGTATTCATCCCGAGCACTCGCACAATATTAAGTTCACCTGCAACAGAAAGAAGCGAGTGCCTCTTCCCGGCATGTAAGAACGCATTTTAAGAATGCAAGAAATGCCGTGTACTAAGTATAGCAATATTTTTACCAAACGTCCGACCTGTGTCGACGTTTTTGAAATATTAAGCACTACGTTTAATTCTCGGTATGAATTTGTAATATGCATATTTTAAACTCAATAATTCTCTGCATTTAATAATCAAAGAGAAACGTTAAATACTTAAATCGAACGAATATAAAATTTAATTGATTTTTATTCGTGTTTTATTATTAAACACTTGGAGCGTAAACTTGGGTCGAGACGTTAAAACAATATCGGCGTTGGTCTGAAATGATGGAATATAATATAACATAACAGAGTATAAAAACATCGTTACAATTATTATGTCGAACGTTAAATCTAATTAACTTTTTTGCGTTTGTTTCAGGTACGCATGCAATCCATTCCACTGTAGCGATAGCTTCTGCTGAATAGCGAGCGGTGAGTAATTTGAATTTCATCGAACATTTTCGAGAAATAAACCGAAGAATACAGGTAATTGAATGCCCCCGGTAACGCGTTAAATTCCGGTTTATCGATCATTTCTTCGCCCTCGATACCGATACCACCTCTGTCTCAATATTTGACCGTTTTAATCAGTTTCGACAAATATTCGCGTGATATTTAAAACATTTTTTTCATCCGCGGTGTACTATTTCATCACGGACAAACGAAATAAGAGACGAGAGAAATACACCGCGCGATAAAGAAAAACGTGCGTAAACGAATAATATGAAAATACGATATTACACAAGTAATATTCAGTTACCGGTTTTCCAACCAATAATTGTGTTGGACGTGTGGTTTACGCTACGACGAGTAAATTCGTTCTCGAAATCCCGCTAATAGACTATCTCTGTCACGAAATACCCCATTGAAATTGTGTTGGATTTATTGAAAAAAAAAAAAAAAAATAGAACCGAACAGTGTTCTACCAGCTTATCGTAGAAAATGGAGTTCGCGGAACTGTTTGAACGTAATTAAACCGATCGTGTTCATCGACTAGAAACATCGATGTCCAAAGTAGTACATTTTTAAAGCCTGCCTGGTGTTGCAACGCAACAAACTGTATCGCGCTTTGCGCGTAGTTTTTACAGAGACGAGATTTCATTTAACATTTGCTTCCCGCGCGTAAAGGAATTCTTAGAATTAATTCTCGCGGTGAGCCGAACTGAAATTAATTAACGAGATGTTACGGGGCTGCATGGAATCTCTTGGTTTTTAAAGAATTCATATCGTTAGGCATACGGAACGAGAATTTCTGTTCTGGCTACAAAAAGGGTACGTATTCTATTTCGCGGCGGTAGTATTTAATCTTGCATAATATATTTGAGAATATATATTTGAGGGTATTTTTATTCTGCTCGTTTTTTTTTTTTTTGCTCGTGCATGGTACGTAACCTTATAATTCTCCTGTTATAATAAACAGGAGAGTCGTGCGGATGTATGCTGCTGCTAGCCTGTCCTCGCCTGTATGCTGATGTCGCGGTGTAATCGAGTTTCGTCTTCTTTAAATACGATCCGATACGATTATTCGCTGCAAACGGTCATTCATCGCGTTAGAGCGGGATAAGTTGGCAGAATTACGAAAGAAATTGCCCGTTGGTCCGTTCTTCCTAACTAATTGGTAATGCATCACGCGCGACAAGTGACACGGAATAATCCTGCGGGGTCGGCTAATCGCTAATCTGAATGGCGAGCAGTCGGCCGCGATGCAAGGCCGACAGCAATCCGTAACGCTTATAGCTCCCTTTCGTTCACTGGGATATGTTTGGCGTAAGTGGGTCAGCGTCGTCATACTTCGCTTGGCAGGATAATAATAATAATTATCGGGAACCGAATCTGCAAACCATGCACGACAACGTTCGCGCACACGTACACGGTAAGACGACAATTGTTTCGAAACGTTCCCAAGCTGCGGCGGGTGTTCTGAAAGGAGCGGGGAACAAAAGAGAATCCGAGTCGAGCGTGGTCTACACGTCAGCCATGTACCGCGTGCGTCTATAAATGTGTGCAGTTTGAAATAATTACTAAACGGCGAGAGACACGAGAAAACTTGTCGATTTAACGATTTCAATTACATTGCAGCTATCGCTTCCCTCGATGGCAGAGGAAGTGGTACCTGCTGGTGTACCTATTCACTCAAAGTGGATACTTTTGGTGTCGCTTACTCCTAAAAACTACCCTGAAATTACTACTTTTCGGGGGTGGTCGAAATTTTGTTCCAAAACTTGGTGAACAACTATCCTGCAATCTTATGCGACACGATAATTGTTGTATCTTCAGCAATCCATTAACAACCAAAAACGGTCAGATTTTCCGCCGCAACTCAGCCAGCGGAAGGCTGGAATTTGCGTAAAGTATGTATTCAAAGCGAGTTCGTTTCCGTTGGTAGATGGTGCGCCGCTGTTAGCCCGTTATTCAAATGGCCGCGTTACCCAGCCGCGATAATACCGTTGTATCCCTTACTTACCATTCATATTGTATCAGGATTACGCGGCTACGTCGGAAAACAGTGGTCCATGCAATAAGGTACGCTGTGCGAGACGCGGGAAGATCACACGAGAGCGAGCCGCTCTAATTGCAATTCCGAATATTCAGGACGGACTAGAGAGACGCGGAGCTATGAAGCTTTTAGCTCGAACGAATTGGATTGTCACGCTTGCAGCATGTATTCTTGCGGACGGGACCAGGGGGTGGTTGGCTGGCCCGTCGTTTGCCTGTCCCGCTGTTATTCGGTAAACCCTTCTATAACGGGATACTCTCAGAACGCGATCCCGTTGGTTCCGTTCCTTTGCAGGTGTCTCGCCAACTACTGACCAATACGCGCTACGTAAAAATGCCGACGAGCTCTCCTATAACCCGAATTAATCGCGCTATAGGAGGGTCGAGCGTGCGTTCGAAAACTGGCGCCGTGGAAGGCAGCTTGAGACGTCTGCCCGCATACGAGTGATTCCATTGTTTCGACGACTGGCTATGTACATACACGCGTCACTCGACTCGCGTAGATTTTCAACCGGCTCGTCGAGCGGCCGTTGAATTTTTCAGAGGATGCTGCTGTCGGGAACTGGCCGCTGGCGATACGACGAAATTCTTGAGAAATACGATAACCTCGCGCAAAGTTCGCATAATCTACATCAGCATCTCTCAAGCTCCTCTGATCGGAGCCTAGTCGAGCGAAAACATAACGCGATAGATCCGCTAGCTACTCCCATAATCGATGGGGCCCTAGAGGTCGTATTAAAGTCCAAGTACGAAACTACACCAAACGAGGAACAGTGCTGAACCGTCACCCTTTCGCTCTGCCTCGATACAATATCATTCTTGTACGTACATTTTGATGCTACCATGGCGAACGAACTCGTTAAGTAAAATATAAATAAAATAAATGTAGGATTTTACAAAAGATCCGTGCAGCTCGTTAGCGAGCCGCGGGCTACACTTTCAGGCAAGCTAATCTATTGTGTGTTAAGAGAAGGTTTTTCGAAGAAGCAAAGCAAGTTTACAATTATTCTTTCAACCGTCGGACTTGTACACAATTCCCGTCGTTATCGTTCTCGAGCGATTCTTCTATAATTCGCGTTAACGAGAAAGCACGAAACGTTACGCTCTCTCCGAGTTGATGCACGCGGAACAGGCTCGAGAGGAAGTCGATTTTGGAATGACCACGATCGAGACGGAACCACGGCGAGATCGAAGAGAAGCGGGCGGTCCTTCGCGAAGAAAACAGTAGATTCTAGGATAGGGAGTGCTCGAAAGACGTCGAACGTGCCTTTTCGTTAATCCCAAGCCCTCGTTGCGCGCCGGTATGCATGGAGGCTCGTTGAAACTTTCTCGCGCTCTAAACTCGCCGAGATGCCACGGCGGAAGCCCTCGCATACACACCTACACACATGCACACACTCGTAAACGTTTTTCTCGCGAGGATGCGATCGATGCTTCCGGTCTAGCGAGTTTCTAGCGTTACGAAACTCCTTTTCGCGGCCGGTCGATCAGCAGGCCTCTTCCAGTTAAGAGTTCGAAACTCGTCGGGCGTGCTTCAACCCCTTCCCCTCTTTCGGGAAAGGAAGCCTGTTGGAACCGACGGCCGCCCCCGTAAGACGGCTGAAAGTTCACCTTGGAACCATGGCTAAAGCCTTCGCTGCACCAGCGGCGTATATACATATTTTATTCGGTCGTGTACACTTTCACCACCCCACGGCTGCCGCGCTTTGCATAGATCGACGCTGAAAACCACCACCTCCCCCCCCCCCCCCCCCCCTCCCCACCTCCCCGCCCCTCCCCGCTACCGTTGGCGTTGGTTTCCTCCGCGTACCACCCAGTTCGTCGACCAATCGAGTCACGGGAGATTTTTCCGCGCGATAGTTAACGGAATCCCGGATCTAGCAACCGCAACCCCGTTTTCTCCCCTTTTTCGCCGAGCAGACAACTCGAGGCGCTAGGTTTCCCTGGTAAATTTTGCTCGTTTCTGAGCAACCATCCCTCTTCTCGGCCGTCTAGGGAGCTAAGAGGGTTAAACGGGGGAACTCGAAACGCGACGTGTGCCCTCGCGCGGTGCTACGTATTAGGCGATGGAAGTTTCATCGGCGCAACTTAACCATCGCCCCGGGGGAGTCGGGCCTCTTTTAGGCTTATATGAAAACTGATTAAAGCTGACTTGACGCGGCACTCGTTCGCGCGTTTGAGTTTCGAAGCGTTCGAGTCGGTCGATCGCGGTTAACCGAGACACATGGGGGACCGGAACCGTTTGAGGGGATTAACTTCTTCGATGGCACCCTTTGCAAACTTCGTCGACGGTGTCACGATATCAGGACGCTCGTTATCCTTTTGACTGCGAAGAGCGTATACCGTATATACGGCCTCGAGTAGTAGGCTCGGATATCTTGGCTGACGCAAGATTGATTCGCACACATGTGAATAGAGTGTTTTCCACGGAAACTTCGTTGATTTCGACAACCTTCGTTACGAAAGAACCCAACTCTTCTCGAAATAGTCATCCATAGAATCATCCCCTTAAAGCGCGCGAGAAAAGTTTCCTCGCAGCGTAGGGACCGCGTATTGTCGCGCGTGAAACGACTCCCTTGGCGAGCGTAACGCGCTGTTTATTTTTGATCGAGTCGATGCGATCACCATTACTCCTCTAAACTACGTGTTTGGATATCTTTCCTAGAATCCTTCTTCCAAGGTTCAAATTCAAACCTTGAACGCCCAAAGTATCCCAACGTTTGAGCTCGCTTGGATAATTTTAACGGCGGTAGCGAGTGTTTGCTGACGCGAGCCTTCCATTCGCCAACAATTATAGTTTTGTGAAGTGTTGCCCTCGCAAGAGCTTTGAAACTACATACTGTTTGCAAATTGCACGCTCGCGAGCGTTACGGAGGCTTTAAAGTTCCAACGCCGATGATTACGAACTCCATTTTACTACTGACTGAACATGAAACACAAACAGTTACTGTATCAACAATAATAACTGCGCGAACTTCGGAGTCGCGCGAGTCGCACGTGGACAATCGTGTAACGTATTACGAGTGGGTCTGTAAGAGATGTTAAAGAGCTCGTTACGTGGAGAGGATTGACAAACCAACCCTTCGCTACTGGTTTAAGGGTGGTGCGTTCATTCTGCGCGGACTACTCGAGACCCCTGATTGGAGTCCTTGTCAAGTGTAGGAAGACGGAAAGTAAAGTTATCTTTCCTTTGTCAACGATGTCTGCAACCATTATCCTATGACAAGGCCTCGACTCTTCTCGACGACGCGACAGTTGCACTTGATCTTTTCCATAGTTGCGCATAATAGAACCCTTGGCATCTCGGAAAACGGTGGTTGGAATGCTGGCGAGGATCTCGACGCTGCAACGCGACTAAAGAGCGATAAACGAACGGTTAACCTGTTCGTTGGTCGATTGAAAGTCAGAGTTTTAGAGACTTAGCGAGGGAGTTTATTGCAGAGTTTATTACAGAGTTCCCAGAGAGCGTAAGAGATAGCAGTGTAACGAGTAAGAAAGAGCTTGGCGTTAAAAACTTGGCGTTAAAGAGCTTTCAGGAGTTGAAATTTAAGACTTCTACTTCAATGGAGTTCGGTAGTTGCCTGTTAAACGTATCTGCATATAATAAAGTATTAGTGATCTTCTTGCTCATCTTACGATCCCTTGGTAAAAGGAGGGAATATTGCTTAGCAGTAAGAGGATTAGACGAGCAAAACTTCATCGGTGGAAATTTAAAGAATTTTCAACGCATCCATGTAAAAGCGTTACAACGTTATCGCGAGAGTATTCATTATTAACTCGCCCGTTCAATTAACAATCCTGCGATATGAATGCCCGCCTTGGAACCGATCCAAACCGAGTACGCGGTTTTATAGGTCGATTTCCTTGAAACTACGGATTTGCACAATGTTTCTGCATTGCATATTATTTTGCATACCGCATGCAAAATTCTGACCGCTCTGAATTCCTATCGATTGCCTAACGTTCTCTTCTATGCTCGCAGAAGAAGTCTTCGAAGAAGAATCTTAATTTGTATTCGACAATCGAATGTAATATTTAGTTCGGCGAGATTTGGAAAATTTCTCCATACGAATGTATCGCGATACCTCGTCCGCTGTTTGCAACCAGAATTGATTAAAAAATTCTTGAGCAATATGTTCCACCGCTACGGATGAAGGAGCACACTATGGTTATGAAATTGTTCGGATTCTTACATACGAAATATGTCAAGCTTACGATACGTAGGAATTGCTCGAAAAATTGCGAAGCCAATATGACTCTATTTCTTTTGCTGGGTAACTATATTGCCGCTCGGTATTCGGTTATACGCATTCGATTCTAAACGTTTATCGAGGGTACGAATACCTATGGACTGATTGCATAGCCAATTCTCTTTTATTCTGAAAGAGAAACGAATAGAATACAGACAAAAAATAGTCGAGTTGATAGTTTAAATACCTCTACATGTGTATATAAATAAAATTACAAGTTCGTCGTTCTCTGGAAATGTGTTGTGCCGATATTTTGCACCGCGAATTAATTGAAACGAACGACCGACCATAACTCCGACCGAAGGGTTAAAAGCAAATCGCGAAGTGGTGCAACGTGCATTGATTTCTACACCACAGGCGCGTAAGGGACCAACGGTATGTCAATGCGTTCCCTAGGTACGCGTATCGATCATTCCTGGAGGTGTACCGTTATTGTGTGATTCTGTTACGCTGGTTTTCGAAACTGACCTATGCCGATATAATCGATGCTCCGTTTCGAAGAACGCGAAATGCACGCAACCAGAGCAAACCCTCTCCCTCTCTTCGAAGTATTACAAATTGCTTCCTCTGTATTGGATATTACTTTCCTTCCCTTTACTGTTCTTTAAGAGTATGCAATTGTCCACACACGGTGGAAAATGTGTGAAGTGGCCTGGATTTGGTATCTCTCTTCTGTAATAATAGCAGCGCCTGCCTCCCTTCCATCGATTGGCAGAACTCATTTCGAGTGCATCGATTCGTTAATTTCCACTGATAATTTCCATTCGGACGTACAGGAATTACCCTATTCTTCGAATCCCGGCTTTCATTCTCCTTTCTTCCACGTCGAGTCGGACGGCGGTATCCGGTGCAATTCAATTTTCGATCGGATGATAGGTTCGGGTCCTCGTCTCGGCGGAGCACCGTTAACGACACGTTCGAACCAGAACGAGACAACGGACGAAACTTATTTCCAGCTAGATCTCTCGCCTCGTGACCACCCATGGAATTGAGTATCTACAGGGCAAAAAAAAAAAAGGAGAAACGAAGGGAGAAGAGTAGATCCATTACGTAGGATCTTTTCACTGGGTGAAGGAACAAGGGGAACCCAAGGAAACCAATTAACGCTGAGGGATGGACGTTCCGCTCGCTCGCTTCTTGTACGCTTCTCTTTTGCATTCGACACACGTCCAGTCTGTACACCTTCGAGAACATGCCTCTGCACGTCCCGTTTCAACCTTAGCATTCTCTTTTTTCGTTGTATTATCCTTTATTCCCTCTCATTATCCGTCTTTCCGCCTCTTTCATTCTTCCCCGCGGTTCTGTTTCCGCGTTTTTTTTAAACCTGTCCCTCCATCCGCGACTTTTCCGTTTATAGTCAAACGGGGACGAGTTTTCTCGCGTTCGTAAATAGTTTCCAGAGCCGTGTAAATAGGAAGACGGTAGGAAACGAGCGTATCGCGGTTGCCGTGCAACGACCGTAAATCACATCAAATTTCAGGACGAGGTTTCAGCTTCGCTGTGAAAAGGATCTCTCTGGCCAAATTAAACGAGCCCCTGAAACGCTTCTGTACTATCCTAATTGATGTTTTTCTTCCGACCTCGCCACCCTAATGCTACCTCCCCTTCTCCGACCGAGTGGAAATTTTTTAATCGTTTAAAATAACACGACCCGATATCGTGGCGATGAATTCTTGATTTGTGAAAATAATTGTTTAAATGATGCTTGGAAACATGTTCCAAGAAGATGGGAAATATTGCTCGAAATGTGTCCGGTTTGGCATGGAATGTACCCTCGCCATTTTCCATCGGGGTCGCCCTCATGGCAGGAATTTATGGATCCTCCGTACATCGGGCGTCAACGTAAATCGTGCTTCAATGACCCAAAATAAACTTTGCTTGGCGAGCACCGAGCGGTCGGTGTCTACCGCATCGCTGCCATAATTTAGCGCTAACCAATATCGCTAACCAAGGAGCGGCTCAAAATTGCGTTCCACGGATAACGCGATAATTTGTAAGCTTCCTCGGAATTCTCTCCCGCTATCGGGCACGCGGCACTCGTTATCCTAATTTGTCCAGCGTCTGTTATCTTATCTTAATGTTACTTTCAGAGATTTGTCAGGTAAAGATTCACAATTGAGAGACGTATGTCAAAAAACTTATATCGAAGATGGGGTGTTAAATTTTCGTCCGTAAATTCTGCAATATTTAGCATTTCCATAACATTTTCGTTCTATCGGCACTCGACGTGAACTTTTATTGGAAAATTCAACGGAATTAGAGGACAATCGGGTCTCCACAGTCGATTATTATTCGAGGATAAGTCAGTTTTCATTGAACGAAAGATCCGTTTTGCTCGTAAATCAGTTCCGTTGGGAAGCAAGTCAATTAATATCCGAAACACTCGAATTTCATACCAGTAGTGAGCAATCAAGCTTAAGTGCACATTTATACGACAGTCGGATACGCCAAATAGCGAGCCATTTGTTCCACGCAGTGACAAATAAACCGATTATTTCAAATGAACGCTTGCAACGTTCGTTCGAAATATAATACTCCATAAAATACATTATTCGCAAAGTGGTTATCTCATTACAGGTAATTATTTATTTAAACGCTCTTAACGGTGGCAGGTTCGAAGTTTATGTGAAACTTCTCATCAATCAGCACGCGTATACGGGTTTCTCGTATAAATTAATTCACACTGCGTATCATAAAATATCTCTAGAAACCTCGTCCTCGCAATGATTATTAATTGCTTCGACTGGTTACGGTATCAATTCGTTTTCAACTCTTTGTTCGCGTATAGGTATCCCACGATAATGGATATACAAACTTCCGCTAGCAGATGTGGTTTTCATCTGTTGGCAAAACATTCCTCAAGTTCCATCGTTTCTCCCACCTTGATACCATCAGAAACAAGAATTCTCGCCGCGCTATTTACATCGAAATCGTTCCTCCCTTTACGTTTTGCGTCTTGTCGCTGGTCTGTGTCACATCGTCGAGAACGATACTAATGGTCGAGCCACAGGTACAAAGGTTTCCGTGCACGTCGCGGGGTTCGCGCGCGCGCGAGAGAGAGAGAGATGGAAGAATGCGATACAAAAGGTACACTTCCGCAGAAGTTTCCCTTGGGAAGACGACGGTCGCCATTACGTGTTCCAGACGTAACATCGTTTTCATCCCTCTGCTTTTCCTCTTTCTTCCTCCAGCTGCCGTTTCCTTGTTCCCTCTCGCATGCAATTTTCTGCATCCGTCGGAATTTTACGACTGCGAGAGGTTACGAGGGTAATGCGCCTTTCTTTTTAACGCGAGGTGTAAGAAGAGGACGGAACGCAAGGAAAAGCCACGGGGGCACGACGCAGGCCTCGTTGAAAATGGTTGCGCGCGATAATTACGGCTGGCTGGTGCGTAGAAAACGGACGGTGAAGTATCATTCGGCCCTGGCGCCGGTTAATGCGCGTAGATACATTTTTATTTTAGAAAATTAAGCCATGCTTGTTACACAGCCGTCCCTTGCTCCTTGTGTTCCGGCTGCCCCCTTTGTGCCGCCCTCGCGACGAGGGTGCTTCGTTGTTCTCAGCGTTTAGACTTCGTTTCGCGTGTGACATGCTCTACCCGTTCGAATTGCTCGTACAGGAAGAAACTTAAATCTTCTGAAAAGTTCGCTTGTTTGGTCGTCGGGATTTGCAAGCTCTCCAAATTCTCGCAAAGTTCGGCGCTAGTCGAGTACGAGTTTGCGTTCCACACTTTCGAGAACGGGAGACCTATTGCGTGTGTATACAATTAGTCCATAAGTATTCGTACCTTCTATGTTCATTGAACAACTTCGTCTAAATTAAATGACAGATGCGACGTTTCCAAATAAATTTTTCATTTTTATCTCATATTTATTATAACGAAACATCAAGTAAACACGAGTATCTATTAGGCCCAGAAAAGAGTTATTTTAGTTTTACACAGGTTTTAAGTGATCCATTATCATTCCCTAGATGATTGCTCCGGAAAGGTAGCAGCTTCCGATATCGCGACCTAACGAGTTCTAGATTAATACTCGGGAAACCCATCCGTCATACGCGTTAATCGTTTCGAGCTTCTTTGAACGCGAAAGAAATTAATTTACGCGAAATATTTAATATCTTGGCAATATCTGGTGTCCTATGAATTATTTTCAACGAGCGTAGACGTATCGATACCATTAATCTTAATTAACCTCCTTTTCCGTTCTTTACCCTGAAACCTTAAATCATCACTTTTAAACTTCTTAAGCCATTTCGGAATAATGCATTCATTAATCACACCGCCACTGCTCACATCGCAAACATTTTTTGTTTCTCTCGGCTTTTCTTTTCTCTGGAGATAAACTGTTATTAAATCGCGAAGATGAGCTTCTCGCTGATGCGTGTATCCAAGAAATGCGCGGAACTCTTACCTGGATGAAAATTTCAAATTCTGCTCATCCCTGGTTAATCCAGAATTTTCCAAGCGGAAGAGAGAGAAAAACCTAATTAGAACCGAATACCACGTTCCCCTTTGATATTATGCCTATAGCAAGGACAGAGGGTTGAAACTTCGTACAAATTACTTTTTTTTTTTTTTTCGAGAGCTACTCACCTCCGTAATCGTGCCTGTAGACTTTCGTGGAGTAATCCGCTACCCACCGAAACATTTTCACCCGAATGGTCGAAATTATGATTGGTCCCTGATCATTCCTTCGTTTCGCTCTTTCTGGGTTAGCCGTGATCACCGAAGCTGAACGAGAATTTCGCACGCGATTCATGCTGCTTATTTTTCTTCGTTTTCTACCTTCGCGTGCAACCGAGGCCGCGAAAAACGACGGACAATTTCCTTGCTTCGTTCGGGAGCGTGTTGCTCGTTACGTCCCTAACCCGTTGTTCCTCTGTCTGTCCTACTTTGCGCTTTCCCGTCGCTGGGCACGATTTCCGGGCAAGTTTGCAGACACTGCGACCTTTGACTCTTTGCAAAACTGTTCAACCTTCGTGAATTTACGAGCAACTTGATACGACAACTTGATATTCATCGTGGATTATCGCGCGAAACGCTCGAAGAACCAATCCGTCTTCGGAGGTTCGGGTTTTTCGAGTATTTATCGAGCACTGGCGAAAGAACATGCATGATATAGTCACTGTGTTTACGCAGCTATCTATTTAGGGAAAAAGTGAAAAACGAAAGGAAAGAAAGTATTATTTTAATCATCGACAAAGTAGACTCTTTCGTTCAATGGCTGGTCTCGATATAACTTTGAACAAATTACCCGTGTTATGGAATACCAAGTAACCGCGTTAACCGTGTTTTTACCGTTTCGGAAAAAAATCCACTTAATTAGATGTTCAATGTAATCTCGCTGGTTATTCTCAACGTTAATTTCATGCTTCGTTAAACATCGCCGCGGTGGAACAGTTTTTTTTTTTAAGAAAATTCGTGCAAAGCTCTCGAGTCATTGGCTGTCCGCATAATTTCGGTTGAAATTCTTTCCGCGGCTAATGCCACGTACACTCGCGAGAGTATCGTTAAGATAATGCGGTATAGAGGAATATGATAAGCATAATAGATACCAGCATAACTTTTAGAGCTTCTGTCCTAACGGTGGCCATCGAGTGTATCGTTATTGAAATGCATAAAACTAACTTTGAAATACACCCTCACGAAGTAAACTTTGTTTTATTTAATAGTGTCGTATACTTTGTCGAGTACGCGATCCTTCGATTACTCCGATGAACATGCAACGTGACACGTAATTCCATAAACCAAACAAAGCCTAGTTGCACGTAATAGGTTGTTTAAGTTACTCGAAACCACGACCGCGGATTAGCGTTGATTAAAGGAGGAATAAATGTAGGACGACAAAAACGGGGGAAATAAAAACAGGAGTTATGAACAATAATAATAACAAAGGTGGACGATAAAACAGCGGACTGAAATTCCCGCGGAAGGGAACGGAAAAGTAAATAAAGCGAAACGTAACTGTCGCAAAAAAAAAAGCGGTAAAAAGGAAACGAAAAATAGGTATGTTTTTAATCGGGAATTTTTATCAAAAACATGTTTATCAAACTCCAATTTCGTTTATTCCGGGGAAAATAAACTGTAGAGATAACTTTCTGTAGCATCGGACCTTTCAATTTATTACTTTTTGTCGAAGTAACGCTATCCGCGATAAATGATCATACTTTCGGAGAATATTGGCGCGCGTGATCTGAAAGCATTAACGTTCCCCCTTAAATTGTAATAAAATGATCATCGATACATGTTAAAATGATTTATCGCACTTTTCTCGCGCACAACCCAGAATATCTGGAAATAAATCTTAATTTTATGCGTTGCGTTACGACTGCTTGACGTATCGCCGTTGCGAGGCGCGAGTTTACGTTAATCGCATGGAAATTGAATGTTACACGGACGTATCTCGTGTTTTTCCGGTATTGTTACCGCTTCAAGGATAATTCCGTAAACGTTCGGTGAACTTAAACTGCTAATCTAAACCTAATCTCACTTTACACTTTACACTTTTCAAGTTCGCGGTCATTAGCTCGCTATACTCGCGACAAAGGATTAGGAGAATCATACCGATTACCAGGTATCGAAGAAATCAAATTTCCTTCGATCTCCCTCTAGACATACATCGATGCGTTAAAATTAAAGTTAGTTAATTCTCGTTAGCAAGTTCTCGTTTCATTTAGAAACCGAAAACTTTAAATAAAGAATACTCGCTGAAACCATGTGGAATAATATTTTTCCAAATTCGAATGAAACAAAAATGGCAGTAATTCCTGCAATTAGTTATTATTATAAGTCATGTCCGCGAATGTACAGAGTTATGATGCGAACGGGAAAGAACGCGGGGCGGAAAATGCGAAAAATTAAGGAATTGTTTCATTTTGGTGTTATAAACGCGAAGCATACATATTTTTTTAAAAATGAAAAATGAAACTATACATTTTTAAATCAAGGGAAAATTTTGTTCGTTTGCAATTTCATTTTATGCGTACAAATATGAATCTCGCTATGCGCCTGCCTGATTATAATTCAATTTGTTATTCGACACGACTGAATTCGATTAACATCGAGCCTTTTGTTTCGATAACGCAGTGATCAATCACGACCAGCGAAATGGAAATTTGTTTTTGTGGAATCTACGAAAAACAAACACGATTCTCTTCTGCCTTCAAAACAGATTCGAAGAATACAGTGGATTCGACTAAATTATCTGTTTTCCTCGTTAAAAAATCTTCCGAGGGGACTTGTTTAATGTATGAGAAATATATTATCGATGCATGGAAAATATGGAAAAGGTAGAGGAAGGTATTATTACGTATAATTAATAATTCTACGATGGCTATCGAGTTTTTGAATCTCGTAGCGAGAGTTCTTGAAGGGGCTCGTTAAAAAAGCTATTACTGTGCCACAGCAGGGGAAACTTCATATTGGAAGCTTAGTATGCGGTCATGTAATCGAAGTATCCGAAGTTTAGTTCAAGTTTCAATGTTGGTTTTATCCGGATGGAAAAATTATTAATGCATTGTATAGTGACGCTGGAACCTCGTCGCAATCTTGATACCGCAATTTTCATCTGTGAGAACAATTCGAAACTTCAGCAGAAAATAAAGACGAAGTGGACTCTACTTATTCGTGTTCCGACGAGAGATTTTTATTTTAAAAATGATTCTCTAAAACGAAGACGGTTGCGTGTATTACCATGTAAATCCCAAAGTTTCATAATGCATGGAAGGAACGAACGTATCTTCCGTCCTCTTTTTCATTATTTTTATCGAATTTGTGCCTGTCAGTGGTATATGTATCTGCGTCGGTGAATGTAGCATTGTTTAAAACTTCGTAGCTCGAAACGTTCGGATTAACCTATTTCCATAACTGGTGCTTCGCTTATAACGACTTTATTTATTCAAAACGTCACTTCTTGTTGAGCAGTAAAGTTACGCGCGGGCCTGATAACTAACTTTCTTTCTAGATGCGCGTTAAATTACAACCCAGATTACACAGCAAAGTTTCACTGTAAAGGAAAAAAAAATAAAGATGAACTCGACTAATATAAGTTTCCACGAAATTTTACATTATTCCACAAGTATTGTTAAAATTTTATATCGCGTAAAGTTCAAAATTGATGCGAGACTTTTTTTTATATTCCGGTGAAATTTTAACGCGTGATTTACGTAGCGGCGTTAGAGGAACATTTTTAACGTAAAGGAAAAAGGTGATGTACGATATTTTTGATTGTGTTCGTTAGGAATAGCTATCAACGTTCAAATAAATAATTAAACGTACACCTATAGTTTTCCAAAGCAAATATTCAGATAATCGAATTATCTTTGATGCTCGAATTACCTGAATTCCGAAGTGTTCGCTGCGAAACTTATCAACTGCCATAGATTACTCTTCATTACAAAGATTCCTTGCGTAAGGCGATCGAGTTTACATCAGTTTCCTCCCTCTTTGAAATTAAAATGATCAGTTACCGTTCTTAGTTAGCCTGAGATTTTTTTTGCTTAACGCGATCGAGTTCAAGTTAGTGGAATGTTCTGCTTCCGACAAGCTTTTCCCAAGAATTCTGATAGAATTTATCCTATTTCCGTTTTGCAATCGCGACAACGTCGCACAACTTTTTTCGCGCACGACGAAAAATTTCCAGCGCTTTTTCCTTCTCCGCTACATCCGTAGAGGAGGTTATCGAATTTTCGGGGACCGAGGGTGCTTTCCTAATGCTCGATTTTTCAACGTGAAAATCATGGATAGTTGATGCATCGTAAACCAAGCAACTTAGGGGAAGGTGGCTGCCTTGCACCGTGTAAAGTGCAACGTGCAGCCTCGGTCGCGAGAAATGCTCGCGTAAAATACAGTGGACGACTAAATATAAATATCATAGAAACGGTGATAGCCAAATGTGTCCTTTGCAGAATAAAATGTAGATCGCCCAGGGATGTATCTATTCTTGCTCTTGGAAAATCTAATCTCACGTACAGAGCCATGCTTTAAGGACACGTCATTACGTAACAACTCTCTAACTTTACCTACACGTCTTTGATATTCATGTGCTTCACGAGATTATAACTTGCGACGCCAGCTGTAACGGACATGCTGTATTCCCGCGAGCGTTACACGAAGAAGCATCCTATACCCTTCACTTGAGAATGGCAACTTTGCTAAAACCGATCGGTTATTTTAACCATTTAAATGTAGCGTGGCGTGGATCGCAGTATTACTGCTTTTCTTGAAAGTTGATTGATCCGTTTTTGAATTTAAAAAGAAGACAACGCTTTTAAATTTTCAACCAAGGAACATCGAGAAATGGAGCGCATGGCATCGGAAGAAAGAAACCGATATCGCCTATGAACGCGGTGTCAAAGCATATCAAATTATACGAATCGGATATTTGGCTCTGATATGTGATATACCTGCAGCAATAATTGTCACCGCCCGCCAGGAGCAACGGCGTTCCAATAACACACGGTGAAGCAACGTGGATCATACAGGGGATAGCGAATACCAAGAAATTCAATAGCCGCAACGTACTCACCAGTTGAAGTGTCATCGTCTTTTATAGAAACCGCGTACAAGGGGCAAAGAACGCCTCGAAGATCGCGTCGCCTTTGACGCTTTAGCATATTTCGTTCCGTGCAATAGCTACGACAAAGCTCCTTTGTCACGCGACGCTGAAACAAAATCCCATCCACGAGGAGATGATCAATTAAATTAGCTTCTGTATGCGTCGTACGATGTATCTCAACGATTATCGGTGTCGGTGTAATTCTCTTTAATCGACAACATTCGATATAAACAGAAGGGATTACTTCATCGTCAGCTTTGGCGTTAAACACGTCGTCTGCCAGATGAACACCTAACGTTCGGTTTATATACGTTTGAAAACTCTTTAATTAATCACATTTAAAATAAACAGAAGGGACTCTTGGATGTTAACCCTTTAGGATCCTATGTCGAGCGAGGCATGCATCTGAAAACAAAAATATCGGCGTGTCGCATTAATCATCCGGCTGTACGCGCATAACGGACACGTATCCAGCGTGTAATTAACTGCAAACAGTTTGAATGCCAAGGGAACACGTGCCAGTGAATCGTCGAGCACACAATGGCCTGTTATCCGTTTCGATTTCACGCACGCAAAATCGACGACAATGATCCGAATCCGAGTGGCGCGAGGACTATGCGTGCACTCGAGCAAGGTGGAGCGTCGAGGAGTCAATTAAGGTGACAACTATCGATCTCGATGCATCGTTGCGGTATGAACACCGCAGGCGAGAACACTCTGGAGCCCGGCGTCGCGACGCACTTAACCCGCGCGCAATAAACTACCGTGGAATCCTTTGTCGTCGCGATCCAAGCTGGCGAGAGCGACGATCGGTAGGCGCGCGACTACATATTCGAGCAATCGAGCAGCCCAAACGAACCTCGCACCGAATAACGGCGAAGCTTGTTCGGCCGAAGCAACAGGTTCGACGTTCACGCCATAAACGCGTATTCGTTCCAATTAAACGGGAAATTTTTGCGATTCCTCGCGATCGATACGCCGCGAAACGAGTCGAACGCTGGCTTTGTTTGCGCGATGACGACCACGGTTATTATATGGTATTAGCGCGATGATTTTCAACGTCAACGATCGTGTCCGTGTCGTTCGCCGGCGCTGTTTCCTACTTGAACGTTGTAATCCGTTCTATTGGATTAGCGTCGAGGAGTAGTCTGACATTGTCCGCTTGGACTTGGTGAATTATCGCGCTCGCGGAACAGTTTCCTGATGGAAATTCCCTAGGGTTTCCGTAATGGAGCCTCGTTGAATACCTCGTCATAAATAGACTGCGGATATTAATTCGCGTATGGCGTGGAACAGAATATATTAACCGTTCTCGAGTATACGCGAAATAAGCAGTCGGATTCGCAAAGTCTAGTTTACCTATGTACGCTACATGATTTTATCGCTTCTATCGCGATGCGTTCCGATCTATTTGCCCGTACACCGTTTAAATGAAGTACGAGGACATCGCGTTATATCAAAGTCAGGTGAGGGTGTCGTGCGTTAGCGTCTCCAACTACTTATCTTCGTAGCGACTGGTACTTTTCGCTTTCACGCAAAGGTTATACTTTGCTCTGTGCTTTTATCAGCGAAAACCCCTTCGGGTTACATGTGATCGACGTGCTCCGAAGGGGAGCACAGGCCCCTCGGCCAGAAGCGCAACAGGTTCGGCAGATTTCACCGAAAAGAAGGCGCATCCCTAAAAGAATAACTATCACTAAGAAAACGTCTCCGACTAAAGAGGGTCTCTCGAAATCTCGGATCAGGACTTTCCTTCAGCCGTGAAACGAGACGGAACTCGTTGAAATCTATTTCGGCGATCATCAATAACTCTTGTCATCGAGGTTGGCTAAAATCCCCGTCGTTGCAGACGCACGGAAACTCTCGAGCCAGTCTGTCCATACATTGGATAAGGTACACACTCTGACGACGTTTGCGCATGGCTTCATCGTTACGAAACTACCCAAGAATAAACGTCTTTGCAACGCATAAGATTGGGATTTTCCTAGCATCGGTTCTCCTTTGGCCTTTGATAGGAGATAGGGCATGCTTAGAATTGCTTCCTGGATCTTAGAAGGTATCGTCGGTATAGACGGATAGTTTCGCCAAATGAAAAATCTCCGATAGTCTTCCAAAGGTGGAACAAGCAGCTCGATCAGAATTTCTAATCCCGTCGCATTCTCTCGATGGCTGATATATATTTATAAATATTACGTGGATATCACGTGGATGATTATGATGTGGACGATAATGGCGACTGATGTTGGTTGCTATAGGATGGCAATGATTGTTACGGCGATTGTGATGGCAATGAGTATGATCGTTGCCCTGCGGTGACGAGCATCCAACCTCGATTCTCATCCCTCTGAGAATCATCTGCCGTCTCTATTCATCGCTTCCCGCGTCTGACCACGTCTCTGTTCTTCACCCTGACCCTCTTTCCCTCGCCATTTTCACGGAAGTCGATATCCGCCGCCTGTTGCTCTGTCTCCTTTCGTTCCACCTTCGAACTCTCTGTGTAGTCACGACAACCAAGGGAGGACACCCTTTCTTCGTAAAACACGATCTCCGAGGGCAGGGATTGCGGCCAGATTGGAAGGGCAATTCTGCAATTTTCACTCGATCGACCGATCTCTTTGCGTCGCGATGGATTCGGGCCCGCCACCACGTTCGATGATAATCCGATCAGTGTTTTTCCTGCTGCCGTAACGTTGCCAGCTATCGGTGCGGATTAAGTCCATTAGCGAGCAGCTGATTAGCTCCGATGATAATGATCAACCCTTCATTCGCTGTTTGCTGGGTTTATGCCTGTTGTACGACCTCTGCCTCGAGTTGATATCGACTGTGCTGCTAACAAGGGAATTGTACAGAGCCACCGAGTATCGTTATGCATTAACGTACGATCGTTTCCACTTCGATTCTTGGCTCTGACGAACACCTACGATTTAATATCGGTAAAGGATTAACACGAAAGAGACAGTTTAATCTATTAATTGCTACGAGAGAATAGTATCGTTCACGTCGTATACAATTTCTACATTCACGAGGAATTTACTCGCAAAACATTTGAATATTATCTACCCGTGACACCGACGACTGGGAAAGTTTGACTTCTAAAACTGAGCGTTGGCCAGAGACGGAGTGTTAACTTGGATAGAACTTGCGCATATTTGAATTTAACTAAGTCTCGACTAACAAAGCTAAAGACCAAGTTAAACGTCAACTAAAAGTACAGATTTCGGCTGTAGGTGTACTCTAAACGAGCGAATCGACGTCTGTTCATTTGTACGACCACGTTTCATCGGCTCTGTAATCTTTAACTTGCGTAGTTACAATGTTTGCGGAGAAACGAATACGGAAATTAAATTCGACGAGTGCCAAATATGATTTCGCTTCGTTGCAACGATACGTTAGCAGAGTCCAACGAATACAGCCATTCATGCTTCAGAAATAGGAATTTTCACGCCATGAAAGCACTTAATTAGACAGCAATTTGCTAGCCTTAACTGCGTGTTGCTCGAATCCATGCGATTCATGAGTTTACAACTTTGGAGACCAACTGCAAGCAACATGCGGAATTTCCGTGCACGTTACTCGGAGCAGCAGACTTCACTCGAGAACGTTCGTTAGTCGAAGGTGTTCATTTAGCTCCGACGTATCGAATACCTTCCGTCAATTAAATGCCCCGTCTTGTACCTTTTTTTTTCAAACCGTGAACGCATTTTTTAATTACTCGGTTTCTCGTACCTGCACCGGCCGGTGTAGAGTTTACAAAAACTGTTTTCTTACGGAGTGTTTTATCGAGACTCTGGCGCGACTACGTAGAGTACAGTTCGTCGCGAGATTTACGACACTTGGTACTCCACAATTTTCCTCGTCACGGCATTCCTCGTGTCATAAATCTTGGAACGAAACACGAAGAATCCTAGCCCGGACTCTAACAGATCTGGAGGATGTTCCGGAGGATTCGCGTAAGGAAACGCGCGCTTTGAAGGTAGCTGGAAGTTGAAGCGAAGGGAGACGATGAAAATTCCTTTTATCCATAGCGTCCATGCTGGTATAACGCTATTGCAGCTGGCTTGGATTAATAATAAAAACGCGTCACTCTTCTACGTCCGTGCTTTCCGCCTACGCAGGCCGTTTTTACGAGTGAAATCATTCGGTCGCGTAACGAGATTACAGGTCGTGTACCAGCGGGTCTCGTAACTCGATTAAGTGAACCGTGGAAAGATGGCAGAAATGTCGAGCGTGCGGACGCCTGGCTAACCGATGCCATATTTCAACACGGCGTAGGACGTGAAAGGGGATCCGGTTTTCGAAATAAATACATAAGCCACCCGCGAAACGCGATCATGCGTTTCAGTTAAAGAGTGATCGAAATACGAGATGTTTTACCAAACTCGAAATTCGCGGGGAAGCCAATTAAAATGTTTTTGTATGGTACGATTCAATCTGACGCGCCGCTGCGTTGCTAGGGGTGACTGCTTGTTTTATGGCGAGATCATTTGCGGTCGACTGCTTGGCGGTATTTAATTTTTAGAGTACGACCTGCGCTGCAAAATATATATTCACACTAGAAGTAGATCTTCGCGATATAACAGAAACTAAAAGAAAAGTTGTATTATCCATTTTCTAGAAAACCCGAGCGTCATTGCCCTCTAACTTTTGCTAAATCGTTTAGCAGTAACGAGACAAATCCAACTTCCTAGAAGCAGAATAAATTCGTCCACGTTTAAACTACTTTTTCGTCTTAATTATCGCCGATTGTCTTTCCTTTCTTTAACGCTTTAAACTTCTTATCTTAATTATAAATTGCTGAACTGACAATCGAGGTGTATAAGAACGAAATAGAAGAAAACCATTGTTCTTTAAGTCGCGCGAATATTCCCATCCTTGGTTACCTCGCCATGTCCAGGACACGCTAGTTCTCGACGCATTACTGTTTCGTAAATTGAGGAATATCATAATTTCTCATCGCGTTTCCACGTGCACGTCACACGCCCGACAAATTACAGGACATCGGTCAGTGAACGTACACGTAACGCTGACGTAGGAAAATTACGAAATTCGGACGGAATTTAAACGCGCCTGGACGACATGTATTAATCGTCGTCGAGCAAGTCGCCATCGAACTGGCACCAGGGAAAATTTAGGAACGAAACGGGACCACGTGTCACCCTTAAAACGAACTAGCGATAGTTTCCAATATAAAATATCGAGACTTTGTACTTTTACGTAACGTTCAATTTAATTTAATGGCGAAAAGAAGAAGTGCTTTGACACACGCTGTTGCCAACCTTTCGCTAAAAATTGGTAGATGGGTCGATATCGAGGTTTTATTTACTTCAATCTAAATAATTGGCCTCCAGGCCAACGAGAGGTTAAGAATCGCTGAGTTCCAGTTGCCACGAATGAATAAAAACTGCAAATCGAGCACTGCCTTCTCTCGAATCGAAACGCTCCGTTAAATTTACTATTTAAGTGGAAACATTGCAGTCCTACTACACGTGTAAATAATTGGAATGCAATCGTGCAATACTTGGCCATTAAAGCAACTATTGCAATTAAGTACGTCGCTCGATGTCTCCGCGAGTAAATTAAACCCTACGGAAGTTGGTCGTTCAACAATAATTGTTTGCTTATTTGTTTAGAAGACTAACTTGGTCTGTGCGATGTGTAGGATATTTGCCATAATACAAACCAGGCTAATAAATTGTGTGAGAGAGAGAGAGAGAGAGAGAGAGAGAGAGAGAGAGAGAGAGCAAATGCTGTTAGTGCCGGAAGCATCGAATATTTTTTAATGAACATTTAGCCGCAAAGAGCTGTTGTTTCGTAACGTTGATGCGGCCACAAACAGTCGACTCGAATATTACGTAAACAGAACACGGACATTGTCAAACCAATCCCAATGTTGTATTACGTTCACTGGTACACGTGTGCTGAAATCTCGATAACAAACGTTATTTGTTCGCGCGCTTAACGACCATTACGATAATTACCGGATTAAGCGGTGCGTCGAACAGAAAGGGACCATCGTTGAAGCGTTAATAGATATATTCGCGTGTGGACTACATCGACTAATCGCGCATGCACGATATTAAATTCAGATAAATAATTTCAGTCGTTAATGAAAACCCTACGAGTCGGCTAAAATCAGTTCCGCTCCATTTCGATGGTTCGCTTTACCATTGTAAAATTTCCCTTTCACTTTATCTACAAACACGATTGTTTACGAAAATTATGATAATCTTCGTTGAGCTTCCAGTGTGCTCTGCTGACAAATTCACTGGCGTATATATCGGTTCGGTTATTGGTCGTAAAATGTACTCGAAAACTCGATACTCGAGCCTGATATGAGTTTCACACTTTGTCGCTTACGGTATAAAGCCTCGTGGACCTCGAATTAATCTCAATGCATGCGGAGGAGCATTGGGAACGTCTAGAACGACGGGTACGTTCCCAGGACGACTCGGAAACGTGCACTTTCGTATGGTGCACGAATTTCCCCGCAGTCTCATCGCACTCTAATCCTTCGAGGAGTGCATAAGTGAGGTTGATGTACATGCATTGACAGCTGGAAATTTCCTGTCGCTCGGAAAGTGGAAAAAGGAAGAGAACAAAGAAAACGGGGAAAACTGATAGCTAGGAATTCGAATTCTAATTTTTCATGGGACGGAAAATGTTTGACTTATTTTTAGAAATTTTTATCCGGATAAGATTTTGCCCAGCCATCGGTCCCTTCTGTCATATTTAAGTAGAGGAAGCTCAAAGGCAGGTAAAGGTAAAATCGTAGCAGACTTTTCCAGTCCGTTTCCGTCGTAAAAAGAACTGTAGCCCCGGAGGAGAAAATGTCGAAGAAAGACGGGGCTTCCTCGAATTGGTTACGTCGAACATGGAAGACGTTACTTTACGTAAAATCGTCGACTGAAGAGAAAGAATTCACGGAGTTCGATGTATCGACGGCTACTGTGTCTTTTCTGCCTCCCTGCCGACAACGAAAAATTTCAATCCCTGCGTGCACGTGACAGGGGACGATCGAATGAAATCGCGCTGATAAATTCTCAAAGTACATCCATCGATTCTAAAATCGGTATGGTCGAAACGAAAGAGTTTTTCGTAAAATCGGAGATACAGTTGCGGACTATTGATTGCCGCCGAAAGAGAGTAATGTATTTATGAATTTCATTCTGATATTTTATCGTAGCATTGAAAACAAAAATACTGCTTTATACAGCGTTCCAAACTGCACAGAAGACAGTAATTGGTTTCCGAAAATATCGTTTATTCGTTAACTAATAAATACAAACTTCTTTTGCTATGAAATGCATTCACAAATATACATACTTTGCGAACGCAGTGCATAGAATCGATCGTTTTCTCTTAGAATCTGCGTGGTTGTCACGAATTAGGAGTAACCAGATCTATGAAAATTTACCGAAAAGTACAAGACGCTTTAGTCGTCGCGCTGTTGTTTTCTAAGGGTGGCATGGCGAACGTCCCGAGGGAAGCTAATCCAGAGAGTCACCCAATCACCCGTAAAGATGCACTGTCGTGAAATTAGCTCCACTCACGCAGAGAGTACACGAAGATAGAATTCGTAACGAGCAAACCGGTCAACCCCTGAAGCTAGCCACTTGTAATTCATGTAAATTCATAACGACGGGGCATTTCGCTATGCGTTTCCTCTATCCCGTCAAATAATTTTTCTTCGTTACTCAAGTTCTTAATCCGACGTCTACATTTTCCAAAGTATTATCTATTTTTACACGCATGGCATGCATATTCAATAGCGGCTTGTAACAAGTGCAATGCGTTTCGAATTTTGGTAATACATGCATTCCAGAAAGTTGCGTTTTCAATATCATGTTCATTTAGTAGTTTACCAGGAAATTTGTGGCTTCTACGAAGCAACTATAGAACTGCTAGATTGAAAATTCCCGGCAACTCTAAATGAAATTTCGAATTTCATGAATAATATCACTAGTGTTTGCGTCTAACTCGTATTTTTAACAAAAATCGAATGTAACATGTGGTTACCTCAGGAACTACAAGTTATCTACGTCGAAACGCGTATGAATTTTTCTTGTAGCGTCACCGAATAGAAATCAAATACGATCCCGAACGCTAACGAGCTAAAATCTATCTCCACGCGATCGTCGACGAGTACAAAACATTTTTCTGCTGCGGACGTCGAATGAGTCGAAGCGTGTAACGTTCGATCGTACAAATCATCACCAACGCACGCTCTATCGGTTTGAGAAATAGCCAGCCAATATTAATTTGGCGATTGTACGAATGAACGCGTATCGAGGAGATAAATCTCGTGGCCTTGCGATCTCAAAAGGATTCGAAACAAAGTTGGCGAGATTAGCCTGCGAAATGAACCATTTTGGTGAGAGACTTGCGAAGGGTAATTAATTTTGCACCTCTGCGCAACTGAAGCTTATGCGTTGTACACTGAATATTCATTCGATTCATGTGAATTTTACCACCTGTTAACTTTTTCATTTTCATTTATTTAATCGAATGTTTACTATAAATAATTCCTTTTAAACGATAAATATCAAAGAAGCATTTACATTATTTGTTAGCGTTCCGACAAAATCCATACTTTGACCGCACCTCTGTAATTTTTCGATTGCATTGTTAGATTACTCGATAAATATGTTAATTAAATAGCGCTTGGAAATAAACGCGCGTCAACGCATTATTCGCCAGGACCGTAACGTTTCGTTAATTGAAGTGTACGTTGCTTTTTAAAGTAAGCCGTAGTAGAATATCGTACAATTCAGTCGAGACGAATGAGAATGTGAATTAATAATTCGACAAAATATTTAATATACTTCGTCGAAGTAATGGAAAGCGCAGTTTGACATTTGCCATTCAAGACTGTTCGTTTATAAACCAATAAAATAGAGTGTGTTCGCCGACTGAAAATAGTAGCATGCACTGTTTCAAAAACTCTGGGCCACTTTGAAGCTTCAATTAAAACATCGCGGTTAAATAAATAACCATTGCTCCAAAGTGAAGCGAGTATGCTTGGATAATAATATTATTCAACATTTGTAAGTCAAAAGAAAGAGATGAGATAACCGATATCGATGGTATTGTTAGTCGAAGAAAAGGTAGCACTTTCATGATTGAAAGGATAGCTTTGAAAAAAAAAAAATGTTTCAAGTTTGACTGACATCTACTTCAACCACGTTGGCTATATTTACTACCTTTGCGAGCCGTACTTTTCAAACTTTTATAACTTCCACAGTTTTTCGACTTCGTAAAAAATCAAACAGTATTCTATGAACCTGAAGCTATTGATTTATTGCGATCAAATTTTTGCGACTTTTTGATCAAAAGATAAAAAGATACGGTCTCTGCAAACACCCAATGCGCAATAAACGTTACCTCAAAAACGTAGTAGCATGAAAGAACTCGTTGCACTGGAAATGTAGACAGGTGTACATGAACAAAATTCGTTGCACTGGAAATGTACACAGAAATTTGTTGCGATACACAAAAATTGGTTTCGGCTCTCGACTCGATAGTCAACGTAGTACAATTACGAATGACTCGACGATACTTAACGAAGCTAACCGTTGTGTTGAACGACACCCTTGCTCGAATATCGACGATAACGTTGATCGATCAGATCCAATTTTCAGAGCGTAACAGAACCAATCACGTGGAACGATCGAGGAAAACGAGACGAACCAAGAAAAAGAAACATTATCTTTGTAAAAACCGTAAAGATTCTTGTTTACGTAATATCCTGCTTAATGCACTTGAAAAGATGATTCTTATTATACTCGAGAGATTTCTTACGTGCTTAATTATTTGCTCAAGGATGCCTTTGGAACGCTGCATTCGTCGCTGTAATTCCCAGAGCTACGTGTGTCTAGTTTACGTAACTACGTTACACGCCGTTTCATTTGAATCCTACGAGTAATTCATTATTAAATGCTTGAGCTATCGGTGCTCGTTGTATAACGAGTGCTCCGAGACTTCTTTCAGACAAATTAAAGTTATCGTGTTGCGCGGTGCAATAAACCGTGCAGCGATACGAGTAAAGTGGGTCTGTTCTGCCTTGAAAAAGGTCAAAGAGGGTAAAAATAACGATTCAGACAGAGGCTTTAAAAGAAAAATGATGTCTCGGACAGATGGACGACATTCAGCTCGAGAAATTCAGACAAATATAAATACTACTCGAGACATTCCATTATTGAGATCGCGGGATAAAAGGAAGGGACTGTAGCGGACTAAGGCGTGCGAGCATCGGAAAGTGTGAATAAATGTTTTATGCAACGACGTATCGTGATATGTGAGACTTGCTTTAACAGTGGATAGAAACGCGGAAACAGCGAACGAAGTTTGTACAAACGTGCTTAATTTTCTTAATCCTGTATTCCGATAATATCTTGAACAAAAATAATTGCTAAACTGTTCGTAGTCGACAATTTTAGATAGTATCGATATCGCTATCGACACTATACGTGCACTAGGTATTCCTGTAACTTGTGGTGTACTAAGAGCGGTAATGAATGGGTATTCATACTCGGAAATGATAGACGCGTATTTAATGTATCCACTCGCCAATTGCAATTCAGTCGTGGCAAGACGCGTATACGTGGATCGCTTCTCCAATAGATGTCTGTCGAACGAGATAACATTTCAAAGAATCCACGAACGCCTCTCAGCTACACGTTCGTTTCAAAAACGATTGTCAGGCGACGGGAGACCGGTCAATATCAGGACTGTCAATCTCGGCGAATCCTGAATCGCGTTGCAGAAGACGATAGCACAAATATCCGAAGAATAGGAACAATAGAGAATGCCTGACGTTATCAGCGTTGAAATACTTGGACAATGTACACAAAAAAAAAAAACGCTACTGAAACGCTTGGATGCTTTAAACATATTCAGAAATTCTGTAAATGCTAAGAATCGAAAGTTTAATCTATCTAAAGATGGCTGTACAAGGATAAATAGGGCACGCGTTTGTATGAAATTTTTTTTATTATTCACGTACCCTCGATCCACCACCGAAGTGTGGGACCCATGTGTTACGATACACTCTATATATCACGGAAGTCACACGAGATTACATCTAACAGAGACAGAGCTTGCACGGTAAATCTTTCAGACGCGTCGCACGGACAAAGTAAGATTCAACCAAGCGGGTATAACGCCGATGTGACAAGCGAAGCTGCATATCCTTATAAGTTAAATCAATATTCCATTTCCACTTTACCTTTTCGACTGTTATTAGCGGAAAGGAATTACCGCCATTGGTCGAAATTTGCTCTTTTCCTCGTTTGCGTGTCGCGATAGTCATCAGTATTCATACTTCTTTCGGTAGATGTTTCTTCTATTAACAGTTAATAATTTTTGAAACTTTGTCAGTATTTTTCTATCGGAAGCAGACGCTTCTTTTCGACGGGTAACGCCCACACGCATCCGTAAACGGAGTGTGGAGGGTAAAATCGATCGTAATTAAAATATCCTCGTTTAATTTCAATCGGATCCTCTTCGATTTCCGACAGTCGAGCTTCCACAGTTTCGCAATCATCGTCTGCCGCGACGATTGCGAAAACGAACATTTTTCGGTCAATGGAAGACCTTCTTTGATCTTCGTAATTAAAACGCGACACGGCTGCGCGCTCCAACCCTTGATAATATAACCGCGACGTCGACGAGCCGCATCTGGGTCTGTTCTGTCTGATATTCGACGAGAATTTCAAACGTTCCACGGCTATGCTTTTCCACGTCGACTCAATTCCTATGCCGCGTAGGCAAGAGACATTATTATCAACCGATGTCGTCGCTCGATTAATGGTTCACGTAACGAAACACGTCTGTATCCAATAACGTCTGCCCCCAGTCTTTGTCCTCCGCAAACATCCACTGACGCGCGTCGGGCCCAATCGGAGCCAGGAACTCTTTCAAACTTTCGTTCCTTTTGTTTGTCTCGAGGAACCTTTGGCTGTCGCGTCACGACCGTATGATTTTCAAACCTGATGCAACATCGACAAAAGTGAGACCACTATTATTGAGTATCAACGTGGCCTTAAACACTTAATTAAAAAGAAAAAGATGACAAATACGACCGTGATAGGAAGGTACATTAAGTAGAATATCCATCTCGTAGAATAAAAAAGCTGAGACTTCTCGAGAGGTGCAGCTCTCCTTCATCCATCTTGACACAGATCAACTATGCAGAGGAGATATGCGTGCAGGGGAGGGAAGAAAAATGTCCACCGAAAAAGGTACATAAAATAGCGAAAGATTATTCGCGCTGAAGGTATAGTAGCCCGATACTCGAGAGGAACAGAGAGCAGAGGGAACCGTGCAACGAAAATGTATTAGTGGAGCGTACATGCAGAGAGATCGGCGCGCACAATTATGCAAAGCGTGGCTCATTTTAAATGTAGAAATGCCAAGCACCATTTATGGCACCACCACTCGGAAATGCCAGGGCGTGCTCGATTGCATACACGCGACCATAGTTTCACGTGTATCCCCGAGCTTTTTCATGGAAATTCGCCCTGCGATCGCGAAATTATTCAGCGAGCCTCCCTCTCGTCGCCGATCCGAGCGCGAGGCTAGCTTATAAGCCTCGGTGTTTAAAGAAGTTCGTTAAGTAAGGGGAACGTAATCGCGGACGACTTTCGACCATAACGATTTCTCTCGAGTCTTGCATGCGAATGTTGATTTTACTGCGGCTACCACTGATACGGAAGCTGCGGACCGAAAGCCACCGACTGTGCTAAGGACATTGAGTTAAACCGAGTTTACGATACGGCCAGGACTTTCCCATTCCTGAGAATACCTTCGAGTTCGGTAAGAAGACTGCCAGGATACCTATTTGCCCTCGAACGACCCTTACGACGGAAAAAGGCTGGCAACGTTGCTGCGAAATTTTCCTAGGTATTAGTTTAGAAAGTACCAAATTTTCTCGCCTTTAATTCGATGTTTTTATATCCTTTTTTAGTTTCGTTTCCTAAAGGACAGTAAACAGAGTGTAAAGATTGCTTGTAGCATAGAATGGAAGAGCTGGTTTGCATTTATGCTAATTATATTTATTATATTTATTACTTTCACTTACCTTATCCGAATGTCAAACGCGGACACGTGCACGAGCTTCCTCCTGTCACTCGCACATGTTATTGATTGTATCTGTAGTCTGACAATAGAACAAGGTTACGGTACACGAGCCTCTAATTTAATCAGTATAATTAGGTCCATAGATCAAGTTATGGTCAACATTTGTCGCTACCTGAATTACAAGTCTTGTTTGAAACAACCATCTATCAAGCATCTTTTAAAGAAAACGAACAGAAATTCAATGAAATCCGTCGCAAATTACCAACCAGTAGATTCGACGTAAAATAAAACCATCAAAAAAAAAAAAAAAAAAAAGAAAGACGTATTTAAAATTACGGTCAATTTTTACTATGTTTCGCGTTCTTCCATATCCTCCTTTCGTTATAATCCTTCGAATAAATCGGGACCTATTCTGACTTTCACCGTAATTTGACGTTTCCCGGGTAAAACTATTTCGCGATGCCCGAAAGAGCTCGCAATTAATTTCTGTGATTACACGGCGCATTTGTCGTGGTCCCAGTCGCTTTCCTCTATATAAAGCTGACTTTGAGGGCGAAAAAAACATCGTTAGTATTTTTCGCCGTGACGAACTGTTGGGTTTTCAAAGCGTTTCAAGGAAAATACAACTAGAAATAGCGAACTCCACTGTGCCTGAAAGTCGGGACGAAGCAGTCGCTTTGGGGAGCAGAAATACGTTTTTGCGGGGGATTGCAAAAAATATTAAAACCATCGTGTCGCGTAATATACTATTTAGAATACTTTAGTACGTAGTACAATATTCTTGTTAATTTATTTACCGAATCCCGACGGAGACATGAAAGAGTCGTACCTATAATATCGCACACTGTACGTTAATTACTGGTTTTTCATTCGGCGTCAAGGTTTGCCGCGTATTTACACGCATCCACGTGCACCCGCGAAACTGACTGTTGTTATTTGTTCGTAAACATCGCTGGAATTTGAAAAATGAGAAAACTTTCTACGGGAAACTCGCAGACTCGAAACACTGATTTACAAAACACAGTCCATTAGGATGATTCTTCTGCGTCGAAATCCAAACATCTTCACCATTTATTCGAATCATGCAAATATATTACCCACGTCATATTTCATCTTTCTCTAACGGTCAACGGTCCGAGTACTTATTACTGCAGTCACGTTTTAAAAAGCTTTCCGATAAAGTGGATTTTCCAGCAGACATTTGTAAAAGACTGCCTGCAATTAACCTAAAAGCATGCGGCGTAATTTTTTATTCTCGCATTGCAAATGCAACGCGTAGGATGCCCTTCCAAGCGATTCACGTGACTCGTTCTTTTAAAGGAAAACAATTTTGGTACGAGTTCGTACCGGTGTGTACAACTTGCAGTTGATGAGTAGCAGTAAAACGTAGAATATTATTTTTGTGCTCAACGTAACGTTACAGGTCGGTGCGTAAGGAGAAGTAATGTTGTTTCGAAATCATTAAAATTCACTGTATTTCGATAAACTTTCTCGTAAGTTTTTTTTTACTGTCGGTCCGCGACTGAATCTCGTGGATTAAACCCATGGGACGAAGGCATCCTTTATGGCGAGTGCTATCGAGCATTTTTGAACGTCCTGTAGAAGAGATGTAATTCCTCGTTGGCATCGTTCCCGGTGTGTTGCGTATGGAAATTCGTGACAATCCTCGAAGCATCGTGCGTTACATGGCCGCGCGGGCGAACGAGAAGGTGGGCGTGGAGTCGCTGAGAAATACGACAAACCGACGAAGCAATAAGACCGCTCCGCTCGCAGGCAGTAAGTTATAACGTTCGCGTCGTATTTCATACCTACAAATTGCTCCGAGCGTACGCAGCTACCTGCTACGCGGACAGGTGTAGGATGAGAAAGCGCGAAAGGCAGATTGGAATGGCGCGCAAAAAGAAAAGGGTGAAATGCGGGAAGAACACGTCGATCCACGAAGAATAACATGCTCGTGTGGCTCGGCCAACGTAATTCGAGTCCAGGAATTGACGAACGAATCCCCTTTGTCTTTGAGTAAAAATGTTGTTACTCGTTTGTTGGGGGAGAGTTCTTATATTCATAATCGGTAGAACTGGAGAAATCAATTTTAAATCCAGGTTGTAAATCCTATCATACACTTTTGTACGGAAGCCAAAAGTAATTTGAATAATAGGGTATTAAAGTGATTTCGAATCGAACGAAGCAGAAGAGGAAAACATGGCAGTGGTATGGACCGTGATATTTCAGATGGGTCCATAAAGAAATTGCGTTTGCCAAATCCTACTAATATAGAGGCATTCCACAGAGACAGAGGAACGCGGTTAAGAGTTCGATCTAATAACAGTGGGAACGCATACCTTGTACTATGTAAATGCGAAGGATAAGTAAATTTCACTTTACCCGAGGCAATCATTTCGTGCCTTTCCTCTAATGCGAGGGAATCCTGTTTGATAGAACACTCGACGTTTCTGTTACGCTAAAACGCGATTTTCTGTGTTGATTCTCGGGATTCTGTAATGATTTGATCCGATCGTTTATTCTGAGACGAGTACTCGATGTGTGAATGTAAAGTCCTTAATTTAGTTTAATTTTCACGAGAAAAAGTTGTGAATTATTTTTTGCAAAGTATGTGTAATGTACTCGAGTACTTTAAAGTAGAAATTCTTTTATCAAGTAAACAAGGCGAGAAGCAGAACTGCGAAAAAAGCGGAAAACAAGACAACGTGCCAGCTCAAAGAACATTATTACCGTTAATATTAAACCAGTTGGGGCAGCGCATTATCCGCCGTTGGGCGAGAAGTTTGCTGAGAAAACAGTAGGAAATCATTTTGCGTGTTGCCCTGTTTTTAATCGGGTATTAAATCGCTAATTGATGCGCTCTTTAATCAAATTATTTTCTCGCTCTTTTATCTCCAATCGATACTTTTGTCCACCGCTGTACCTTTCGGCACGAAGAAACATAAATTAAAGTTTCATGCAGGTTTCCCCGTGTAACTTCCAACTCGTTATCTACAAGAAGTTGCAAACTAAACTGTAGATGGTAGTTACGCAAACTTATTCAATTATTAGTCGCCATGTTAGCGCGGGAACGATCGACTGTATCTTATTTCAGTTTTTTAGCATCCTTAACCATCATTTGCGCTGTAAACTCTCGATGGAACTTCCCCTGGTTCTGGCGTACCAAAGCGTCTACCGAGAAACACGAATCTAGAGTAAATAAAATCGATGTCTGCAGGCGATTGCCATTCGAATGTCAGAAGTCAGGAGGAAGAATCAGCGCAAAGTAGTCTAAATGTTTAAACCTGATATCTGGTAGAAGAAAATTCCTCGTTCAAATGCCGGTTCGATAATCCCAAAGGCCGATTCTTTTCCCCTTCAATTGATTACATGGAATTACGCTTCCGCTCAATTCCGACAGTTTAATTAAAAATGGCTAGACGGTGAGATGGAAAGGAGAGGAATTTCTTCGAATGCACGTTCTCGCGAGAAAACGAACGAGAAAAGAAATGTTCCAACGCGTATACCGCGATTCGAGGAATTTATCGAGCTTGTAATTTTGATTAAGTTCGGAAGTTTCTGATTTCTTATCGAACTCTTTGCATTACGGTAGCACGCGCGAAATTTCAGAGCTACTCTACACGTCGAGCGATTGTAAGCATTACGTTTAACACTTCTAAAGTAGACACAGGAACTATTAGGAGGATTGCCAAGCAACCCTACCAACAACCTAATCGGATCTTCTCGGACTACAAATTCTGGCAAGTTCCTACTGGGAATTACAGAAGCACGCAGACACGGACTATTCGCTCGATGCGATTAGAAGTCAACCCGTAGCGTTGACTGGTGCTAACGCAAATAATGTTAGTCGAATTGGCTAACAAACTGTGATATTTTCGACGTGCCTAGTTATAGCGTCGACTCTCCCTCGTGACGTTGAAAATGATTCGAAATCGAAGAGAAAGAGATCCCTTGTGTATTCCGCGCCAGGAATTCGTGGTATCAAAAGAGGAAGGGATCCGTGGCACTGTGTAGATTCGACGACGCGCAAAAATATAACGGTCGCCTTGAATGGCGAAGCTTCTGATGTAAAGATTTCCTCCGATGCCCCAGCAATAGGGAAACTTTCCGGCGCAAGATTTCGTGCTTTTTACTTTGTCCTCCTTCAGACCGTGTTCTCTGCGCGCACTCGTTCGAACGTAGTCTTTTGAAGAGAGAAATTGCGAACAAACGCGACTGTGATGCCCGTAGATATCGACCCGTTTCGCTCATTTCTCCTCCATGTTTTTGTGATCATCCTTCTCCGTGGACGCGGAAACGTCGCTTATTACGGCTCGTTTTGTGCACCGCTGCTCTAAATATGTCGAATTAAGGTGACGTTTGCGCGCCGCTTTTTAACAGAAGAGCCTTTCGTTGTCGCGTTCTATTTTTCCTTCCAGCAATCGCTCCTGCGTTTGTCGCGCTTCCGCGTCGCACGTGAACTCTTTGCACCGGTGAGTTCTCGAATGTTTGAAAGTCGATTAACTCCGGCACAGCCGAGTTTGTTGGTCTATTTATCCCTCGTTACCATTCAGTCTCGATTTTCAGTTTGCTTGGAAATCGTTACATGGCTCGCGATAACGGCTATTTTATTCCTCGAGTCGATACGAAAGTGATTTTTTCATATTGACGAGGTTTTCGCACTGCGATGCATCCGCATCGATGAATTCTCAGGGGGAGCAAGTTTTTACCTCACCCTTGATATCGGTTGTGCACGTCGTTCGAACTTCGTCTCGTGCGGTCTGCAGGGTGCCGGAGTGCATAAAAGTTTCTCAAAAACTTGCCGACAATGTCGAAAGTTCCAACGGTAATGAAATTTCACTCCTCCTCGTCGATCAAATTCAATTCGGCTGTCGATGGACACTTTGCTACTTTCGAGGGATTAAACATTTACGCTATAGACAGCCGCGAAATACAGTACTATATATTTTTCAAACTTCGCCTTCCTTTGGACTTCCTTCGTAAAGAAACATTGTTGACGTTTAAATTGAGAAAACATTTAACCGCTAATCGCTCTTGAGGTATCAAAAAAGAACATTTCCTGTTATTTTTCCGTTGGTCGTCACGAACTGACAACAAAGTATTTTCCCATGCATGTTTCGGCACATGTTTGCGCGTTTAAGCAATCGTTTCCGACGTGAAAGCGATTGCGTTTCCGTAGCCACGAACAACTCTCGTGTACGCGCGAATTCGGATGCCACACAGAATTTTGCGCGACAAACTTTCAGTAATTTCCATAACATCCGACTGGATGTAGGGTCGGCGAATTTTATGCAAACGAATTACACCGACGATGATGTCCTTTGAAAGATTTTATTCGAGTACGAGGGAATACTGTGCGCAGAACATTCTCCTTTTGTTAAAATTTTGATAGAAAATCCGAGCTTGTTATCTGTTGCCACTGGCGAGGAACTTGGAAAGCAACGGACAACTGTCTTTGGATCATACGTAATGCCTCGGGATTTCTTTCGGAATATAACAGTTGGGTTCCGTTTGAACTATCGGAAAAGAACCTACAACGAATACGAATATATTCGTTCCATTATATCCACCGTACCACTGAGTTGTTTCTGCGTGGATGGAATAAATATTTTGATCTGTGAAAATTGAGAAATCAATGCTATTAAATACCTTGGTGTTTTTCTGTCTACGGAAATTGAGAAATCAATGCTCTTAAATAACTTGATGCTTTTTCATCCTGTTTGTGAAAGAAAAAGCGAAGACTTCCGCTTTACTCCGAAGCAATCGACCGTCTAGTCTTCTCGATCGACACTTCTCGTTAATCTCCAAGTCGAACCATCTTTTTTCGACGTTCCTTGCGTAAAATCACGCAGAGCACGCTGCTTGCGATGCATATTCTCTCTCGGTTCGTCGGAAATCGGGAAACGTCAGCTTTGCTCTTGCAGGGAGCAGGAAGTTAGCTGACACACGCGTAACGAGATACGAGTGTTGCAGTGTTACTCGTGACAAGCGCGAATAACACAACGCCCCCACGCCCCTGTCTTCGTCACAGGCGACTCATTTAGAAAGTTTAAACTTGTACCCTCCGTCAAATTGTATTAAATTAAAGGCGTCTTGAATGTATACACGTGTCGAAGCTGCGGAACGTACTCTTCGCGAATAGCGCTGATGAGATTGTTACAGCAAATTCGATTGCGTCGAGACACGAGAAGGTCGCAAGCTATCCTGTTTATTACGCCCTTAGACGAAATAATTCCGAACGTCTGCAAGGAAAGTTTGCGTTTCGAGGCATCTGCTTGCGAAGCGTCAATTCCTTCCGTAGACAATAGCTCGGCTGTCGCGTTACTTGGCTATCTAAGTTTATGCACTCGAAGGCCTAGAAATACGGCACGGTTGCAGTTGACGTTAAAATAGACTGGGCTTAAATCATCAACTGGTCGAACGAAATAGCCTCTAGGCTTGTCGATACAAAGGTATAGAGCACGGAGGCAAGGATTCGCGTGATTTCCGGCAATTTGCGTGTTAAACTGCAGAAACTCGTGGATGTCTTTCGGAATAGCGGAACGTACCGTTGAACGTTTTCATTAGCTGTTGCGATCGCATCGATACCAACTAGGATTGCTTGCTCCGTCTAATCGACAACGTTCGGAGGGAAAGAGAGAGAGAGAACACGCACACGGGGCTCACGACACTTTCGTAAAGTATAAAGTATCGACCAAGGTAACTTCTGACTCCTTGTTTCGGCGTACTTGGGAACTGTAAAGAGCATTATCAACTTCTTAAATCGTTCCTCGAGAATGATATATACGCGAAGTTCGGCTTAGAGTTCACAGGCCACGGGGAGCTCGAAACGAGCCACGGCACTCGAAAAGGATGGAGAAGAAAGGAGCTGGCCATCGAGAACGCAATTGACAGATACAAGATGTTCGATCGACTCGCTCGACGAAGATACTTCCAACCAATCAACGAGTATTTCGACCAGAAGCAAGGTCTGTTAGCGATTCGTCGATTCCATTCTCGCAGATGTCGCGTGACGTGGATGAGAAATATTCTTCAGAACTAGTATCGTTTCGTTCGAAACGAGAATCAGCTATAGCTACACCTATCCAACTTTCGAAATATTATATTGTGCATTGTCACGCGATAGGATCGTATCGTTCCAATTCGCGAGAGCAGCTCTGGTTTCCATTAACTTTTTTCCCAAACGTTTCAGCTTCTTGCATACAAACGTCTCCAGTGATTATTACGATCGAGACGCGAAGATCGATACTCCGGCGATCAACGTGCGGAGTGGTGAACATTTTTAAGCGACAAAGACGTCTCGAGCAATCGTGGTTAAGCGAGACGCTTAAAAGTGGAACTACCTGCGTTTCATTCGCGTTGAATATTTTAAACGTTCCGGTTCAAAGAAATTAAACGCTGATTTGGATTCCAACCGTTTCTCTTGCATGAGTTTTACGCGACACGGAGGGTAAAGTAGGCTAATACGCTTAAAGATGGAATCAGCTCTTCCATCCAGATGCTTCAACAGTAATTAATGCTCGGAAACGCGAATTTATAATTAATCCAATTTCCACTAACTAGCTAATTACCTAGTTAATTTTTTCTTTCGATAGAGGATTTATAAAATTACGCAATAGAATATCCAATATTCGCTTGAACGAGACAGACGGATCTGGAAAAATGCTAACTATTATCGAGATTTAACGGGACATATCTATATCGTGCTCGTGTTTCAATTCAATTAGCAAATCACTGCTATCGATTAATGCTACGCTTTGTGAGCGTTATTAAATAATACCTAGACGAGGTTCGACATAGTTTCGAAATTGCGAACGTTACATTGATTTCTCCAATTTTATGCGAAAAGTTCAATTTAATTCAGTCGAAGTCACGGTAAATATAGAACCGCAACTATCTCTTTGCTCTCCAAAATTGTCATCACGACTCGAGTCTGCGCGGTATCTGTTTCGGTACACAGATCTGGGGGGAACGAAACGCGATGCTGGGACAGATTCGACACGTAGAACCGCAAAGGACTGATAGAACCAGAACTAATTACTATAATCCGGCTGCATCATTCGCACATATAATCGCCAATGGAAACATATCTCGTGCATGTGTGGAAATGCCCGCAAATTCAGGCATGCGAGGAACCAATTAAAAAAAAAAAATGATTTGTAACTTTGGTATTCTATTAGTTGTAAAAATAACTCTGTATTATATTTATCATGTATTGGTGTAACCCAGACCAAACCCAGTGTATTTTATATTTTACGTTTCCGTTGCAATGCACTTTCGCAGTAGTATGAGTCGGTCATTAGTCAGACGGTCGAACGTTCTATCGCGGTACTCGATGTTCAGTCACGATTAATAATAATTATTTCGTCTGTTTAGAAGAGGATACTTCTAACTAGAATATACCGATTCAGATTTCACATAATTTATTAAATTAACGCTGCAAAGGGTAGCGCGAGTTCTGCAGAGATTTCAGCTTATTTAAAATGCAAACATTTCTTCGACGCGAGCTTTCTGGGTTAATTGGATTCAGCGTGCGTCTTAAAAACACGGTACAAGCCAAAATTTCGTAACAACGAGTTGTTTAACTCCTATCCGACATTAAACTACGCGAAACACGTCACTCGAAGCGCGCTTGCATCGTTGCTTCTGTTTTTAGTGCGAGGTTACTCGTGCAGTATTTGCTAGCCAATGCTTTTATTTGGCAGAATTGCTGAAAACGTCAGCACTAGCAAAATAAATATATTACGAAGCTAAAAAAAAAATGATGTTTTATAGACAGCGCGTGTTTATTAAGTTTTGCTAGCGGTGAAACGTGGTAGAGAATTAAAAACGAGCCAAGTGCATCGTCTCGAAGATGCGCTACCTCGTCCCAAAGAGTCGTGCATCTTCGGCGCAGTTTCGTGGAATAATGGAAGAGAAACTTTTGACACCGCTAGCTCGTTCTTATCGCGTGACAAACCGTGGAAGAATCGTAATCCAGCCGGAGTGGGCCATGCTAAGTACCAGAGGGAAGTGGTTTATGTACGTAGCTTTGAACGTTCGGGATTACCCGAAACTAATTCTTTCCGCAGTTTAACCGCAATTCCGCAAAACCACTTTCCATCTTCCGCGAAGGATTAGCTCTGTTCTGAGCAACGGAGTAACGACGAAGGATCGTAGTTCGAGTTAGAAATCACGTTCCATCGTGTTTATCGGTTAATAAATTCAGGTGTCGAAGCGCGCGATATTTTCCGGAGCAGCCTAGTATGACGTTGGCCCTGTTCAAAGGACGATCGTTCGGATCACGACTTCCTCCTTTATCCGCGGGTCGGCGTCGGAGAACGTTTACCCATCGTGATTTAACACCGATACGCGCCAGAAGTGCCTGTTCAATAACGGAAGGCACTTCATTCTCTAACTATAAATTATACTGTTCGTTGGAGGCCATTACGTGATTTCCATCGGTGCAGGCTCGCCCCGTGCTATTCCACCTTGTTCGAAACGCGTTGGAAGTTAAACGAACCTAGAATAAGAACGATACACGAGCCATTAATTCTTGACTCGGGCCGTTCGACCGTGAGTACGGTCCGCGGAAATATTTGATATCCACTTGACGTTGTAGCGACCGACGAACGAAACGTTTGAATGACATTTCTACGGACGGAACGAATTGAATAGGGAAAAAAGATTTCGTAGCTGCCGGCATCGTGGAACTGTTCGAAAGTTAAAAAGAAAGAAACGCGGATCGATGGTAACCATTGTCTCGTTAATTAACGAGTTGAGCGTCGTTTAGCGAAACGCGTCGACGATACAAACTCTCTGCCAGCGTCCTTTCGATTTTCATTTCGCGAACGAGAATATCACACGATGCGCGACGTAATTACTGGCGCCAATAACGCGCTAGTTTTAATAGACCAAGTTTGTGTTTACACGCCTACATACGCCGCCGCTATTTACGACCCTAATCTTTTGTTTATAAGATTTTTGAGCTAGCGTAGATATCAATTGCTGTAATACAAAGCCGACGCCGAAACGATTACAAATGTATCGGGCTGGGAAGTAAACAGCTCTGGCCGCGAATCGATTCATCCTCATTTGCTGCATCGAAAGCTCCTTTGGAGAGCCAGCCACGGAAACGAGGGCACAGGGAAGGCTGCGTGCGTTCGCGGAAACCGACGGAGTTAAATTAGCATTTTAATTGAATGTACGAGTTTCAAGACACGTTTTTTGCGACGCCTGGCCACGCATCCACTTATTTTCGTGCGCCACCGCGCTTCGCGGAGCCGCGTGGGAAGGCGGTAGACGGGAAACGCGATGCTCGAAATTTATCGGGGCATTATTTGCCCTCCCTGTCAGAAGACAAACATAGTTAAGGAACTGGAAGACGTAATTAGAATTTCCGCGAGCGAGGATATTAATCCTAGGCACAGGGGCGTCGATCAATTCGCTCGGATTATTAATCGCGGATCTGGCTTTCCCTCTCCGACGTCGCGTCGCGTAACCCGCGATAAGGATAACGCGAGTCGCAATTAGGCGGTCGAAATTCGCTTTTCTGGAATAAGGGATCTTGTTATATCGTTCGCTGGAATTACAGTGTTTTACGAATGCGTGTAACACACGAATCAGAGCACGTTATTTAGTCCCTGTTTAATGCAAAATATATATTCTCAAAAATTCATATTCAATCGTATATTACATATCTCTAATCTATATTCAACAGCAAATTGCAACGTTCATACATCGAAGGAAGCCAGAATTCATGGATAATTTGAATACGTAATCGTTACATAAATATATGAATATGTATTTAAATACGTATTCCATCATTACGTGTCGTGAATAATGTATGGAGTTATAGAGAAACTATTTATTTTATGCAAACTAGGATTATTTCCTCATTATTTGTTCTGAAATTTATCGAAATGTTTGCTCGAAATTTACCACATTCGTTAATTAATCATTCAGTGACTTTAAATTCGTTGGTTCTTTGGATCCAAGACGAACGTTCGATGATCTTTGAATATTCACTCGGAGCAAGCAACCAGAGATCATGATCGTTATCCTAATAGGCATGCTTTACGATCCGCATTGTGCTAACAATTAATGGGATAGGCGCTGCATTAACAGGGTTCGTTAATGTTATCATTACCGTGATCTTAATTGATATAACAAGCCCGTTATATAATAGAATGGCGCGATATTGCAAGTGTACTGCCAGATACACATCCCGAACAGCTTGTCTCCAGCCATTGTCGCAAATGCGATATTCAGTTAAACGATCATTTTCCAATCTCTGCCATCGACTCGATACCGAATCGCGTACACGTGTTCCTATTGCGGCCACAAAACGACGAAAGAGAAACAGAATCTCTTTTCAGACGTAACACAAAGACGTCGCAGCGTTTAGCAAACACCGACGACAAAAATCGTGCAAACTACCCTCGCAGTGTTCTCGACGTTATTCTCGACTCGTGTCTCGTTCTCCCAGATTTACTCCCCGTTGAAGTTCCTCTCGACAGTGTCTCGGTGCGGGATTCCTGCACAATGCATCCGTAGAACCTGGGAGGTTGTCTGCGTTTACATCAAGACGTCCGAAAGACGGCGCGACAGACGTCTAGGCTGCGCCTGCAGACGCGCGCGTATATCGAAGGCGCACAGGGCGGAGGAGACAGGCCAGTCGTAGGAGGTTTGCAGTCCGTACGGGCGATGTAAATTTACGGGGTGACGGTGGACACGAGGACCGAGCGCATAATTCACTCGAGCGCATACGTGCTCGCCCGTGTACACGCGTTTACTCTTCCACGTGCGCACACACGGAGAACCCTGCACCTAGGCGCAGAAGCTGCACGCACCTGCGTGACCGACAACGGGGGAAATTCCACGTTCGCGAAAGGCCAAACTACGTATTCGCGGCCACGAGCCTGGGCATTAGACCGTTGATTTATTATCTGCAGCAGGGCGAGTCGACGAAATGCTCTTTGCTCGTTGACGTCCAAAAAATAACGAGATCGAGGAAAACTAGATTTTCCAAAAGTACTTTTCATCGCGTGTGACGCAAATCCAGGTAGTCAAGCTAACTCTACCGAACATTGCGTTTATCCTTCAGCGATATGTCTTGGTTTCCTTTTGTAACGGAATCCTTTAAGCGACGCTGCGTTATTACCTTTAGTTAACCAGCGAGGAGATACTCCCTGTATATTCCCTAAGGTTTGCACGTCGATCCCATCCAACGATCGAGATCTTGACGCGGAAATTGAACATGTACATAGATACAGTCGGAACAACGATACCGCGCAAGTGTGAATCGCACCGTTGAACACACGATATTACAGCGTCGTGGCAAACTCGGAAACCTGTTAACCCTCTGGTCACATCGATAACAATAGTCATCCCTGACAATGGAAACTCTGGCACGAACAGTAAAACTAAAGCGCGGCGATTTGATGCCATGTGTTCGAAACTTGTAATTGAACTAGACTGCCCCAAGTACGAGCACACATACAATAATAATACTCTGAGAACGCACGCCTAATAATTCCTTCTTAACACGTTGTTTCTTATATCGTCCCGGGTTTCATAAATTGAAATACGTAATGCAAGTGCAAACATGAGTTAACAATCTGTTAACATCAGCTCGTAAGGAAATAGTGGCGTTTCGTGAACATGTTTCTTCGCGTCGACTATTCCTGGGAAAACAGTTTCCGGTACGCTGGTCGAATCGATTCGAACGCGCTGATCACAGAAACAATATACATCCACAGCATTTATGCAACGAGTCGTTCGATCGGAGTCTTTGCAACAATAACGGTACACTTGCATATCGATTCGCGGTTTCCAAAGGCAGAAACACAGGAGCAGTTCGGTCTCATTGATTTCAACAAGTTCCGTTGGTAGTTATCGGGTGCTCGCGACGATACTGCCAGCGGAATCGCACGCAACGTCGCACGAGGGATGTTTTATTCCAATATAGAAATTCGCATACAAACGACGCGAATTGCGAGACTATTCAGCCACAAAGAGAATTAAAGCGAGCCTTGGCTCGATTGTCTTCCGTGAGCCCGGGATCAACGGTGCGCCAACACCGATGTAATTAAACGTATGGCACAATGCATAACAAGTCCTTTGACGGCATTGTAACCGAACGTTCATTCAACACATCGTACACCGTAAGTTTCGATAGAAATTTAGTAGTGGTTGTTGGAACGATCTCGCAGCACCAATTCGTTGCCTCTTATCGAGTCGGTTGGCGTACAAAAAATACACTTCGGTATCTTCCGAGCAAGTAAACGGTTAACGTAGCACGTTTCCAGCGATTCGAGCGTAAAGCGTATAAACGTACACTAACTTCCAAATGTCTCCCTGCGTTTGCAATTCAAGTTTTTTTAGCACTGGACGCGTATTTCCCCTCGACGGTCATGAAACAGCAGTTCAGAGGGGTATTCGCCATTCGAGGAAGGATGCCAACTTCGCGGAGGATCGCGGGGCAGAAGAACAAGCCAGCTTCGTTCTCTCATTTGCCATTTGGGAAGGAAATTAAATGATTCCACCCTATTTAGTCGAAAGCGAGGCGTAACGAGTTTGTTTACACCTTCGCGTGTCCACGGTTCCCATTGTCTGGCGCACGTATGCTTAATCCCCTGCTCTGGCTAACGTCGGCACAGGAATTGGAAAGGAACACACAAATACGGTCGACGCTTCGTTTGAACGGTTGTTCTCGTGCCAGATGCAAAGAATCTCTCTGTGCAAAGAATCGAGTTGGTTTTTTTCGCGAGGGAATCGCGCTTCCAAAAGGTACAGGGTTTACTTTAGTGGTTTCGGTTCACCTGTCCCCGCAAACATCATGATTACATTGCCACGAGAACAGGAAAAAAAGAGGGGACGCGTTCCGTTCCGCCATCACATTTCAGGAATGTAATTTGGAAGGTATGCACCGCACCACCGCCGAATCCAATTTGAACAACCACCGGCTTCGCCCCGTTCTTCTGACTGGAATATCTCGAGGCGGTAAATTTCCCCGTGACCATGTCCCCGAAAAGAAAAAAAAGGGAAGGAAACGTGCGTAGACAGCGTCCAGTTTCGTTGTAATTAAGTGTACGCTTTGAAAAACAACGGTACGCGACGTGTCTACGGGATGTAGAGGCGACAGTGAAATATACTTGTCGCGGGATAATGAAATATAAATTCTGCGAATTGTTTCCTGCGAGAAAAATGTAATAACCGTGTAGGTCGGAGTGGAACGAAACGATCCAAATTGTACGACTGCTTTTCTAACACCGGGAACACCTCTCCGTTACTTCCCATTACGCGAGTCGTTCGCGTATACCTGTTGCCTTAAATTTGCTCGCAACGTTCGAAGAATTTGCATGTTATGAGAAGTTACACGTACGCCGACAGGTCGAAGCTTTCGAAACACGTGCCGAGGATTACCATGAAATCACATCTTTTCTTACTTTAGTACATCATTACGGTGTCGCGTTACTTTGCATACTCATTCCGCATCGCGTGCGAATCAATTTCAGACCGGCACGAAGCGTCGGATATTGCATTTTTCGTAATTATGATGTCCCCGAAGAAAGGAGAATTTCATCGACCAGAAAGGGTTACCTTCTCGAACCACCAAAAAAACCTTGCGTTATTTCAACATCGATGCATAGAGATGAATAATAAACACGTTGTGCGAGTACCATTCGTTCGCAGGTGTCGCCCGCCAATTTTCGGAATAGCCTAGCTCCCAAACAAAGCCGCATTAAAAAAAAAAAATATATTTCATGTTTTCGAATCGTTCCCACCCGAAGAATAGTCCCGTTGTCTGCTGTACCATAAACTACGGTCAACTCGGTTCGAACCAAAAACACGGGCAACAAACGATAGCTGTTTCGAAAAGCAACGAAACCGACACCATGATGCTCGTTTAAATTTCCAAACACCTCTCGTGAATCAGGAATGACTTACGCGTTACAAGAACATCCCACGCCATGAAACGGACTGTTTAAATGGCCCGCCACGGGGCCAGTTATAAGTGGCTTACCGGTATTGCTAGCGTAAGCTCCATTATTCGACTTCCAACGAACGAGACACTTCTCTCGATCGTGCTCGTTCGACTAATACCGTTAATTACTCTCTCGTTGAGGACGCACTCCGTGACTGGAGTCGCCTAACGAACGCTAATTGAACGCCGCCGTGACATCGTAATGCCAAGAATACCATCCGATCCGTCTGGCTATCCCTCTTTCTGGTCCAGCCCTTGGGTCAACTACGAGGATGTTGCTCCTATTAACACCGCCTCGATCCAACGATCATCGATCCTCCGATTGGCTCCCTTTAATTAACTCTTGCAGGAAGAAAGGAAGAAAATCTAAGAAGAAAGGCGAAACGTGAAAGGAATTTACTCGAATATGTCGGTTAGAAATGTATTTTCCTTTATTTAGTTCTCCTCGAGGTATGTTTACGGTAAACCGTCGCGGATGAAACGAATAGCAGAATTTTGATAGCAAACCCTTAGTTTATCGACGTATGCCGTGGCTTTCTCCGCATACATACGCGTAAGTCATCCATAATTCGACCCAAAGGCAAGCACGTGCTCCGCGTAAGGAATTAACCAGGCGAGATTCGGATGTAAAGCGCGGCTCGCTTGTTCTCTCGACGACAATCGCCGACCGATCGAGGAGATTGTTCGAGGAAGCATTGTCTCTTAAGAGATGGATACCGGATCGATTGATTACGTAACCCCCATCCGTAACCTGTAAGCTCTTGGGAGCTTTAACCTTCGCCGGGGAGATCGCGAGCTTTGCACGCAGGAGTTTGATGGAACGTCGGGATTAAGCAACCATTGTGTAGCATAGCCAGCGTGGACATCGACGGATCGTGCAAACATACCGAGCCGCGCGAGGGCAGCCTCGCAACATCGATGGATCTAAAATTGAAAAAAGGAATGGAAGGCCCGTCGTTTGCTTCCCGTTGGAACGAGGCTCCCTTGAAAAATCGTGGAGAAGGCGCTTCGAGGAACGATGCGTTCGATGGTACGCGATCAGCCAACGATGATTCGATTTTTAATGAAACGGAGGAAGACTGGAAGTTGGTTTAACGGAAAATCGAGGAAGATATTTGATAAAATTTCGCGCCAAGGGACACGGAGAAAGTGAGATGAGATAACGATAGGATTACCGAACGCGGACCATCGAACGCTGTACCAGTTTAATTAACTTTATATCTCCGGGTTGTTGTTACGGATTCGACGCTGTGCTATGTAACTCGAACTACGTCGAGATTGTTCGCAGCTGGCTCTTGAGTGACTTGGATTACTTTGAATATATTTCAGCCGGCTTGAAAACAATCTTTCGAGGGCTCGAATTGCGAATCAGATTCGCGAACGGTAACAGTTTGATTAAAGAACGAAGACGCGATCGAGACTGGAGCAAGATTTTCTTTCCTAAGATGAATAAAAACAAAGAGTAGCGTCTATCGAAAGACAAATATTTATCGTAGGTAGATTTTGGGAGAGAAACTTGGGAAACGAAGAAGTTGATTCATCGTTTCCTAGAAAGTAACGAACTACGCGATCGACGTTCTCCCGTGCGCAGCAGATCCCGCGAAGTTTGACTATTACACGGTCACGTTAATTGCATACATGCGTTAGGTATACGGCGAGCAGATGAGACACAACAACGCGTGTTCTTGTTAAGGTTAAGATTAGTTAGCTGCCTGCAACGAAGTAGGAAGTTTACTTCCGCCGCTTCGCTAGACGGAAACGCCATCGACTTCGTTTCAACGACAGATCCGAGAATGCATTCCCCGTCATTCTAATTAGCCGACCCTTATTATGTTTCTCGTTAATTGCGTAATTACACGGGATTCGGAAAGAACGTAGTGGAATTTTTCTAATTAGAAGACAAACTTCGCTCTCCTGTTACTCGGGAACGAGTTCGCGTGCAGGGGTGTCTCTTATCGCGTGGAAGAGGGCGCAAAACACAAACGACGAAACAAATTTAAACGAATTTAAACGAATACTTTAGTACGACCTTCTGCCCAAGTTGTTTACGAATAAGGTAATTCATCGGGTGTTGAGCTCTCCCGTGTCCTCGCATGCTTAAATTCAATTACAGCTAGAGGAACGCGGAAACGCTCGGCGTTAGGTTAAAGGATCTACTCGAAGGAATTAGAAGCCAGACGAGAGAACTCGCACGAATAGAGACTGATGGAAAGCCGTTTAGCGACCGATGTGGAAGGTGACGCCGCAAGCATACTGCTAGCTGACACTGCTAACCACGAAGTAGACATAACTGTCACTCGCAACAGCAGAGTGAACGTGAGTTCGTCCCTGAACACGGTGCGCGAATGATAAAAAAAGTGCAAGGAAGAAATTTCCTTAATATTTCCTTAATTTTTGAAACAATTCTTTGATACCTAACCAACGATGGTCCGTTGGAACGTGCTTCAAGAGCGGCTTCTACGAGAATCGAAGGAATCCTTGGGTTCATACGTACCGAAGCGAGAGAACAAAAAAAAACAACTGGCAAGTTTGTAAGGAGATAAAGGTAAAACGTGAAGCATGATACACGTCTCGACATTACGAAGGTCCGACGTGTCGCGCGTTGCTCGTCCTGACTCTTAAGTAAGTGCAAAAAGTGATACCGTGTGATAGAATAACTTGGCGAGTGTCTTCGCACGGTTGGATGAGTTTTCGAAGCTGCTCGGCAGGAAACGAAGATGTTGAAAAGGCAAAGGGGATACAGGTCAAAGGCAAATGGTCCGATGAATATGCATTCGAACAAAGAGACAACGGTACGGAACGGAAAATGAAAGAAGGAAAAAAGCGATGTGGCTAGCGGACACTCCGAACCATTGTCTTCTAACAATCGGACGTCTCGGTACACTTAACCGAAAGCAAACCTTGTTTCGAATTATGGACTGTACAGAAGTTGTAAGAAGCTTGTAACTATTGCTGATCTGCCGATTAAAAATGTGGAACATCCAGAAGGATAGCGCCGTATTTAGACATTCACTCATGCGCTTTAGCACGCGTTACGTAATACGGGCAGAGGAGGAGTTAAACGTGTTAAATATCTAAATTGATTAGTTTGTAGTCGACTGTTACGCAAAGTAAACCGCTTGGAAGAGATTTAACAACTTCGTTTCCTGGTGAATATCAATGGTTTGCGTAGCGTTGCAGATCGATCGAGCTTTTAAACAAAAATGGCGTTGAGGGTTGAAGCGTCCTGGTACCTGAGGAAATATATACAATGGCTTTGAAGGATTTTGGAAGTAGTAGAGGGGGTGACAGGGTAAGGCAAGGTTTAGGAAGTTTCGTGGAGGATCACGCTGGATTCGAGGGGTAAGGGTATACACTGTTTACAGAAATGAACTGCGCAGTGTTTGCGATCGACGAGGGCTCGGAAAGGCCTTGACGATAAACTACCCCTCGTTAGAGACAACAGAAGCTACGCTTATTTTTCCAGCTGCGACTAAACTGGGGAGCTTATCGATGTGCGACAATTAAAAGGATGGTTTACTCTTATTCGTCCTGTGGATTTATTCTGCTCACGCAGGGAGACCGAAATCACATGATCCGTTTTCTTGCGAGTTTTTAACTCTCCCTGAAAAATTTCAAAAATTCAAAAATATAAAATTTCGTTCATTCGCTTCTATTTACACCTCTTTTCGCCATCCACTGTCGTCGATAGTATGTTTTAATAAATAATATCAACGGTATAAAGCAAATAAGCGTCGCATTGAATTGTTTAATTCAGTCCACTAACCAACAGTTTAATCCTTGAACCGCTCAGGTACGGGCGAAATCTAATCCTGCGTCCTGCGAAACCACCAACGCAGACAACATTCATCACCTGAGCTTGTCCCGAGATAAGATTACGCCTGAACGCTAAACAAATGTCCTCGTCATTTCTCCTGTTCCAATTACTCCTACGCACTTCCACCCTCGTCCCTCGTCAGTCGTTATTCCAGTATTTACTTCCGCCTTCTGTACAATTCTATACTTTCCCTCCATCGATCGTATCGCGGCAAAGCATTGCTGGCCTCCGACTCGGCTTCCAGACGGCGACGTATCGCTTTGCCCGAGTGCCGCTCGAGCGAAAAAGCCGCACGACGCGCATGAAAGTATCGTTCAAAACGTGCTTTGCCGCTCGAACACGTATCCATGTCCGTGTGTTGCGCGAAAGCCCCGAGCACTGGGAGCAAATACGTGCATCCGTGTCGCCTGCTCTTCCCTTTGGCTCCGCGTCGATGTCGCGTGTGTGCCGGTGACGTTTTGCAAGCCAACGGTATGTAACCAACAGAAGGAATCTTCCGATCTTCTCGTTCGTTTCCTGAGGATGTTGCACGGGCGCACCGTGCGACAGGGATCGATGCGGACTGATTTTCCTGAAAAACTAACAGCGTCCTCCGTTCGCGAACGGGACACGATTGCATCATGCATGAAGCTATTTATCAGGTTGTCTCAAAAGTTCTTTTCGTGCTCTCCACGCTCCGAGGCTTTCTAAGGTCGCAGGGGCCATGGTTGGTTCTCGGGAAAGCTGGCTGGTGGGAAAGGGTGTGGTTCTCGGCGAATAGGGTTATCGTCAGATCGAGTTATCGAGGGAGCTGGAACAAGCTGTCTTTCCGAAGAAGGTCAGAGGTGCGGAGAAACGCTTTTGGGCAAAAACAGCTATTTCACGAAGGACCAGAATTTAGGAAAAGTTTAGTCTTGTCGGTTTTTGATTCATTTTTTAACAATAGAATATACTTTTCTCAGCATTTAGATTGATGTCACTCAGTCGTTTACAGGAAGTCGCTTCCGTGTAAAATTGCCGGTCACCAATGTGTTAATAACGTGTATTAGTTTAGAATCCACACGAGTTGATGGGTTATCGAGATAATCTTGGGGTTTTCCGTTGGTAACTTTGGTTAATCGCTAAATCACTTTCTAGGAGCCTATCGGTGAGACATAATCGAAGCCAGGATTAAAGTCAACGCGTGTCTTCGGCTAATGCATTTACGAACGGTGCACGAACACTTTATCTGCGCCAGCCCATCAGATCTGAAAACCCACCCTCCTCATCCTCTGGAAACTGAATTCTCCTCGCGAGCTTACACATAAATCAGTAATTAATGTTCTCTCATCCTCGTCACGAATTCCTTCTGTAACAGACGTTCAACGTGTGATCGAATTACGTAAAATTTCTTGAAAAATTTTAGAGACAAGGTCGATCAGAAACAAACTCTAAAGTCAATCTTGGAAGCATCGTTCGGTGTTCTGAAGTTATTTGAACGATAAGGTGTACAGTAATTAACTGTTTTTCATCGATATTATTAATGATGGGCAACGCGGTGAGTACGCGGTAAGAACTATCTTACAACGTCTAAATAGATTAATCACAGGGAAGTTCTGACAGTTTGATGTGCTAAGGGGTAGATTAGAAACTCGAACACGAAAGAAACTAAATTAAATCGAGAGGAACACGATTTTCGCATTCCGTTCGACGCACTCTGTTGTTTAGCCTGGCAGAAATAGCGTAAATAGCGTAAGCTCTGTTGCTTTAGCGATTTCGAACTCTTCGGGGTGGAGTTGCTCCCTTCCTGTAAACCTTGTTCATCGCCACCTCAGGAAATTGAACGAAAAGTTCGGTCGATCACAAGAAGCGTTCAAATTCGCAAGTTTCGATCTACCTGTATCGAGTTTACCTTCTAGCAAGTTTCTAACACGCAAATGGGTTCAGTGTCTTCTTCGAACGATTCAATGCAGTCTTCCAATTTCGCGCACTTTCCGTTGGAAGCTGTAAACAAAATCCTGGACACCAGTGGCGAGTCGGTTTTTGTGGAATTGGTACCGTCACACATTCGAAACGAAATTCAATATATTCAGTAATTTACTGTCGTTGCAATTAAACTTCGATGAAATTCTCTTGTCGCATTTGGTTACGTAACAAACATTTTTTAATTAAGTTCCGTGGAACGAGGATGCTGCGAGTTCGTTTTATCTTAGCTGCGAAAACAAGCCAAGTGTGGCGCAATCAATTTAACGATCAGAAATACGAGGATAAGTCTATCTTGTAATATTTTCATTATAATTTTATAACATATTCAATTATAACGAACAGAATGAAATACTGTCCCGCACTAACACCTGTCAAAATTTCCATCTACTTTCTTTCTAATCTCGAATACTCTCATACGTAAACGTAGAACCAGCAGTGTATGAAAGATCGCAGAAATAGATAAGGGAGAAACTCGTTTCTCGATTCCATTACCATAATCTCCTTTAAAACATATTTCACTGATACTCGGAAAGATTTATTCCGAAGATAAATTTACGATAGTGGTGAAACAAATCCGATGCTACTAGAGAAGTAACGCATCGCCTCCTGTAACTCCGAGCAAAGATTTCTCGTTGTTAACTTGCCTTAGTGAAGGAAAAATATCGATAAACTAGACATTTTTGATACATCGCTGATTCTCGAGCACTGTTACATCTGCTGATCTCATACCCGCCATTTGCTCTTAATTCGCGGATCGATAGCGGATTTTACCTTTTTCTTCCGAGGACGTCAAAGACCCGATCACCAGGAAAACGAGGGGTCATTAAGGAAGAGATTGATGTACGCGATGACGTTTCCAGGGAATATAAAACCATCGTTCCGTAAACGAGGGTGGAAAAGTAGAACTCCGTCGATAGTTAATGCTTCTCGCCGAGGAATCGATGAACAGAAAAATCTTACTTAGCGATCGCTGTTTTATCCCGATTGCTTTTTCTAGTAAGACATAGGGGAGAGGTTGGGAAGAAAGGGACGAAGTAATTTCTGTCCAGGAGGAAGACGAATCAACCAAGAACGGATTAAGTAGAGTTTCTTGTTCATAATCCTTTCGTATAAAACGACGAGGTCTCTAATAGACAATCGATGAACTGTAAAAAAATTGTACCTTGTGGAATATTACATTTCCAGTGCGATCAATTGATTGCATGGAATAGAATCTTTATTGGGTGCTGGATCGTGTTTCCGATAAATCGAGATCGCTGTATTTAAGATATCGTTAATATCGCGAATTCGAGGCAAGCCAAAGTATTATTTGGCTTATAGAGTTTTAAAGTTGTAACGAAATCGCGAATGGAAAATCATCTGTAGCAAATTGAAAACATTGTAATTTTTATGCGTATCACCGGCCACTCAAAGATACGATGCATTTATTATTTCAGTGGCATTCGTTCGATACGTTTTAACATGCAGGGATCGAATCACATCACAATTTCATAAAAAGTATTATATTTCGTGCCTCGAAATCGAATGCTTTGAAATGCAAATTCTGAAAAAACGAACGGATACGTTAATGGAGTTCGATTTTAACCGTCGGACGAGTTGGACATGTTTACAAACGTGGAGCGGAGTAGCGAGCCAGTGTTTGTACAGCAATAATACAGACCGCGAGAAAATGATTGCGCACACGTTTCCAAATTAACGAAGGGACGACTTGCGAATGGAAAATAGATCATAACTGTCACTGAGCCTTACGCAGACAAGTTGGGATCACTGGTATTCATTGTTACCACTAAGGAAGGGCTGGAAGCAAAATTTCATAGGAATGTTGCCCTATAAAGGGTTAACAACCCCAGTTATTTTTAGTACTCCAACTGAGTTACCCCAATCGTAGCGAAACTCCATATTTCATCGCGCAACCAACACCGGCGTGGTGCATTCGAAAATATTGAACTTGTCACTTTCGACCCTCCCGTGCTAGCCTACATTTACCTCGCTGTTCGATAGTCGCGCTCCAAGTATCTTTGAGGCAATATTTTAACATGAAAGGGCGGCCAATATCGCGCGAAGCGCAACACAAACTTTCCCGACGAATCCAAAAATCTACCGACAAACGATCCGTTATACGACAGAAATAAATTCGATCGATGACAATCTCGTCGTTCGCGAGGAGAATTGATACCTTTCGTAGGAGAAAGGCTTTTTTTCCGAGGTGTCACGAGATTCGGGTAAAATACGTAGCGGCCGCGTCTTTCGCGCCGTACCGATACGACGATCGATTATCTCTCGACAGATATATTAGACAGCCGTTTCCTCGAGGATCCCGGTTCTGTCGGTGAATGTGTACGCATCAATTGACGTGACGGAGTGGTGTGGTACATAAATTGAACGAAAACCAACAACGTCCGTCAGCCACGGACCGAGTCACGCGCGCGCGCGGTGAATTATGGACTCGTTTTTCCGATGTTATTCGCGAGTGCGATTATGATGACATGCCCGACGTGACCGGTCGTTCCCTCTGTGTTTTATGGCCTAAATGCGAAAGGATTGTCGCGCGGGTATTCACGCCATACAAATCATCGCGCGGCCAATTCCCATTGCCAGACTAACGGATGTCGATTGCGTACGCGAATGATCCTGACACTCCTCGAGCCCTGACTTTCGCGAAAACAGTCCGTAACGAAGACAGAGGTTTAATCGCGAACAGGATCCCCCAGAAGGGCCGTTGTGAAACGAAATTACAACGAAGTATACAAAGCGCCGTAGAAATGTTCTATCCTCTCGTCTATTATCCGGCTCCTCTCGAAGAAACTTTCTGATCCTTGTGAACTAAAACGTAAATAGCCGGAGCTCCATTCTGATGCGATAAACCTACTAACAAGGGAAGTTCGCCGACCGAGATATTCAGAAAATTTTACAACATTGTTTGCAAGTAAAGTAGTTCGTTTGTAACGCAAAGCTGTTTTTGTTGGTGTCACGATACGGTTCGAAGGGTTGAAATCACATCTAGAAAGAGATCCTTTTCTTTCCAATTCCCTTTCCAGAATTTGTCATATCACTTTCTAATATACACGCACTTACGACCAACCGTGAAAGCCTTAACCAAAGGTTTCGATACCGCGGTAATTGCAAAGTGCACGAGAAACTGCATCGACGGCACAGTTACTCACGGTAGCGCGACATTAATAACAATAGCCCTCTTCGTATCAGGATTAATAGCCATTCAGCGCGCTTTAAATTCCCGTTTTAGCACGCACGCGATCCTTTTATCGAGGCTGAAACTTAACGACTTTTAGCGGCGCGACGCCGACGTTATAAATGACGCCCGACCGTGTCCTTCTATTGCGAATCCGCGCGCGAAGAGAGCCGATAGGGAGCGAATTACCGCGCTGACTATGTTCGCTAATTTCGATTAAGTCTCCTTTCGCGCTGATTACCGCGTCGTCCTCGCGGTCATGTTGTTCTCGGGTTCCATCGACCACATTCCGCGCCACGTATCGGCCCAACGAGTGCTTCAAAATATTCTACAAGCAGAGTTTATTCGCATTTTCAACATTACAAGATGTCACTGATCATCCATTGCATTTAGTAACATCTTGGCATTTAATTTAATAATTGAATGGAAACTTTCGAGGTTTGCTGTGCAAACGTTTGTCTATCGTAATTAGCATATTTCGATGAAGCTTGGGTAATATTTTCATGGAAAAATAATGAAACTGAAATTTTCAGGCAATATTTTTAAAATGTTGTACATTCTAGGTAGCCGTACCTCATTAAACGACAAACGAAGATCTTTCTCTCTGGTCGTCCACAAGCCTCCACCTCGTCTTCTTGATTGTCTCTTTACCGAAGATTCATTTCCCACTCTATTACTCTAATTTATTCGCTGAGCACCGACCTGACCACGCAGCGCAGCAAACTACCCCTCGATGACTTAGCTTACCAAGACGACTGTCGTAAAAATGCCTTCTTCCAGACTATGGACTGGGAATGTTTGCAACGGAGCCACCTGATGCGTCTCTCCTCTTATTATCTTTCTGTTTACGCTGTTGGTCTCGAGCAAAGGATTTAACTTTCTTGTTTTCTCGGTATCTTCATTATCGCGGAATATTCAGCGAGTATTTCAGCGAGGGAGGTGGGCATGGAAAATACAATTTGCACGAATAGTTATTAATACCCTGCCTTAAAGGGACTAGGCAGCGGAGGTACTAAAAGCGTGCACGCAACTAAAAATACAGTATCCTTGAAATACTGTTCCTCCAGGCTCCACCCAGGGTACATTTTGCAGCCAATGATTCTGAAAGCTTCATCGTGTATTTCGAGAACTTCACAGAGTTTCCACGGTTCGATTTCTTTTGAAAACTAGATGAAGTTTCTCCTTTTGCGTCCGCGCTTGTACGTATGAAAGCTTTGTGAGCGAGCTGACTAATTTAAATGCGTAACGAGTTCAATTTCATTTTCCTTCCCAGAAAGTAGTTAGAGGAGAGATAGGTTCTGTCGAATTAATTTCTCAGCATCTTGGGGTGAAATCGGCTTTCAGGTTAAGGAGATTGGAGGTATAGAGAAAAATAATTACTGTAAATTGTGTTTCGCGAAGAAATTCATGTCGCCGCGGACTCGTAACGAAAATAATAAAAAAAAGTATTTTGTCGTCGCTGAACTTCGCGACTTCAAAGTTGAGAGTGGTATTACTGCTCGGCCCGTTAATATTTTAATAACATACGGTATATCATTAAGATACGACTTGATTTCTGAAGGTAAATTGGATTAAATTTATTTAATATCGCTAAAGATGCCAACGATATTGGTCGGAAAGGTTGCATGCAATTTGCTTTTGTCCGTAGCAGCTAAATTCGATGAATTATATTCTTACGAAGGGACGAGCACCTCGCTTGTTATTTTAATTTGCAAATTCAAATACTGTATCGCGAGCATCCTCTCTTGTAGCAAACACAAATTACACCTCGACGAATACTTTTTATTTCACTGAATTTAATTTGCTGCTTTGTCCAATTCTCGCCGTAATTGTAATAAAAATCTATTTAACCTGTATTCCGTATGCATGACGAACGTAAAAGGGAATTAAATATTTATTTTATTCAAACTAGAGACGCAAGGTCTAATTTTTTCTCGAAATAATAGAAAACTCGTTGGATAGAGATTTTATATTTCGAAAACCCAGGCGGTGTAGTTAGCGGTCATTGAACCCCGACGTTACAACATAGAAAATACTGAGTCAGGGTTGGTTACTGCAATTTTGAACGGAACAAACAGTAATTTAAGAAAGGAAAGGGAGCGGAGCGTGGCGGCAGGAAAGAAAGTCGACGTCCGGAAGCCAGGAAAATACTCAAATGCCGCTGCAGTCACAAACGTGGATTGGAAGCATGCCCGATCGCGCACAAAAGTATTTAATTAAGGATTACAGACGGCCGGTCGAATAATAACTTCTTTCGCGTAACCGTAACGGACCTTGCGATGGCAGATGTTTTAGTTTGCGTGAACTTTACCCCTTTAAAATTCAAATTAAGCGTTTTTCCCGCGCACAAAGAATCTGCTTATATTAAGCATCTGCATACCAGACTTCGATACTTTCCTTCGGTGACGATGACTCGTATTTTAAGGCTTTGCTTCCAGGATCATATACGGTACTTTTTAAAATAAATCGTTGCAGGATTCAGTCTTCGTGTATCAGCTTCTCGGTTCTGGTTAAATCTCGCTCGTATCTGTGATTTTTGATCACATTTCAGACGTTTAGAAGCACGGTGCAACGCCTCACGGGGTACAGACGATTAAACCGCTAACTCGAGAGACGTCGGAGCCGCGGCGTCCTCGGTGAGTGCGTAAATCAACACGGGGTATATCTCGAGAACGCGTTACAGGAAGCGCGGCGGAAGGCCCGCAGAGTGTTCTCTCACACGTATGGAATTCCTGACGCTACGTCGTCGTAATTTTCTCGTCGTTCGCGTGTGTCTGTGCACGTCAGCAGCCACGGAAGCGAAAGTTTCGCGTCTCGGGCGCGGCAGCTTGCGCGGATCCTCCTCGACGTGCAGACGTACACCGGCGTCTTCGCGTTTCATCCAACGGCAACTTTATGGATTCTCTTCGGGGACAGAGACCACAAATTGAATCTCGCCACGGAGAGACCCTCCGTCGCGATCCGATTTTCACTTTTCCAGGATATCTGATTTCACGAACGATACTTCGGACTTTAGATTTAACCGAGAACGCGAGTGATTGTCCCGTCAGCGTTACATAAAGCAAATTCACGCGACTAAACCCTCCTGTACTCTAAGAAAATTGAGATGAGAAATCATTCGTGCAGATCATATTTTTCATTTTCTGCAACCAGTTACGGTAGGAAGGAAAATGAGAAAGATGAAAAGAAAACACGTTCTCATTTCACTGCATTTTCTCTTGTATTTTCTCCACTCGAAAACGGAGAGACTTGTTTAAAAGTTCCAGCAACGTGAAAGTAAATGTGCAAGAGAAACACATCGATAAAACAGGTGACGCGATAACACATCGAAACGTTATAACATACAAGTGCTTCTATGTTGTTCGATGCGTGTTATTTGCCATACCATTTTCCTCTCGTATCTGGTTTTCGAAACGCGGCAGTTTCCATTCGGTCGAAACTCTGTTATCCCATTGATGATTAAATATTACACAACTGGAATTTAAAAGGAGGAACAAAGATTCGAGAAAAAATTGAAGTAACAAGGATGAAATCGAATTGGGGCGAAAAAGAGCGCGGGATTCGTGATCCAAGGGATTTCTAGTACCGTTAAAGGACTAGTTTATTGGACCATCCGTGGAAGACTCGTGACCCCAAACATTGGCCAGAAGCCAAAGCTAATTACAACGACCGCGGTTCTCTCTTTCTTCCCAGGGAGGATGATCTAAGGGAGGATACCATCCAACTGTCGACGTGGTCCATCTCGCCCATCTCTAGTTAGCGTTTGCTCGCGAATTGCTAGCTATTCTTGAGTTTAGGTCTTCCAGCGTACGATTAATCTATCGACACCCACATTCAGAGAGTTTCCACACCTCGAGAATTAATATTTCCCAGTGATAAACAAACGCCCCGCACAAAGCACCCAAGAACACCGCGTCGAGGAATTTTTTAGCGCCTGTTAGTCACTTTTTTTAAAATTTTCCCATTTTCGTTGCGCGAATAATCTAGAGTTTCGGCCCGGTTTCTAAAATCACTGGGTCTTCATGCTTCGGTAGGAACGTTTTATGCCCCCCGAGTGTCGCTACCCCGAAAATGATCCCGGCCACTCGCCCGTGCGGTGAAACGCCTCGCTGGAACGTTAACAGATTTTTCTACCATCCATCAGTCAGGGTCTTTTTACCGCGTTCTGGAAAAAAAGCTCGAACGCGTTGCGCGGCGTATTCATATCGGCGGTTCTTTTACCGCCTCAGACAAGGGAACTGAATTAAAAAACACACGGCCACGCAACACGTGCACGGACGCACACAACCCGGCGCGTACCTGGCGCGCTGTCCAAGAGACAATCTCCGATAATGGACCGAGCGAAACGGAACGTGTTTTTGGTGTCCCTTAATGGGTCCATTGTGCCGCGTATCGTGACGGTACAGCCGGAATCGAATACAGTTTCGTTTACAGCAGGGGCTCTCAAAGGTGCCGCGTGGGAGGGTTGTATCTCTTAGAGGCCACCTTTTTTTAAAGAAAGAAGTCTCTTTGGTGAAACTTTTCAAGTTAGACCATAAAATCTGTTTATAAATGGAAACGTCAAGTTTTCGCGTTGCTTGATATAGAACGTAACGCGAAGCCAATAGTCGAAGTGGTATCGAGTGATTGCGTGGAGCAACTGTACCTAAAATGGAAAAAAAACCTTTATCAAAATACTTCAAATTGAATCGAATCGTCTGTCCGTAAATAGAAACGTTGAAAAACGGATTTTATGATACTTTGTTATGCTGAATAACGTGAGGTCAAAAATGAAAACGGTAATTGCGTGGAGCAACTGTACGTTACGTGGCGACTACGTGCTGTTATCCTGCTTCGTCTCGCTTTATTTTTGTGGAAATTCCGACTTTTTAGAGCGCGGAGTAAAAAAAGGGTTGGGAAACGCTGTTTCAAAGCATGACCAGAGGCCGTTGGAAGGGAAACCCGTGGAGAGTCGTTGCGTATCGCACGCATCGGTCTGATCTGGAACGGGGCTCCAGGCGACCTATACCTTCCGTTTCGAGCCGTGCGCTTTCAAATCGACTTCCCGACGTAACGAGATCGCTCCTGGGTCTCGTTATTCTGTGCCCGGTTGTTCTCCAGTCGTTCAGCGTCGCCCCTTCCTCGGCGATATCGAAGTTGGAACGAAGTCTGTAACACGCTCAACCGCGTAGTTGAAACAGAGGAAGAGCCAAAGGGTGAAAGGACCCGATAGCATACGAAGACAGCGTTGCTGCCGTCTCTGTCATCGTAACTTCCGGTTCCCAGGGAATGAAGCTCGTTCCACGGAAGTAACGGTTCTGCTAATCGAGCCCCGGCTCCTTCGGGATCACGGATGCCTCAAAGTACTGTTTTCCTCGTACCCTCTCTCTCTCCTATCTGTCTACCTCTCCCTGTTTCCGTTCGTTCATCCCCGTCGGTATCGTCCTTTCCCTTTTGATACCAGACGAATGCTCTTTCTTCTTTTTCTCCCTTTGATATCAGTGCTCGTCACTTTTTCTCTCCTCCTTTTTCGTTTTATTACCGCGGAACGTCGAGTATTTCGCGTCTCTTTTTATTAACCACGCAGAACAAGGGACACGAAACCGCGTCAAAGGCTTCGATGAATTATCGATTCCCCTTGGCAACTATGAGGGTCTAGGGAACGCTCGGAAATATAGTTATCCGCTCGATCAGAGATACGTGGGTTTGATATCGCTCTAATTGTACGAGAAATGTAACTTTCCGATAGACCGGCTAGGTAAATGCAAGCCGGGATACTTGGCAATCCGATTAACCCTTTCACCGAGGAGGAATTGGACGTCGAGCACATATCATATCAGGCTTAGGGGCTTTGTCCGGTCTCGGGAGTCTAAAACTCCAACTTCGTCGAACCTTCATTTCTGAGAAACAAATGCGATCGTTTGAAATTTACAAAGGTGGATTAATCGTCGTTAAACGAACGCTTTGTTCAAAATACCAGGAGATATATTTAATTATGTAAATATTTGCTTTTTAAATCATAGTCACGCAAGCTTTTCGAATCGTAGTTGTAACTGGCCAATCCTCGGTGCGTCCGATCGCGAGTCTAGGCTGCTTCTGGACCAGACATCTGTCGGACGCACACTCTGACGCAGTCGAGCATTTTGCATACAATTCTGCATGCTAGTTTAGTTCCTAGAGGTCCACGTGTTAACGATGGTCTGCGAGCTATCCGTGAAAATATTTATATAATGGATCGAAAAAAGGTTTCTGCGTTCGAAGATTTCCTGTAGTAACTATAAATCGAATCTCGAGTTGCCATGGATGGAATTAATTTATAAATTGGAAGAGCGATAGGTGTATATGTACATTTTGCGCGAGGAAAAGCAGACCCCGTATACATAGCCTCTCGAGAGCCCAGGGGATGCACGAGGAAACGCAAACTTCCTCGACGTCGATGCTTTCTAAACGCTTGAAAAATCGCCAAAACCCTCTGGGAACCCAGTCTCCCAGGAAAGACCGTCCAAACGTAGTTAACCTGTCGAAGATTGGCTGGATTTAAAAATATTGTCCAGAAGTAACGGTGGGACCGATCCACCATGGCGTGCTTCTTAATTAAACCGATATTACGCTTCGCTTGGTTAATACGTATCTTATGTACTCTACGTTTACTTTAAACATTTTTTAGAGAAGCACGTAAAATGTAATCGTCTTCTCATAGGTATTAAATAGGGAAGTCAAGGTATTTAATAACGCAGGTATTTCTGAAGAGCATCCGCGAGATATTTGAATTAATGTTTCGCGAAAGACGGAGAGTCTGACGTTTTATGAATTCCTACAATGCATGCAAAGTCAGGCGAGTTTAACTTCCGGCTATATAAATCATAATATTTTGAGATTAAACGTTTAACGTGTTGCGCATTAAAACTTGAATTCTTTATTTCGTGCTTTATGAGTATATCATAAAAATGTATGGGTTTAGAGAAGAAATATCGCGCGTGGCTAATGTAAACTCATAAAAATCTCCATGAAGAGATCGCGGGGAACTCTTAACTTATCACGTGGACAGGTATATCGAGGAAACGTGCTCGTCTGGAATTTTTTAGCGCGTCGCCTGTCGTCTCAAAATATCTACATATTAAATTCGATACCAAATAACTACCTGGAGCGGCTAATAACCATGACACTTTTTACGGCTGAAAAGAGATATTTACTTCAAAAACTCCATCGAGAATTTCGTTATTCCGCGGAGCCATTTCGTAGCTGCGGTTATGATCGATCATCCCGAGCCAAGTAGCAAAGCTATGCTCCCTGAAAATTTTCTATAGAGAGTTTATACGGCCATAAATCGAGAAAGTAATCGCCGTGGGAAGTACGTAAGGGTATTGCAAATACTTCGAGTGCATGAATCGGTGATCCCGACCCATCGTTGGTTCGTGAGAAATTTCGGGGTTGGAGGTCGGGAACGCAATAAAACATGTTCATCGTTATTTGGTAATTCTTACAGGGGATGGTATCGGGAATATTTTCTCAAGAACGATTCTTCTTAGAGAAATAATAATACAGTAACGATGTACAGTTTCTCCTCGTTCGGATGCGAGCCTTGAGCGGCTCGTTCTGTGTTTTCATAGCGTTCATTCCGTGCTCCGTTGCTCCGGATCGAATTTCGACCGAAATCCTTGCTTTGAAACGTTTAGATCCGTAGACTGTTCGGTCGGCGAGGTTTTGTGTATCGATACCGTGCGAATGAAACGCGGCAAGGAGTAATTTGCCGCTCTGTTTCCTCCATGGTGTACACACCACTTTTTTGAAATAAACTCGCTCGAAGGGTCAGGCGTGTGGTACGCTTCACGGCCGACCGCTCGCCGTAGACATAATTGGGTTATAAATATGTATCAACGCGTGATCTCTTTCTCTTCCGCCAGACTGAATTACGGATTTTATTTAGGACAGTCTCTAAATATATATACTTTTTAATTCAGGCTCGGGTAAACAAATTAACGAGCTCGACGACCCTTCCTGTTCGCGACGAATATCCTTGTGTAATATTTAGCAGTTGGAGGACAGGGGTGCATAGTTCTTTTTATCAACTAAGCAAATGGGGTAGAAGTGCTTCCGTTCAGCTTTTGCCAAGAAAAACCGGTACAAACCAAAAATACTTGGAGTTTCACAGAGGAGCGATCGTGTGCTTCGCTTTCCCTTGCACAATGAACGTAGGACAGTGTAGCAACGGAATCGTTCCTGTTAACCTTAACGACGGTAGACCGAGATCCACGTTGGTTGCTTCGTAGCAGCGATGAACAAATAAGGATGAACAAATATAAGGACGAAGAAACGGTACTCGAGAAAATTCCCAGACGAGCGATCATGCATTTTGTTACTGTTCCATCTTTGCAGAGGCCTCTGTCGATCAGCGTCCTCTAGATATCTTTTTTCCTCGCCATCCCTTTCCGCGCGTCTTGGTTCCGTTTTAATGGAATGGGATTTACGTGTCTACCCTTTCAGCTGTCAAGAGAGCATCGCGGGAGGCCGCGGTGTTGTTCGATTTGAAAAGAAACGCTCTTAGTTTTCAGACCGACTCGAAGCGATAAATAAATCCGCGAGGTTTATTGTGAAACACTCGCTCGAAGGGAATTCAATGAACGAGCAGGGAGCCGTCCGTTGGAAGTGCTTTCAACGCGAGGAATTAAGATCGAATAATCCGCGAGAGACACGGCTAGATCTTATCCGGGCCTGTCTTTCATCGAAGTTTATAGTCTCTACGTAGCTAGCATTCCTTAACGAAATTTTTATCCTCGACGGATATCCCTGTCTCGGGGATCGAACCAATGGATTTATGCTTGGATCGCGCCAAGCCTGAACGTGGATCGTGTGCTCTAAGACCTAACCCAGACCTAACCCTCTCCTGTTGTTTTTTGTTTAACATAAACTGCCGCTCAAAAGTTTGTGGACGCTTCCTTTATTGGAACAAGTATCTAAATAATGTTACGAATTCGTTAACGAAGTTTAGTTTGTGTTGCATTAGAGAATACATCGTATTTAATGTCTTTTCAGTAGACGGTGGATTTTTATGCAAAATATAATCTTTCCTAATGTATTTACTTAGCATCCGGATAAGGATCAACTGGTTATTTTGTATTAATTCTGCGTTGAATTTGAAATGATTGGTCCGCAAACAAACGCAGGATCAAGTCGTGACCCGGCCTCGCAACAAAGGATAAAGCGATGCGCTCGATCCGGGCGGAAATGGATCGTGATGCGCCCTGTAAAACGGAAAGTTACGAAATGTATGCGGAGCACTATCGAAAAGTGCTGGCCACTCAACGTCAATGGATTACCTTTTCTCGCGAGTATCCGGTTTTGTCAACGATCCGAAACGCGACACCAGGATCAATCTCCGCGTTTGGTTTTATCGTCTTGCTCGCGCGCATTTTTACTCGCCTATCGGAAACGAAAGTACCGCGATCAAAACAAATCTCGTGAAAAAGCACGTTTTACATAAACCCGGCAAATCCACCAAGGAATTCTCCGAGAAGCGCTTCTGGTCGTAGAAGGGAACGAAATATTTTCTTCTTAATTTCAGGCAAAGTATCCGTGGCTGGAAACTTATCATCCTTAGTCCTGGTAGTTCCCGATCCACTGACCGCGATAGAGAACTCGGGCGTTCTTTCGCGTTCGAAACTTTAAGGAAGTTGAAAATAACCGTGGCAGCGAAAACTGAACTTGTCAGTTTATCTCCTTTGTTAACAGAAAATTGTGATTAATTATCGCTATCTACCGGGCATATTTCGAAGAGCCGTAAAAGGATCTTCTTGGGTCGTCTTCGTTCTTTTATCCCGTTACACATTATGAAATATCGTTTTATTATGCTCCCATAGTTGCAGCAATCACATTTGACCGAAGCTACTCGTCCGGTGAATTCCTGGTGTTTAGCGTGGAAAACAGAGAAGGGATTAAAACCCGAGAAATTTCCGATGCGTCCCCGTGTATCGTTCTGAATTCCAGAACGCACCAGAGCGTGAGAAACATTTTCCCATAGGCAGGGGTTATCGGGTTTTCGCGCTTCAAAGGCCGTAATACTGGAGGAAATTAATTTAAATCCCGTTGACGACCTTCCGTCATACTCTCCCAACCATTCCTATTCCCTACGTCGAACCGTTAACATTCGTGTTCCCCTCTACCCATCGAAGGGCATCGCCCCCGCGTACCTTTCTTTAATCAGCCTTTTGCCTCCCGCCACACCCTCTTTCGTCGGTGAAATCCAGAACAAAGAGAAATCTATCACTTCTCTCTGTCTTTCAATTCCTGCCACAGTGTTTGTATCCGTCCGCTGGTCGACTATCGGCCCTCGTTTCTCTTCTACTCCCTCTGTGCAATCTGTGCAGACGGGATACAATCCCATCGCTGAACGGGTTGAATTACTCTAGATAATTCAGTTTTCCTCTTTGACGATGCATCGACGCGGCTTTTCTTCCATTCTTCGGTCATTGTTCGCTCTCGAGGATAACATCTGTAATCCAACGTAAGTGAAATGCCTGTCTGACCAGTGAACGGGTCGTACTACTTCCTTCGTAGACGACAGTCTTTGGAACGACGCTTATGCCCGCATTATTTTGCGCTTGATGGGGTTACAGGCCAAGGGTGACGGGAAAGGAGATGGTGTTTCGAAGAGTGTAAAGGCGCAATGGCGACTTCGACGTTTGAAGGATATTTCCTCGACGTCGTTCTTCCGAAAGAAAAATAAAACCGATCGACGTCGACGATGGACGATGGATAAATCTTTTTCGTACGCTCTCCGACTTAAAAGCGTCCACTCTTCGTCGCTAACTGATATTTTCTTTTTTGTTTCAGGTAAGCCAGGATGACTCGAGGTGATCCAGAGCTAATTTTCGACGAAATTTCAGGTATACGTTATTATAAGGCTTAACGTTAAGCTCTATCGATTTCGTGGTAATGCCATCCCTGTTTGTGGTGCATTAACATTAATAGCGTTGGTGTCGTCAGATTTGTTGGTTATTCGAACAACAAAGATTACGTTGTTTCGTTTTTCAGTAGTCGAAAATGAAAATTCTCGGAGTCGAGAATGGCGGCCCCCCGTAGATGGGGATAAAAGAAATTAATACCTTTACAAAGGAGATTTATATCAACGCGACCCATTGGTTCGTTTTTTCCAGGCTCGGCCTGGTCATTTATCAAACAGACTGTGTAGGAACCACAATTAAGTAAAACGTCTCAATTTCTACGCATTTCACGAGCAGATCGCAATTAACGAAATGGCGGAGATATAAATCATGGTCCGCCGAGGTCTTTTGCTTCCCCTATTTAAAGATATTCAAAGATTTATTATTCCGTTCTTCCGAGGCAAACTTTTTGTCCTTCCGCATTGTGATTTGTGGACCATTACCCCTACCATCGGTTTCCTTCTCAGTCTTCCTCGGCTGTATCTCTGTCGCGCGATCGCCTCGCTCGAAAAGAACGGACGGTCCGCATTCGAAGAGAGAGTCCGATCTCGGTCGAAGCCCGAAGGCTCTTCCGGGTTATTCATTACGGGGTCAGCGACTAAAACCACCCTTTTCTCTCTGGTCCCTTCTTTTTTCGTCGGCACTTTCATCCTTCGAAGCCATCGACCTCCCTGCTTTTTAGCAGTTCGAAAATTGAGCAAAGCGCGCTATCGGCTGCTCGCACCCCCCCTCTCTCTTTCACCCTCCACCGTTCATCGTCCGCTCGTTGCAGCTTGAATGATCGAACTTGCGGACTTTTACGCATTCTATTTCGACAGCTTGCTTATCAAACCTAGGTGGCAAACAAGTCGAGGCCGAATTTCAAATAAGGGTGGTTGGGTGTAAAGTTAAGATTTTGTCGTATAACTGTTTGAAGTTAGGTAGGTTAAAACCATTTGGACAATTTCCAGCGCCTGCACGGAAGCTACGCAAATAAAAAATGCGTTTCGACGCTCGATAATCAACAACTGCCTCGGCCCTCTGTTCCTGGGGCGGTGTTCATCGCCAGCAGAAAAGTTCATGCCCCGAGAGGGCTTTCTTATTTGAATTTCTTATTTGAACGCCGTTACGGATCATTTGCCATTTCAGCCTGCGGAAATTTCTCGGATGTCTCGACGTCTACCATTTCCGAAGCATGGACGAAGCAGTTCGTTTCAGCTACGTCCGCGGTAATTCCTTCGAGATTGCGGTTAAATTTCATTTGTTTCGCTACCGAGGGCGCGGGGGCCATCAAAGGGAATTTTTCCCGTGTTCTTTGAGCTGGTTGGAGGTGTTCGCAGTCGGAGAAACATCGGTGGGAAAATCGTTCCGAGTCGATGATTGGAAAACGGGTTTAAACGAGCGACCACGTCGGCCGATATTAATGTGGGATATTATGGGAGAGGGTGGGTATCGATGGAACTCGGCGGAGCGTGTCAAGGACTCGTTCGCTGAATCCCCGTGTGGATTGCACGTATGCCACCGACCCCCGTCGACCGCGATTCACGCAGATAAAACGATTCGACAAATGCGCTTGTTACTGTCAATTCCCCGGAAGCCCGATGTTTTTCTCCGAGTGTCTGCGTGCCGTTTTCCGCGCCACTGGTATCCAGCCGCGTTACCTGTCCATCCCCAGCCGGATTCCTTTGCTCATTGTTTGATTTAATTCTACCCTCGAGAAAGAATCGCCTTGTTTCCATTTTATTAGACGCGACAGCTCGATATCGACTCGACTAACGCTATTAACGTGCAAATAACGAAATATCGAGGGCATCCCATACTTCCTACCGGTGTTCGATCGATGCATCCATCCTATCGGGCTCAAATAACCACTTGTAGTTTTCCAAATGTGAGGAATGTAGAATAAATGTAAGAATTATTAGCTTTCAAGGGGTCTAGTCAGAGAGACTAGAGCTTATCGGGGTACAGCGGTATCTGCTTCGGTGGATCGAATAACGAAGAAAGGAGTAGTTATCGTGATCGTAGCTCCCCTAACGGTGGCTAACCAGAGGGTGGGTGCCTCGTTTCGGTAGTCCTCGGACCTTGGTGGTTATAGGCGTGATCCTTGGTACACTTGGGCACCCCGACACGGAACTACACTAATTGTACAGCTTCCGATTGACTTCTGACTTTACGCTTTACGTTCCAACCTCAACGTGATTCTCATTTGAATCTACAAAGGCGTAAAGCCTGTTGCTTTGTTTAAGAAATCTTCTAGTAAACGTCACGCGCAACACGTTACCCTATAGTTTGTGATATCGATTGTTTCAGCTTATAGAGTTACAACGGCAAAATTGCAGAATTCAGTTAATTATAAAATCGATACATTCCTTGGCTAAATATCTTCACCATAAATTCAGGAGACCTGTTCGTCCCTAATTAATTGCTTCCATAACTGCACGTCATATCGCACAATTTCATACGATATACACCGAATTATAATTACGTCTCACAATCAGTCAAATTAATTAAAGCGCGCCAGCATTGAGTCCCGAGGGTTGGTCCGAAATCTTTGCATAGTTTGTTAGTTATTCTCGACACACCATCACCGAAACGTTAACCGAGCCGCAAACGCGAAACTTGTTTCGGGAAATTCTAAACGTTTGATGCTACGTAGCGTAATTTTCAACGTGTATGTTTGTTTATAATTTTCTGTTAACGTGTAGCCACCATGTTTTATTTGAGTAACGCGCGACACTTGTCGATACGTCCTCTCATTTCTTGTGTGGTTTATTTACTCCCGCGAAGCACTTATATTTTCTTCTACTTCGTGTTATTTTAGTCCTATACGCTGTTACGACTTCGGAGCTTCCTTGAGAAACGTCGTATTTGCGGAGATACATCGGCTTATTTACAAAGTAGCGCAAACATAAAGGAGACGTTTCGTGCTCCGATGGAAAATATTTGTGTGCGAGCATGTGTCTCTTGCAAATGTTATGATTCTGTATTACGATAATAACATTTCGTGGACCGTTAGATCGCCTTTTACAGTATTAAGCAAATTTACACGCGTTCTCGTTCAATTTGTTCCAAAATAAATTTTGAGAGAAAACCATCTATATAGACATAGCGTTATTTCCCGGGATAAGCGACGCACTTGACATGTACATTTAAAAATAAATTGTTTTTTCAAATTGCTTGGAGCGAAAATTTGTTACATTATACGTATACATCGAGTAGAGGGAACGGTGTTTATATCTAGGAGTACATTTTATTTTTCTTTTAATTAATTTTCTCGACTTTTTGTACGTGGTATAGCCAGGTAAAAATTATTTCTTTGGTAATTACTCTCTGCTATTATTTCTGCAGCTATTCAACAATTATTAAATAAAGTAATTCAGGTGGAGAGGTGCACTAGGTCGAGTACTTCTTGGAAAGTAAAGTCGTATGGACTTTTTCGAGGAACTCAAAGAAGAGAGAGAATTACGGTAGAACCTCGACAGATACAATCTCGATAATTACAGGAGAGCCCGGTTCGTTGCATTGTGTTGACAGGAATGAGCGAAAGAAATGGTCACTTAGCAACTAGTGAAGCCGAGGGTGGAATGTACCGTGCAAGAGGGTTGTTTCTTATTGGGTTGCTTGAATCTCGTTACTCGCGGCAATTTTCAGCCACGTATTCCCGCAATTATCGAGGTTCCGCTATATAAGCACAGTCAAAATTTGAAGTAACCTGATTCGATATGACCCGGTTTAGTGTTTCCTTCTCTATTCAAACATCATTCATTTCCATGGCTTCCAATAGAGATACGGATGCCAACGCGGTACGGTTTCATGTGGTTGGAAACCGACTGCAATCGTAATTAATTCATCGCGAAGTGTATGGCCAGCTCAACAAAATTAATTAGATCTCTATTGCTGCATCAAAGCTTACAAAAGCACGGGCAAACGTTATTTCCAATAATTGATTTGGCATCAAATGTCTGCAACGCAGTTTCTCGTACCAAGATATTTTAGCATAATTAATCACAAAGGGATCGCTGAATTCCAAATATGGTACTGCTAAATGTGGGTTCGTCGAGGATTTGTTATTGCGATTTCGAAATTTAGTTAGCATTCGGTTACCTAGACAATCACGGTGGAAGTTACACGGAGTTTACCTTGGATGGATTTTAAAGGATAAGGAGGAGACCAACGGAAGTATATTTTTCAAGGTGCTAAATTATAGCGAGTCATATATTTAACACGTGACAGGTGATAATAACGTGACTCGATCTTGATTGCTCTCTAAACTGATTGACACCTGGATCGATTACGACGAACTGAAGACTGACTGAACCTGATTGCGCCCTTATACTAACCGACGCTTGAGCACCTTCAATTATAACTTGGTACTGGCTGTTGGAACCTTGATTGCTTCAGGATATCTTGCTGATGACTAATTGACGACTAGCTGTTCCTAACACATCGAACTTCCGATGCAGCTCGTATGGACTTTGATCTTAGCAAATACAATTCGTTCAAACGGTACACGAAATAATTATTTTTACGTCTAATCTGATCATGAACTTGGAGTATTCCGAGTCTCGTCAAGTTAAATATTACAAAATTAAATAAAACTCAAGCAACTTTACCGAGAGTTCCCCTATTAATTTCTCCAAGAAAGAGCTTCAAGAAAAAAGAGTGTCTTCTTTAATAATTGGAATTAGTTTCAGCATCAGACCTTGTTAAAACTGTGAAAAAAAATTCAGAATCCTTTAAAAGCTCGTTGAACTTCGTTAAGCGTTGATAAAGTTTGCAAACTATCTCCGTCGTAAATATCTTTACGTGGTGTCGTTTGTTAGGCTATACCGAATCGTTATCGTTCATCGTCGCCAGATCAGTTGTAAAATTGGAATTAGTTAAATCTCCAAACATCTCCGTCGGGAACGCGAGGCTTGATTAAGCCCTTAAACTTGTAGTTTCGGATTCAGAATAATTAAAACTTTCGCAGCTTAAACTTCACGAGGTCCCGGACCTAGGATTGCTTCGAGAAACGAATTTTAACGCTTTTGCGCTTTGAACTTTCGAACACTTTAACTTTTGGACGTTAGCGCCTCGATGACCGTGTACGCACGATACAAGATTCCCATTTCCTAACAAAATGTAATTCGATGACGAAATACATGGGTTGAATCGAGAAACGTTTCTGCATAGTTCGATGGAAATCGGGGGCGCGATAGATACCAGTTTTCCCTTGTTAGGGTGTCAACAAAGTGTCGGTATCTAATTTCCTGAGACTAGGGGAGATTAAGGGGCACCGATGCGCCAGAAATGCAGCCTCAATGCATCAACAGAGGTTAACATCCATAGCACGGCATCCTCGCGCAGAGACGCAGCTCAATTCCGTGATAGGAAGTCGGACGTTAATAATAGTGCTCGTTAATATTCGATCGGCGGTAGCCCCGTTTATACGCACCGTGTCTGGCGCTAATCGCGAGGCCATTATGTCGGTCGCCTGCAGGGTCTACGGTGTCCCATCCTTCTCTGGTGGCTCCGACTCCCTCTCTCTGCCCTTCTATGATACCCTGAGAGGCGCAAAGAGGCTGTTCGTCGACCCATCCCCTTTCCCGTGCTCGCTCTATTCGCATAATGTTACAACGTCTCTCCGAAACACGAAATTAAAATAGGCAGCAAGAAAAATACGCCGACCACCGCGACAAAACGTCTGGCTTCTAATTAATTCATGTTTGAGAAGATTTTTTGCCTCTATGAAGTGACTTAAAATCCAACGAACCAGTGCGCGAAGATATTTCAACGCAAAAGACGTTCATGGGTTCGTTAATGCTCGACTTTTTTGCGAGTGCGTATAATTAAAAGCCGTTACACGAAATTTGCACGGTTTTCGCGGGACGACACGCGTAAATAAGACTTATTCGCGAATAAATCGAGGCGACTCTCGAGGTCGCGGAATGAAAAGCGCGAAGTTAATATGACGTAACGTTATAGAGCGTAAATTTATTTTCATCGTGAACGCGTGAGCATGCACTTTGCGCAACCTTACACCGGTGTCACCGTTCATCACAAATTAGATTATTTCTGCAAATTAAAAATTCTATTAAACGTGAAACACGATGTCACGTTTACCCGCACTTCCCTACAAGAAAATACGCCCTACGGTTTCAATTTGTTTACCGCTTCATTAGCGCTTCTCGCATCGGTTCTAATTTGCATTGCAGCGAGCGCGAGTCCTCGTTTCATTTATGTAATTTATTGCGCTTTTGTTCAACGTTTTTATTAGAAACTTATATAAACGTGCGTAGATATACGCGTGAGAAATATTCGTGACCCTAATCCCGAAATCACGTAGAAGCGCGTGTGAACATTCGCACTATTTAAATAATAACACGAATGGTTCCGAATCGTACACTTTGAATAAGTAATATTAATCGGCAAGAATGTTTGAATTATTTATACTGTTACGGTATGAATTACTCTCATTTATTCTCGTCGTATCTCCGAAGCACGTCTGCTTCTTTCAGTCCAATCGCGTTTGTATCCCGGTTTATTAATATTTTCTTGTTCGCGTCGCGGTTACTTCTGCAACGAAGGCGCTTCGAAAATCACATTTGTTCTGCTTTAACCCTCACCGTACTTACAGACATTGCGACGGTGTCTGCCGCACGGCTACATTTAAATCTCCCTATGCTCAGATGAATGGGAACTTGAATAGCACGTATGATCATTTCACGTATTCTATTGTCGGAATTACCATATTCAACCCATTCTCTATGTATTTATTATGCAAGCCTGTATCGAATGCTTACTGCCGCCTTTGAGATATCGCTTGGCGCTAGATCCTGCTGGAAATTTGGATTTTCTGTTAGAGCTGCACGAAAACGGAGAATCGCGTCGTTTGCGTCGCAACGCAACAGCTCAATTTTGAGTTAACCCTTTATAGAGTCACTGGTACCCGTCGTTACCACTAAGGAAGGAGCGGGAATTTTATATTCTTAAGTTTCTACGCTCATCCACAAAAAAAAAAAAAAAATGAAAAAGAATGCCCAGAGAGTTCTGCCCTATAAAGGGTTAAGTATCTTTTCTCTTACACGTTCCCACGAATTATAAATTCAGTGACACGTTCATGAGACGTTAGAATTGATGATTCTTCGCCCGTGGCAACAACGCGTTTCTGTTTTCGCGAACGTGTAACGACACCGAAGTCCCGCCGTGGTTTTTCCGCGCGGTCCTTGGAGAAATCTCTACGCTATTTTCTAATGGATGATCCTATTTAACCGCGGCAGTCTTTGTAACATATTTACAGGGCTGTTTACGCTCCGGGCATTCGCTTACGCTGAACTTATATTTTATACGACCCTTATCTCGAACGATGTCTGCTACTTTCCGCTCATTTGATCCATCGTAACATTAATTACGACCCGTTCGTATTTCACGAGAGCGTATGAATTACGGCAGAAGCAAGGGCAAACGTTCCTCGTGGACGTGAAAGAAATATCGCCAAACAGGGAGGAAGCTTTTAACGAGAAACTGGCCAACGCCGCATATAAATAGAATTGTATTACCTCTATACGCTCGTTCAAAATATTATAGTTGCGTAACAACTCTGAAGTATTTTCCTTATTTGAACGTATATTGTTAGGGCTACCCAGCATTTTCTTTTGCTAGCGATATTTATTTCTGTAGCTCCAACAAAATTCTTGAATTTCATTTAAATTCATTTTCTTTCTTTCTCAACTTTCAGAATTATTATTATTTTTTTTTTTCGTGCTTCACCGAAAAGCACCGTCATCCATGTGTGGTCGACGTGACGATCAACGTGTTAAAAAAGTATGCAAAGTTTCATAAGAATCGACGTGTCCCCAATCGAGTTCCTCGTCAGTCATCGAACGACAGGCAGAAGATTGGCGCTGGTAAAGTCGATAATTAGCCTGTAACGTCTGAAAGGAGCGACTAAAATCGGAAATTTCGCGATAATTATGCTGGTATTTCGACGACGACGTGCGAGGGTTAGACGATAGCTCGACGTCGTTTAGAGCCGAATGCTCGAAATGGAGATCCGTTCTGCGGAGTACCAAAGACAGAGGCGTGCTAGTAATGGAGAAAATGGGGCTGTTCGCTGCGAGTTCCTGCGCTGGCAAAGACAATACCAATAATAATTTCGATGCTGAAGTTACGATGCTCGCGCGACGAAATCCGAACAGTCGAGCGGAGTTCCAACTCTTCGTTTTACTTTTTTGGAATTGTAATATATTTCTGCCGTCGGTTTTGTATTCAGAGGATTTACGTAGAAGCATTCGCGTTGACAAAGTTCTAACATGAATGGTAATTACCGAACCAAAAGTAAGGGACGGAGGGTTGGAACTTGGAGAAGCCACAACTTCGAGCCAAGATCTTTCGAATGATATCCAACTTGTCTACTTTAGGGCACCTGCTCAGGGCGATATAGCTGTCACGGAGTATTCCTCGCTCGTAAATATACAGAGTGACTCGCGAATGCGTGTCAATACGTGAAGAAAATCTGCAACCTCGCGCATCGAGTACCTACCCCTGCGTCGAGTACGCGACAGATTTTTTAAGAGTTCGCGTAGGCCATTTTACTTAACACAATGTGTAAATTCAACCTCAAAAGTGTCATCTATGTCTATTAAAGAAATTTGTCCGAATTAAGTTCTAGATTAGACGTTTCCAAATATACGCTTCGTTATAAATATGAACACGAGTAAACTTCACACATGTACTTTATTTATTCAGGGTACGAATACTGATGGGACTGAGAGTATATGAAACGCACGAAAACCAGAAACTAATTAAGCCGACGAGTGGTAAAGCACGAAATAATTCACTAGTTTTTTAATTACCCCGGCGTACAGTTTAAGACCGTTTGTTTTGGAATACTTGGGGAAACAATGGGGTGATTTGTTTGGCCGAATTTTTCGAGCATGCCAGGCCATTCGAAGCGGCGCACCGTGAAATCCGCGGGTGCTTTGTTATCGCCGTGATTTCGAGGCCTCTCGCTGACAATAAGAAAGTCGGCTTTGTCGATAGTGTGGGCAGAATGGGCGCACGATGATCGTTCAGAATCTCGCGGCCAAGGGAAATCGTGGCCATCCCAGCCGAAGAACGAGCACTGTTTGGACGAGAGCCCCTTTATTCTTTATGTCAGCTTCGTACATTCGTTCCTCAGACCGAGGGCGTGTTAACCTTCATTCTTCGTGGATTAGTGACACATGGCTAACCGCATTCAAGGCCTCCACGTACCCAGCGTTCGCTTTACACACCACGAGGAAACAACCAAGGTTTCCGTATTTCATTGTTCTAATATTAGGAGCGTTTTAACGCAACGAGAGACGGAAAACCTGAAATGTTACTTTTGTTTCTATTCCACGCGCGAGAGATTCCTTCTCGAAGACGGGGACGAAGCTAAACCTGAAAGCAGAATTACATCCCATTTCAGGAGAATAAGATAATGAATTTCCCCTCCGAGTTGTTCAGCGTAAACGCTTCGACCGCTGTCTCCTAATATTTCAACCAAGTAATTCTATCGTGTATACCGATTTAGTTCAAATTTCTTTCCTTTTTCTTTTCTCTGGAACACAAACATTCCTCTTCGAGAAATTCTCAAAGATTTGTTTCTTATTGTCTTAGGTAATCCCCTTAATTACCGATGGGACAAAACTGGAAGTAGTCAACGAGAAAACGCGACGAACAAGGGAAATCGCTTTGGCTCGGAAGCCAGACGAACAGAAGGAAGAAGAGAAATTAACGCAAATTATCAGGAATTATTGCGTAATGGAATCTATCTGCGTGGGCTGTAGCGCGTCCTGACGGTTCAATCGTTTCGGTTCACCGGTTGCTCATCAGCCATTTTTCTACGCGTGCGTACGCAATTCCGTGGATCGAATCGACTCGTCGCGGAACGTAACAGCTGTGGGGGAAGAGGAGACCGAAAGTAGAAAAAAAATTGCAAATCCCGCGTGTGGTTCGTTTAACGCGCAAATGAGAGAATTATACCTGTGGAAAACAAGTTCTTCTCGAAAGGAGAAAGGGGTCACGACTAGGTTTAACCCAGTCAATCGACCAACAATAATGTTTGCTTAGGTTTCGTTTCTTCGGAACTCGAAGTGTCGATGAAATGATTGTCGACGAGTTAAAGGTGACTTGATTAAGCTTAGCATTCGTGGCAATATAAATGCTAAGAAAGCATCTCGAGTTGCTAGTAGATACCAGGAAGAAAGTCTTCGAGTGCAAAGGGCGAAGTTCGTAAACGTATCTCTATTAAACGAAGTTGAAGGTTTCTCAGAGCTTAGGACTAAGCCCTAGACGATCCAGGTGTGAAACCTGAAGAAACAACATCTTGGTACACCCTTGTTTGGCTTAAGACGCCATTGCAGCCCTGGGGTCCACGCAATCTCAATTCGGCGCTGAACAGAACTTATGGCACGACTACGTACGCATAGGAGGCTACCGACGAACCATTACGCCTGGCTGTTAGGCTACTTACGCTCGCCCCCCGAAATTCTATCTATTCTAATTATTATTTCACGGTTTCTAACGACAAACCGGTGCGGGTGTATCTGTCGTCGTTAGTTTCCATCCGTTAACCAGCTTAATTGAAACGGCGTAACAAGGGGCGCGGTGAACGACCGCAAAAGTGTTAACAGTTACAAACGATTTACGCGCTGGCGTGCAATTCACAAAGGACAGAGACACGGCAGGAACGGTAAAGGATATGCCTGGACGAAACCGAACTCGAATGTAAGTGGAATGTGTGTTCGGGGGTCGACGGTGTCGCCGACAGGGCGACCAACCGAATGGACGCGATCCATTTCGCGTTTCCGGCGGGAGAATCAGCCAGCCGGTTCTCACGAGTTTGCCTGAGTCGTGTCACGACATTAATGTTCATGAGGGCGCGAAATGGCGCTACCCTAATTGGGAAACTCCTGGCGTAATCCCGTAGCCCCGACATCCTGAGAAAATCGACGCGGCAAACGCGTACAGAAAATAAGAAAGTCGTAAACCAAAGCGTTTCGTTCATTACGACAGCTACAGTGGACACAGAATGTATTTTGTACACCCATGCAATTTTCCCAAAAAACTTTTCTGTGAAATTCTAGTTTATCAACTTTCTTTTCTTATAATTAATGATATTTTGCATGTTCTCTTATATTTCTGGAGGGAACAATGTACCCCATCTAATGATGCGGTGAAAATTTCCTAATTGGGATTCGTACGTAATTTATTATGTCGAGAAAAGTTTCTCTTACGCGATACGTTGGGCGCGGATGTTCGTTGAGATTTCCGCAGAATTTTCTGGTTTCGTGTAATTACTATTATACGCATAATACGGATATTTGAATAGAGCTTGTCAAACGAATAATAAGGTATTATTTCCCTGTTTTAATTAATCCTCGGAATAAATGGAAAAATTCCATACGCGCGTCTCAAACAATACAGACTTACTAGAAATCCTCTTTCTCGGAATCCCATTGTCCATCGTTGCGTATTATGATGTCAGCGCTACCTCATTATTTAATTTTCAATATCACTTTGACACGTGCCCCAGGTTGTACGACTGTTTATATACGGAGCGATTCGAAAATGAATATTGTAATATAAAATAATTACGAGAGTTGAAGTGTTAGTCCTTGAAAGCGAATTCCACCTGTAAGTTTTCGTACAATTACTATCGAGAACATCGCGAATTAAATTGGGATAAGGGTGTAATTTCTCGCTCAACGTTGCCTTTAATGAAATTTTTTTCAAATACTGTAATGCAGCAGCTCGAAGGTATCCCACGAAGGATACCGAGAACGGAGACACCAGACGCGACAAATGAGAAAGAACGAGGAAGATTCGATGGATGCGCGTAATCACGGATAATTGGAATATATGGAATGGGCTTTTCATTGATTTCGTTACGGGCAACGGATCTTTCGATTTGAGCGAGCCGTATATATATATATACGTAGATACCTAGGGTACCTCGATACCTAGGAGATCATAACGTCTCAGAAAGATGGCGATAGGACGCAAGAACAGCGCCCGAAGAGGATCGAAGAGGACGAGGTAGCTAGGAAAATTCTAACGTAATAAGAGTTAGTCCAGCCAGCTTACCAGAAGTCAGGGCAAGTCCAAAGCCCGGCGACTTTTAATTCGTTGAAAGTTCCGCGGGATTTCGGCCACTTTTAAATTAACCAGAGATTAATGTTTCTGCGCGGGAGTGGGCCAACGTCGAGTCGAGGGATCGAATGTTTGCAGGAGATCCGAAACGGGGCCAGCCGGGTTCCGTTTAACTTTCGGCCAAGTTGGAATAACGTACCTCGTCGGCTGTTCTTGTATAATATCGCTTCCGTGGCCGAAACGTAGCGGGATTATAAATCGCGACCTGCGCGGCGAAGGGACGGAAGGAAGAAGGCATTAACTATCGCGAATTCGCGCGCGGAATGGCTCGTCGAGCGTCGTCGAGATATGGAAAGGAAATAAAATCGAAAGGAGGGGGAGGTTCGTGATATAAATGAGGGAAAGGAGGGAGAAGAAACGAGGCAGACGGACTTCTGGGTCGAAATCTACGGTCGGTTTCCTGTCGGAGTGCACGGCAACGATTCCTGAACAATGAAAATGACGCGGTAAGTTCTCGTTTTTAACGGTCTTGCCGTATTACGGAGATGCGCCGTGGTTTCGAAGCTCAGAAAGAAGAGAGACGAGCGAGGGAATATCTAAATTAGTCGCTGGGAACTCCGCTGTGTATTTACAGGAGAAGTTGATAGTGGCAACGGCAAAGTAGGGAACGGGATGATAAAACCCTCAGTCGCTTGTTCTCTCGCGTTTCTTAACCCTCTTCGGTTCTCAACTTTTATCTGGAAAAAGTGTTTCATTTCAACCCTTTCAATCCTAGGGGAAAAAAATGAACATCTGCATTGGAATAAATTGTTCTTTCGTATCTGGCTACAGCCTGTGAATTACTGCCACTTCTTCAATAGAATTTAAATACAAAATTACCAGGGCGATAGGGTGCAACATTTGAACAATTCTTACGGATAAATATGGAGAGTATTTATAGTAGATTATTACACGAGCACCTACGAATCAGCTATTTACTTCTATTTCCAAACCTGCTCTGGCGATCAAATTTTGTTATCCTACTGCCGTAGCGATACAACACCTCCAAAAATTGAAAACCAATAAAACTCCAATATGTTCCTAGCGCGTATGTTGTTTCGAACGAATCACATTCAAATCAAATTAGTTTTTTCACCGCTCGATTCAATTTCTGCAAACAGTCACTCGCTCCGATCGAAACGTATCGCTTCCACACGCTCGTAATAATGTTACCTGTCGCATTGTAACGCGATATTATTTTACTTGATGATTACCTGATATCGTCCTTTATTTTTTCATTCTACGATCCTCTTCGAGAATTTTTCGTTAATATACATTTGTACCGCGTTTATTCGGATCGCTCATGTAGAGTGACACCGGTAGTTTGCGCGTTAAATAATCTTGTTTGTTCCGTACACGTAAACGTTGAAGCTGTTCCGTACAACTGACGCGAATACATGGAGATCTGTTTCGACGGAGCAGCAGAGCTAATTTCTTAAGCGAGATAGCTTTCGTCGAGCACAGAATAAATGTCTCTTGATTTTCCAGCTCCAGTCGTTTGACTTTTGCGACTGTCACGTCCGTTTCTGCGAATCCAGCATTTCTCGATTTCTGTTTCAGTCTACGGTCTGGCACGAGCGCCTTTCCTACTACTCAAATCTTCCAACGTGTCTCTGTCGGACCGCTGGCTCTATAATCATTCTTCGCTAACCCGTACACGTGCCTGGACGGTGGATCCGTTATTCTTCGCGTTCATTATGCCGTTGCGAGAATTTCAAATTTCGATTATTCTAAAATTCTGGAGGTGGTAAAATTCTTAGGTCTCGAAACTGTTATTTCAGCTTTATAAATATTTTCACGAGTATGTCTGGCACTGAAAGTGTTAACAACAACAGGAGCCAAACCGTTACTTTCCATAGGTGAAAATTGCTGCCGCGGTATTCGTTGGCGGCGTTTGTCTTCCGTCCCTTCGCGACTTTTAGTTATTCGTCCGCGTAGACCGGCGCGCGCAACGGGCAAAAATATTCATTTCGTGGACGAAATCAATCGTGATCCCAGCCAGCGAGAGAAAGTTTGCTTTTTGTCCCGAGGTTGAAAGCGTCGGGGAAATTCAGTCGTCGACCGGTATCTATTCAGAGCCCGGTTGAGCTGCATTCGGGACGGCGTATGATGAACGAATTATGGGCGTCCTTTGCGCAAACATTTTCCCCGCGATAAGCGTAAGGGCAAATAGACGGTGCAATTACGCGTTTCAGCTAATGAAGCAATCTCCGCCTCGTCCTTGTTATCTCGTTGTATCCGTTGGAGCGACGCGCATGCCCGCTCGTATTCAACCATCGAGACGATGGAAGATTTCCCGCGGGCCCCCTCATATTCGGCTGGTGCCCCAGAGACGGGGGACGATAGAGAGGGAGGCGATACCAGGACACCGAGGTAGATTTCGGACGCGAAATTTAATAGGTACCTCGTGTCCCAAGAACGCTCGGCCAACGGTCGAGCTACTCTAATAATTAAATTCATTTTCATACGATTGCCCTACGGGCCGCGCAGAATTGCACCTGAGCGCGCTGGACGGAGATAGATCGGACACGTTTGCACGTAGACGAGTTTGATACACCGCGTTTCTTTATTCCCTTCGTCCCGTATCGCTTTCATGTCGTAAACGTAATTTCGCTAGCAAGGTAAACGAAACGTCTCCCGAGTTGGCCAAGTACGAACGCCAGGAAGTTTATTTTAATTTAACGTGAGAGTGCGAAACTGTTGGTACTTCGAGAGGAAAAGGAGCACACTCCGCGAGAGCTATTGCTAGCTGACCATTGTATGCCGCGGAGCCTCGATGAAACGAAGTTAGATCGGTCCTCTGGTCAGACAATTCGTGGAGCAGATTAAAACCATTTCCACTGAAATGGAGTATCGTTTCTAATAAGTGTCATACATCGAGGAGCATAGAAAAATTAGTTATACTCGAGTTGAAGGAATTGCGAGCCTTCCGCTTGGAAGCGAAGCTCAAATCGATGCCAAGTAACACAGCAATAATAATAATAATAAAGCGAATAATAAAGCGAAAAAATATATACGTTGAGATGAGAATAGATAAATTGATAGTACAGACTCGTACCCAAGAAAGAAATTAAAACGATTTATGAAACGAGCGACTTGGTAAGTCCTTTCGATATTCTGTTCGGACGATGCCAGTAGCACAGAATTCAATAATGAAAATCACTCCTTTCACTGAAGTAGATTGGTTCACCTTTCAGTATTGCGCGTTAGACTTGTATCGCGCGATTGGGTGGCCTAGAAAGTAACGCAATATTCAGTAGCACGAGACATCGTGAAAAACGCATTCCGCCAAGACGGCAGTCACAATGAAGGCTTTAAGCTCGAGGACGTGTCGCGTTGAAAGAGGACGGGATTTCATAGGAACGTACTGTTCGAAGAATCGCCAAGTTAATACCTCTATGCGGAAACTGTTCTTTTCGTGGGATACATAGCATTATACGATATTGCTACGAACGTCCGTGCCAGTGACATTTGAAAAGAGCACGCTTATAAATATGCAAAATGTTAAAGTAGTAATATCGATATAACGACGGTACGAAGGTATGAAGATACAACTGTGTCACACGAACGTCAGTAATCTAGATATCGCATATTCGCTTCGTAAACGCGTTATCCTATTTACTCGCAGAAAGTTAAATTCCAATCCTCTTACTGCATCGTGATGAATCGGAACGAATTCCTTTTTCTATTGCGTGACTCTCGATATCGCAGAATTTTTAATAATAGCGTGCGCTAGTCGCACGTCTCCGAACGTATCCGAGAGTCTGTGATTTATACGAGCGAACAAAATTGAATGCTTCCGTAGCAATCACTGGTCGGTTTTACTCCGTGGTTGTGTAACTTCGTTCTTCTTCATTGTTGCCCTCGTTTCTCGAGTTCTTTGAAAAAACTGTAACCAACGGATGGATTTATCGTCCTTCTTCTGGGTGGCAATATCTTCTGCGCCGATCCATTCTACACTTTCCGCGTTATGCAGAATTATGAGACGACAAATCGAATCGAGAAATACGGTGGTTTTAATTTTTTTACATGAAACATAAGTAATTTCTCAGTATCTTGTACGTCGAGTTCCGTAACAATTCGAGATATGGTAAAAGTCAATTGGGCGGATAGCGAAACATTTTATTTCGTTGAAAGAAAATTCGCCTCGCTGTAAAAAAAAATATCAAAGCAAGTATTTTCGACTGGCATATGAGATTGTCTCTCGCCTCTGCTACAATCAGGTTAAAAAGGTAAAATATCCTATCCGCATCCAGCTCTTTGTAGCTCCCACCTCGGCAACTGGCCGGGCTTATACACTCGCTGTGTAATGCACAGAAAACGTTTGTCTCATCTGCTTATGCACACAAAGGCCCGCGTATAAAGCCGCACGCGTGTATCGTCGGAAACGCGAATACGGAAAGGAGGTGAAATCGTAACCAGGCGTGGACTGTTACTAGGAACCTGAAACGCTACACCGCGTTCAATTAAAGTGAAATGAAATTCCGGTTTCGAAGCTATGATAGTCGCTTGTTACGTCGTCGGCAACCCCCGCACGCGAGGATACGATCCCCTTAACAGCGTTAAAGTAAGCGAGGAATCGTTTCCTTCCATATATTTTTTCAACGAAAAATTTCAGTCGACTTGGTCCAACTTTGTAAGGAACTATCGAATTAATTCCATCTAAGAAACCACGATGTCTGGCAAATCGGTCGAGTTTAATCATACTCGTTTCAACTTGGACCCTAAGTGCAACTTTAAATCCTCGTGTATATATTCCAACCATTGTGCATAGTATCGAATTAATCAGATGTAGATGCAGTTTAGTTACAAATACGATGGTTTAACGTAAATCCCACGTTTCGATTGCGACTCCCATAATCCCATTGTTATTGCTGCTGTGCATACCATTTAATCCTCGCAGTGTGCGGACGATTGTGAACGTTCGCTTCAGTGTTCTATAGTCATATTAAATATTTAAATGAAAAAGGTATGCTAACAAAGTTTCAATGTTTGCACCAAAGAAATCTCTATTATAAAAAAAGAATTCATTCCTGTAGAGTAACATATTACGGTAACATATTACGGTAGCAACGCGAATAAAAGTTCCGAACGCAAGAATCGTTTCGCAATTGGAATTTCAGTGATAAACGTGGCTACATTGCAAATTCATTTGGTTTAATACAAATTACATTCGTCGATTGCACATGCACGTTTAAATCGTTAAAATGATAATTCATGATTTGAACGCGTTACAATTTATGAATGACACGGAGCAACGTTCGAATATTTTCATTTGTAAATCATCCCTCGTCTTTAGTAGTTTAACAGAGTGCTCTAAATATGCGAATGTTTCGAATTGAAACCGGTAGTGTCTCGATAATAAAAAATTTTAAGATTCGCGTTTACTGCGTTTTCATTGTTAATTTTCAGCTGCGAAACAGGGCTTGTAAACTTTACGACGCGACTTTAACCTCAGCCTCTGTAATACACGAAATATCAGTTTATACGCCAACAGTCACTTAACGAACCCCTAAAAAGGTGTTTCGTGTACCGCCACATTTCGCGGGCAATCTCCAGTTAACAGCGGCGCTAATACCTCGTTGAAAATCTATAAACGCCTCGGCTTGTGTACACAAGCCGCGCTGGCGCATATTTCTGAAGCATTTTTACTGCAAAACGAACACGAGACAACACTCTCATCAAACTGCCAATAAATATGCACCTGACGTTCATACGTACACGGACGTCCGATCAAAATTCGATCCTCATCCCGAACATTCGTGTTGTCCCTAGTTGGCAGAGTTCCTGTCGCGGGAACGGAAGAAATGAAATTCAGGACGCGCCAATGGGATTTATGCAAAATCGGGATTGCACCGCAACCTCCATTATCCAGGCTTCTATGGCGGCTAGATGGAACACGGCTGGCGACAAAACGCACGCGTAGGTGGTTAATTAGTGTCGATAGATCGCCACAGGAATTAGTTTACGCAGATATATACGTGCGCGGAGGGGACTAAAAAACGCGAAACGCGTTTCAATGCGAAATAATTTTGTAAAAACAAATTTCTCAAACAGACCAGCCACTGATGAGTCCTTCACCCACTTGATATACGACTAATCCTCTGTGCTGTTATATTCCTTCGTTTCTCTAAAAAATTTGCACTTCTCGACAATTTTAGTTTAATTATTTATCGTCGTTCCAGTAAGTAAAACTTGAGATCAACGTTGGGAAATATACATCCAGCGCCGTAACAATTCAAAAGAAGAAAGGTTCGTGGGTTCCTCGAAGAACGAAACGAGGTTCTCCCCCGAGAATTTCACGCGCCCGCGGGTCCCTCGGCCACGAAGCAAAAGGAATTGGTAAAGAAGTTGCGACCATTTTGTAGGGTGCCCTTCGAAACTTCTTAATCCTCGCGAGAAGTACCGAACGATAAGCGACTTGTGTTTCTCCATCGAAAGACTCCTTAATTAAGACCGAACGGTTCGGTAAACTGCTGCAGACAGATTCAATTATTCCTCATTCCGTAACGATGATCTCGGCTTAACCATCGCGAGGTTGCTTCCATAAAGACGAAGGTAGCGCGTCGATTTCATCGATCCAGGTGAAAAATTTTGCTAAAGTTCATATTACTGAATAAAGTCTGCCGCACGCGTTCTTGTTCTACAATTACATTATCGTGATACGCCCGATGAAATGTTTCGTAAAATGAACAAACGCACAAAGCCCCGGAAAAAGTAATAATAACACTCGTTTCGGCACGGCAGCTATAGTATCATTCTATTCGTATTAATGCACAAAGCGCGAGCCCGCAACACAGCATCGCATAATTAATTACTCGTTCCCTTCTGCGAATGGAAACTAAATCCTCCGAAATACCGGAGCGCTGCCGATTCGTTGAATTTAATTAAAAATAAATTACGACCTTGTTCTCGCCTTACCCCGCGTAGCCTTTGATATCACCAAAGACCGTTCATCCGTGCTTTTTTGCATCTGCATCGCAGAACCATCTGTCTGTTACATATTTGCGCGTCTCCCATTCGAATTTTTACCTTCGTATCGAATATATATTCGATATTTTAATAAGTGAAACTTGCCTTTTATTTGAAAAATAATAAGAAAGCGAGGAAAGCGATGACTCTGACTTGCCTCTAACTGCACGCGACTAAGAACGTATAAATTGCTATGATCGGAATCTCCGACGTCGAGACACAAACGTGATCGATTTGGGGTGGAATGGGCCATATGCAAAAACGCTCGCATTCCACTGAACATGTTCCACTTTGATCCATTTCCGCGCGACGCACCTCGACCGAGTCGACGAGAAGTCTCATAAATCAGAGGAACGCGGTTGGAACTCCATACGACGAAATTGCAGGGCATTTCGTCGCCGTATCCACGACCATTCGCGATGGGAGTCCCCTGGCAGCGTGAAACGGCCACGCCGGAAAGTAATGCGAGAAAGTTAGGCGGTTTTCTTCTGACTGCGTTGCCCGACCAACGCTCGACGACGCCTTTCTTCTCTCACGAGCGATCGTCAGCTTTACTGTCTTCCTTCGAGCTTCCGTGGCGATGCCTTCGCGTCGACTTCTTTCTCAGCTAGTTGGCTCCGTGGCGTGGTAACAGAGATGGGGTAATGCTCCGTTGCTTTTACCCCGTATAACCATAGCCGAGCGAACGTACTTCCTATCCTGGAGCCTCGCACTTTTATATCGAACATTTTCGCCTCACGGACACTTTCCATCCATCCTCTTGTCTCCTTCGACCCTCGAATTACTTCTACCGCTGAACTAGGAACGGTATTATCGTGTCTTCAATTAAACTTGAGAATAAACGCGTTAATGTTCCCTTGAAGATGATCGCCAAATCTGGAGCGATGGTTTCAACATATGTTTCATCTCATTTTAGTTTTACCGGAAATTTTGTTCCTGTTCTCGCGCAATATCCATTGTTCCCATTTCGCCAAGCGTCAACATTTGTTTCAGCCATGGATTAGTTTTATTGCACGCGAGTAGCGCACATTTGTATAACTATTTTGCCTCCTCTGTCAATTTGAAATGATCGATTGTATTCGATGGATTGAGTGCTCTTGCAACACCCTTCACCGACTGACGCCGATATGCTTTGACTTGCCTCGTCAAAACACCATTTTACAGCAAGAATTTTCCACCTCGCCAGTCGATCAAGGTAAAATCACCTGAACCGAAATTTTTAGAAGAACGTTCACTTCCCTTTTTGCCGTATAATACAACGGTGCTTATGTTTTCACGTAATACTCCAAATCGTAATACGAAATAGGTCACTTTACTTCTTCGAATCTCTCGATGCTTGCGAGTGCTGAAAAATCCCACTCCAAGTTCCACGGCTCGCGTTCAGCACGTTCGCCGAATGTAACCTTCGCGAACAACCGTCTCCAACTAAAGCCAACTTCTCGACACTGGTTAGCAACAAATAATTCATTGTGTATTACAGACGGATTAGGTGTTACAAACTTTAATAATAAACTTCCGCGATATTACGACAGTGTGGCGCTCTCACCAGACTCTGTTCTTCGTCGACTTCAACAGAAGTGTTGGACGTGGAATGCTAATCCTTGTTTATGGCGACCTGAGAGCTCGTGACTCGTGGCGCTTGTCTTCCGAAATGTTTTCAAAGAATTGTACCCGGAACTCCTAAGTCTTCGTGACGTAATGTTTTTGTTTTCCTCGCAGCTGATCGTCGTTCCAAGTTGACCCAATGAATGTATCGAGCATTCGACGAACGAGAGTAAAAACAGTCTTGCTGTTTACACTATGTCAGTGTTTACAATATCGTTACGCTGCTCGGACGTTTCACCTTGAAGGTTGGACAAAAATTGCGACAATTAGAGAGGAAATTGAGTAAGCATTTAAATAACGCCAGGCACGAACTGGCCCCGTTCGAGCATTCGTGCGTATCAACAAACCAACTGCGACGTTTAATAGAGCGTGGCGCGGTTCGACGTGTTTTACAGGCCGCGTCTTGTAATCTTTAACGACGAGACACTTGATTTGTGTCCCGATGTCGGATTCCGTGAACTCCAATAACGCTCGATAGAGCTCACAATGGGGGAAAAGGTTCAAAAGTAGGGCGACAAATGGGAGAAAAAAAAATGTCTAGAACACGACAGTAAGTGGTGATTTTTCGCTCGAATCGTGTAACTTGACTACGCGATACCCTGTAACCGTACGATTTCCCCCGCTTCGAAAAGCTATTTCCAACTATCGTTTTCGTCTTGCTTTCCTGTCGATTTCTTTCTTTTCTGAATCCAGTCAGTAGATGTGAAAAACTTCGCAAAAGTACCTTTCAAAATTGTATCGAAAATACGTTTACTTACATATTAAACTCCGCGTTGCAACGCGCAGCAGGCCTAAAGAGACGATATATCGTTCCTACGATATTGATAAAAATTTTTTTTTTCATTAAATTTCAAGGCACGAAGAGATTTTCATATTTATAGAAAAAATTTCATATCTTGCCTTCCTCTCTCAGCGGAAACGAAGTGCCTTAACCTCTTATTGCGTGAATTTTTCTTTTGTATAAGAGGAATTTATAAGGAAAAAATGTCACGGAAATGGCTGGATAAAACTGGCTGAAAGGTGACGCTTTATTTTATTTATATATCGGATTATCCGCGAAGAAGGTCGCGCACGATAGGCTGAAGTGTCTACGAACGAAAGATAACTATGAAAAGTTGTTGAAAAACAACGAGAGCTCAACTGTATTTACCATTTAACCCGAAAAGTTGGTGTTTTATCACTTTTCTAGCTCGAATTTGCCAGCAGTAAAACACTTTCCAGCGCACAAATTGCCTTCCGAATAGCCCACTCACGCGTCAGCGATAACCGTCGGAGCGGAGCGCTTTCAGAAACATTGATCTCGATACACGGAGAACTGATCTAGCGAATGGGTCAGAAATCAATTCCAGTTTTTACGATTCACGCGGTTGGGATCGAATTGTCCAGAAAATATGCGACGGGTTAGCTGGTGGCCGCGAGCACCGTCAGACACGCGGCCTGAATACTTAATTTTTTTTAAATAGGGAGCAAAGAAATATCTCTCATTATTCCCGTTATTTTTCGCGTCCTCGTGATTTCTTCTTAACATAATTTTTATATTATTTTTCGACCCGGACCTGTCTAAAAACAACGGAAGCGTACCAATGGAAAACATAGACGTACCGAAAGGGTTAACGCGGCAAACCGCGTTTCCATTTACGAGAATAGCCGGGTTATCAAGGATTCATCGTAAATTTTTATTGGCTTGCCAGTTCCGGATCCGATGAACGTTTTCCCGCGACTGCGAGTTCGACGAACTCGTATTTTCCCATCGAGGGGCTGAAAAGGGGAAGAAAAAACGACGAGAAACGGAAAGAACTGTCGTCGAATCCGATCTAAGCGATTCCTCGCCACTTTCCAATTGTTTTCGCGGATGAAGCTACGGGAACACCTCGCACGGATATCCTCGAATCTTGAAGAACCGGAATGAAAAGCGTTGTTTTTTTTTTTTGCCCAACTGAAGATTTAATATTCCGTTTGATTGCACGTACGCGATTCTAATCGCGCTTCGAACTGTGCAGATTTATAATTAAGAGGGGAATTGGAATCTCTTTTAGGATAATTCTTTTTAATCGCGTGATATATTCCGCGAGAAATAGTTGAGCCCAAAAGAAGCATCGCAACTCGTAGAAAAGAATATCTGCGCATTCAACGGTCGGGTAACGCGGCAAGCAAAAGGTCTGGAAATAAGGAAGGACGTGTGCAACCGTAACCCCCGACAAGGTTACCCAGCATGAAAATCCATGCAGATAGAAGTGCTCGCGGCACGCTTAGACTCGAGGGATGGCAAAAGGATCAGGACGGTGAGGTCGATGGTGCGGCCCTCGGAGCTCTGTCGGAAGATACTTCAGGGATTCCGAATCACTTGGAACGATTACTTCAGCAGTTACTCGAGAACGTCCTGCGCGAATGTACATCATGCGCGATAGCTATGTACGAGGTGGCACATAATGTAACCCGTTACGCTTAGGTATACGAGCGCGACGACGAAGACCGATCGGCCGCCGTCGTTCCGGATACCGTCTGCGATTGAGTTCGTCCTTTATCTATTTACTTTAGCCTTCCCGCCGACTTTGCTTCACGATTCTCCGCTCCGTTCTGCCATTTGTTCGTTCGCGCTCAATTTGATGCGACTCCGAAAGAGAGCGGAGCAGCCGATTCGATTTCGCATCGGTTCATCCAGGAAGATCGTTACGTTTTTATCAATGGAATAACAACCAGCGATCGCTGCGCTGAGTTTTGCATCCGTTTCAGTTCGGCTACCGTTGTTACGTTCTAATGTTTCCGTATATCCTGAACAGAGGAGATACGAAGACATTTGCGGGAGTAGCTACTGCAAGAAGGAGCTAGATACGTCAAGTTGTCCGTTTTTTGCGACAAAGTGGACGTGAGAACAAGAAGGTAATCGAAACCGACAAGAAAATTGCCGCGATACGTCTGTTCGAACGTCCGTTCTCTTAACAGACGCGCTCCCAAGGCGTATTTATATATAATGTTCGCATCAAATCCTTGTTTTCCGTTTCGTTTACCGGAAATTGATTTTCGATCTCGCATTCTGGAAGTGACACGCATCGCGAGCATCGCTCGTCTCCTCGACAGAGGAGAGAGAAGGCGTCTCTCGAAGGAAATTGTCTACCATGCGCCCGAAGCTATGTCGTTCTATATTGCACGCTCGTTGCGAGCTTATTCGCGCGTTGCCCTTCGAGAATCTTCGATTTGCAGCTAGGACCTGCCATCTTTTAAAAAAAAAACACTCTCGACCACGAGAAAAAAAGTTGCCGCGAGGAAAAAAGGAACAATCACGAAATTGCGAGTTGCAATTGCTAACCATAGTAGACAATTGTTCGTAGAAAACAATTACGACTGAACGGAACTATTAAGTAATTCCATTTTCAGCCAGGTCTTCAGAAATTGGTAGGTTCCTTGCTCCTCGGAGAATAATAAACGGGAAATTTATTACGTCGAAAAAGGAAGCAACGGTTGATAAAAGTGCAGAAGAAACATCGTCATTAACGAAACGAGAAGCCAACCATCTTAATAAGGGAGATCTTAACAAGGAACTGCATCTGTGCAAATTCGAATGAATTTCTTTATTATTTTAATTATTTTAAATTGTCCCATTTTTGTGCGAATTTTTCATTTATTCTTTGAAAGTGCTTTAAGAGTCACACTTGCACAAGAATTAGTACAAAGAATTAGTTCTTTACGCGACGGAACCGGTAATAGCATAACGAGTGCCAGAACTAGTAGAAAAGACGAGGATTGGTCAAACGCGACAGCGTAATCGTATTCAACGGCACTGCAACGTCGAATACAAATGATCCATCGCGTAGTCGACTACGAGAAGTCAACCGAGAGTGTCAATTACGCCGCTTTATAATTGCAAATCCAGCTTCGAAACAAACAAGTTACTCGTTAAATCAACACGCTCGCGTCCCACTAAATATTTCCAATTCGTTTTTCTCCCCTCGGAAAAACTTACGCCGCGAGACTCCGCTTCGGGCTGCTTGTATAAAATCATACATGCAACAGTCGCGTGGAAACGGTAGACAAACGCGAACAGAAGGGACACAATGTTCCGTGTACACGCGCACACGCGCAGCCTAATGTCGTTTCCGTGTTTCGCCCGGCTGTCGAGTCCGTTAAAATGTTTCTTTGTCTGGAAATGAAATATCAAAAGAAAACGTACGCGTCTGTCGCGAATCCGCCGCCTACTTTTCTATGTACACACTCCGCGCAAATATACACCCGCGTGTTTAATGACCACGCCCTTTATGCGACAGATGGAACATTTTTCCACGCCTCTTCTCGCGTAATCTTGAATCCCGCGGTGTTTCAGCCGCGAGTTGAATCACCGTCGACGAACAAAGGAAGTCAGCGTGAAATAAGATGCGCGTCTTGCTTTCGAGCTACCGTGTTTTTCGCTCGTCGTTCAATTCTATGATATTAAAGGACTACCCTTTTGCTGGAAAATCAATAACACCGAACGAACAATCGATACTGTGATACCAACATGTATGCGTGTACTATTAAGGTGGTCCTTATTTTAATGATTTTTATACGATGGCGTGGCCTAAATAAAGTGCTGGATATCGGTCGGTAGGGATCAGCGTGTCCGTTTAGCCCGTTAAACATGCAAACATTATCGCGAATGCAACGCGAACTCTTGCGTAGGAGCTCGAATTCTCGAACCACAATTTCCGTTCCTCTTCCCTTTTAGCCGCTTCCTGCGCTCTTTCCTGGCAATTCTAACCGTTTCCTCCAGACTGGTTATCTGGTCTCCTCGTGCGGTTCGGATTTCGTCGATTCGAAACAGAACTCATCGTCAGCTTATTTGCTCTCTGGGGCTAGGCTGATCGATATTTTCCGTTCGCGAGAAGTAGTTACGCCTCGATGGTTTTCACTGTGCTACCCACGGTCGCCTCCTTTCCACTTATTATTATAGAAATTAGATCGTTCGGGCGCGCGAGCGATAACAGGTCCATTTCGAAATCGAGCAGGCTATTCGCAGCGTGTATGTGTACGCGTCGGTGTACGCGGATGCGTGTTTGTCTGTCAGGAAGATTTTCCACTCTGTGTAATTTAACTGGAACGAACGTTTTCCTCAGCTGGAAACCACTTAGACTGTAACGATTTCCCCGATACCGAGTTGCAGGTAATTTTGAGTAAAGACAGAGAAAGATAAAGACTCGCGTTGGATATCTTTATCCATTTTTTAAATGTTTCTCAGCGATTGCTTTCAGCGTTCCTACAGGGACTCGAGGTGTAGTTAAAAGCTTTAGCTTCGAATTACAGGGATTACTTCTCGAAAGTGGATGATCTGTGGAATATACGTTTATCGCCGTTCCCTTTTGTTTCGCCAAGTGGAATTAAAGTTCCATAGAGCAATTTCAATTTCGCTCGGGCCTTCTTATTTTCACCCATCGTACTTAATTCAATTAATAAATATTCAGGTCTTGGAGTTAAGTTTTCAGCAATACCTGCCGTTGCGAGCCACCTGGGAATTCAGGATTCTATTTTTCCATATAAATAAAGTCTTTGTTATTCCGTTTTCAATCTTCCGTCGAATCATTCCATTCCGTCGGGATACGTTTACATAATTCTTCTGAATCGAATCTTTGCTTGTATTTTCAACTTGTGCTGGACAAAGTGACTCGCCCAACTTTCGTCGAAGTTGATACTTGGCTGCATATCGAAATGAAAATATTTCTCTCGAATGGCACATGTTTCATAGAATTCTCGCGTCGAGAAAAAAGTGTCGTTCCCAGAATTGTTCTGAAATCCGTTATTTCTCGTTTCGTTTATATTACGAACGAATTCCAGGAAAATGTTCAGCAGAACGAATTATAATTGTGTACAGGTCTTTGGAAGGTTGTGTTTTTCTCTTGCGTTTTCAACTCATAATATTTCCGACTCAAATATTTTCAAAGCTGCGCGAATGTAACACGAATTGTTAAAATCTAGAGAATGTACATCGCCAAAAACTCGCGTTTCATACAAACGGCTACTTTCCTCTATTACTATTCGAAATTAATCTTGGATAATAGTGCTTTTTTTTTTATTGCTACGCCGATTTTACGCTAGATAGCTTTTATCTTAAATTTTTTACCACATTTGACGCCACGAAGTACGATGAAGTGAACTGCAAAAGTAACTCCGGTTAGAACTGTCTTTCATATATCAAATTCTGGTTCGGCGTAGTCCCAAGGGCGAACCTCCGTCGTCTTCAATTTTGGACATACAACTTTCACGTACTCTAGCGCAATCGAGACAGGATGTGGAGCAGTCGGTAAAATGGAGCGACAGATACGAAGAATATTTAGTGGCCAAAATTTGTCTAGTGTTTAAAATCCAGGATCATTTTTAAACACTTCGAAATATCGCTAATATCCTGTTTTTTTTTTGTGTTTCTTTTTGTTAGTATATCGAGTGGCTCTTTATGTGACATATGCGGTATCACGACTGAGCATGTTTAGGTTGACAGAGGGATGCCACTCTCCGTTCTGTTAAACGGAACAACACATAAATCTAAACAAAAAAAAAAAAAAAAAAAAATAAAATGCGTTTGAAACGTTTTTCTCTACCACGCATTATTTAAAAGACACGCAAATAAATAACGTTCAAAGAATAGATTGCAAGGCATTCATTACAGAAGATTTGATGGGAAACATTCTGAAGTGAAATTTTAGTTTATTACACGAAATAAATCATCGTTGATCCAATTCAGGATTCTTCTTGTCCAGGCTTCGAGGACACGGCCACTTTAAGTTATTGCATTACTGTATGGTAGGTGTTCGAAGTGGCCCTCTTTGACCACGAAGACGTCGATACTCAGCGTCGTTGACTGCTGCACGTTCGAAAGGTTCTGGCTTATTTCAAATTCAATTGCGTGCAGCGTCTATGCGTTTTTGCGATTTCCCAGGAATTTAAAGAAGGTAAAGACAAGGAGGAACAGTGAACGCTCCATATTGCTCACAGAGAACGACGCAGAGACGATCGCCCCGCGGTAAAACGGACTGCAAATAATTATTTACGATATTATTTACTCACGGATATCAGTATTTATGAGCGATAATTTAACTCGTATCAGCCTTTTGCGTGTACAAAAATGTTCTCGTTATGGATATTAAGCTTCTTACGGCCACGGCACGCTATAATGCCATCCACGTTAATAAGCGCCGCGAAAAATGCATTAACTCGTTATAAAGTAAGCTCCCCGGTCTTTGTGCCGTGTTAACAGTATGAGCATCGTTACTACGTAACGAACGCGAATGAACGTGATCGTCTTATGCTGTCACTTAAATTGGAAATCCAATTATTATTATATTAATTAAGGAACGGTGTCTACACGTTCATTGTAGGAGACTTTACTCGGTGTATACATTTTTTAATGCCGAAATAAGTCGGTCGATATTCAAATAATGCCATTGAAATTCAAAGAGTGGAAAATTTGCCTTTGAATACCGAACACGTCACTTTCCAGTGACGGTGATCGCGATCAACCGTGCCCTCAATTTAAGAAGCGAACAGATAACAAAGAAAAAATACGGTGTTTCGCGTGCGATTCTTTGAAACGGTTCCGGAGCACATTGATTACTGATTCACCGCTGTCGTTCGAACGATCATTATCCCGCTCGATATCGAATCTGTCGCGTTGATGCTTTTACTTTTGGCGACAAGCTTTGTGGTTGTGTGCCCCCGTATCGACAGAAGTGACCTATCACGAGTGCCTCTTCGAAAGAACAATACCGCGGACAGTTAGCGTTCATCGCCCGATGCGTTCATTGTTACAGCTGGTGTACGCTTATAAATCGTTACCATTAACAGAGAGCTGTACAGGTTACACGAAAAGGCACTAAACGATTTAAATCGAGCGTTAAAAAGTCAATTTATAGAACGTGGAAACTTTGTTACTCGAAGTATTAATTGAAATTTGTGTATAAGGTGATCAGTAATTGATACTAGTAACCGATTGAACGGTTAAAATACGTAGTACGTATGGGGTAGTTTTGCGAATATCGATTGGAAGAGAGCAAGAGAGTCAGAGAGTAAGAGCTGAAGCGAACAAGAAAATAAGAGTTGCAGCGAACGAGAGTTTACAAGCGCGTTCTGTTTGCCGTTACGTTACAAGTGTAGACCTACCTTTATGGTGGATCGTGGGGTTCGTGTTTTCGCGCGCAACAGGGGATGGTTTACCGATCAACGCGGAGGTACGGTTTTATTCTCGATAGTCAGCACGCTCCTCGTTTCTCGATGTATCCGGCTACGCGGTTGGAGAAACGCGAATGTTGGGCATCCGTTGCCTATATCCGGTTTGGCGAAGAGGGTGAGACCATGATATCGGTACTACGTGTTCGGCATTGCGGAGAGCAAAACCGACGATCGCGGTTTCGAATTAAACGCGAAACGATGACTAAGTGGTTGTCCCAAAACAATGCCGCGTTACGCAGCACAAGGCGAAATGTAATCCTAGGGCAGAATAATCGAATAAAGAACGTTTCACCGTTCAAACCCATATTGGGTATGCCGCCTTAAGCATTGTTTTAGGTGAAACTCAAAAGTAATGTCGTTTCAAGTGATACTTTGGCATTGAAAGTTTACACATTGGATGGCAAAAGGCTGTTGACTAACGAGAGCGATTACATGATTGATTGAAAATAAAAAGAATTGATTTGTTTGGATTTAACGTAGAAGAAACGACGTTACTCATGGATGGTTAACCCATTCTCGTGTTCGAATTCTACAGAGACCAAGACGAACTCAACTGAATTTTTTAAAGTCTAAAAAGTCTTCTAACGATGGAACCAGATGGTACCATATCGGGATGATTAATTACTTCCCAACGTCAGAGTTTTTCGAATCACCGTGTGGCCGAGCATTGTCTTGCACCTTTCAGTTCTGATAGAAGGTAAAAACTACACTCCTCAATCTTTGAAAATGTTACGATGCATTAATTGTTCGCCGTAACGTTTTCGATCGCAAGTGCCCGATTACTTTCTCGAGCCACGTGCTCCTCTTGTCCACGAATTTCACCGAGAACGTCCAACCGCCTTATGACATCGCGCTTAAGTGTACAGTGCTTAACGCAAATTCCGTTCCCACCCTCGCCTTAAACTCCAGGCCATTGTGGGCCTCGTATTACCTTAATTTGGTCCTGCCCCAGAACGATAATGCAGGTAAAGCGTCTAAGCGGAGGACGCTCGCTAACCAACAGACCGATGACCCATGGTATGCGGAGGTTATCGTAAGGCATTCTTGGCTGGTTTGATTTAGTGACTCCCCTCCCAACTTGCTGTGATAACTTACCCTTTATCTGGTCCGGTATGCGCCTATACTTTGCACTCGGCACTTGGACTCGTTTTCCACCCCCAGTCGACTATACAGCGAGATCTTCGCGCGAGACTTAGACACGTTGCAAAGGTTGTTTCAGTTTTCGGTGATAAACTACCCCTATCCGTCTATCTTCTTCTCTTACACCCACGTCGTTCCTTTCTCGCTAACTGACTCCCTTTTTACGATCAGATCTTAAGGGTTAACGACACCCTTGTAAGATTTTTTCGTATTTTCCACATCAAGCTCTCTGTTTCTTCGCAATTTTCCTCGCGTCACTTTATCCCGCGTCTTCCATCCGCTTTCGCCGTTCCACTTCCGTTCTTTCAACGCGCGTCTTCCGCTCGCGCGAATATCCTCCCGAGATTACCTGTTCGTCGAGGCGTGGGTGGTCGCAGAAGCGACGCAGCTTGTCGCCGAAAAGCCACAGCCCGGATTTAGAGATTCGACGGAAGCCCACGTCCGAAGTGCCTTAAATCAACGTCGGACTGAAAACAATATCGGCGCACCTCGAGGCTCCGTTCGTTCGTGAAACGGATTCCCGTTGTACTTTGGGAAATCAAGCTCAACAACTTCCAACGGTCACGGTGTATTGGGTTACGTTTTTACTCGAGTCCGCCTCGGGATCGATAAGACTGCACAAAAACGTATAACGGCTTCGTCTTCCAACGAGCAGAGACCTACCAAACCGCGAAAAGGTTAAGAATAAACGTCCTTGTGATAAAATACTGGAGTTTCTGAATTTTAACTGTTTGTTTGCAAAAAAACGGAATATCGTATAGAAAAATGCCTGCAGAACTTGGAGTATTACGGCTCTTCATCAAGCTGTACACGAAGAACTGATACAGTTGGACTGTATATTCAACTTGTGGATAGGTGTAAAAATAGGTACTGAATTAGTCATCGATAGAAGAAACATCCGCGACGAATGAATTTCCCTGTAGGATAAAGCGAGCAATGAGGGACGACTATAGTTGCCAGTAGTATCGAAAAGGTTGAACTACGACCGCAGGAAGAGACGCGTCACGTTCGTTGGATGCGCCACGAAAAGGTCGCAGCGAGCTATCCTGATCTTCTGATAGATGCCAATATCGTCATATTTGTTCCGTGGCTTCTGACAGGTCGACATTCGGTTCTTCCGATCGTGAACTATTTCCTGGAAGAACGGTATATATGTTTAAGAAATATAAATGTCTTTAAAAGCAAGCGTCGAACGAACGATAATAGTCAGACACGAAATTAGATACAGTTTAACGGATTTAGAAGTCGCTATTTAAAGCAGTTTTAGCGGTTATGTTTTTGACATCTGTCAGATATCAGTTCTGAAAATATCTCGACGAGCGAAAATACGCGCAGATAAATTCTGTCGGAACATTCATGTGTAATTCACATTAGTATGCAGATATCCGCTGGCGTACGTAATCGAATTTGGAAAAGGTTCGTCAGCGTTCAATTGAGTTAAAATTGTTGTTCACATAAAAATTCGTAGCGCTTCGATTTATAAAAATTTTTATCTAATCTGCCAGGTTTTCGTATGCATAAATGAATAATCCTTTCCAGCGTGGAAAAACATAAATTGATATTATCGGAAAGTCAAGCTGTTTCGCGTGGATTAGATCGCCATGTGTGTAAACAATACGCAGAATCGTCTGTGTTTTACGATCGAGTTTGCTTTAGAATTAAACTGGATATTTATAAAACTTCTTATTGGATCCCGATGTGATCTTTGGTTCTTCGAATATTGCTGGTCGAGTAAATATGACGCGCTACAAAAGAAGCACTCAAACCTCGACATAAAGAGGAATGTCCTTGACTAACAACGTTTCGAATACGATAGACACTTGTCGAGGAATATCAATGTTGACGCAAGACGTTTTCATTGTTGTCTTTCCCTTCGCGGTCAATAATATCGAGAAACCACTACTGAAAAGAACCGATATACCTTTTAAAGTGCTTTCTCGAATGATATTCGACTTCATTCCACTCCATGTGAAAGTCACAAACAAACTGTAAGGTCCTTCAGAGGTCCCATTAGGATCCATTAAGAAACGCAATGCGCACTTGGGATATTACGTGTCACAGAAAATTGATATTTTTCGATCCCGATACTGTATCGTTTCTCGTCTAACGTGCCTGAAGACACAAAGACAAAGAATACGATTGGTAGCCGAGGTTTGAGGGCACGAATTGGCGGAGATCGCTTGGCGAAGGCATTCTGTTCCTTTACGAGATTGCAAAGTCGTGGATTCGAAGAATTATGGGCAGAAAATTCCAGGAATTGAATGCGAATGTCGTCCAAGTGTCGTCTGAGGGTGTTTATGGCATTGCCACGGTTCAGCGAAACGTGGCTCGCCCTCTTGTTTTTCTTTATTAACAAGGCGAACAATTTTCCCATCGATTAGCTTCGTGTAATATTTCGGTTTTCGATTTCGATTCACGTAATTAATTTAGAGACATTCTGCTAGGACTAAATCGTAGTATTTATTATAATATGTCATCAAAATTCATTTCGTGGCGATCAACGCGATAAACACGAACAAATTACTCGTCGATCGGTCAAGAAACGCGTTGACAATCGATCCGTGAAACACGGAAAATTGTTAATCTACCAAGCAAGTGAGAAATTAACAGGAGTTTCTGTTTATTTGCAGATTGGAGCACTGAAGGAGTACTTCCTCTTCGCTGACAAACGACTTCACAAGAGGTCTCTCTCCAGCAGCGAATCGCACCATAAGACGTTAAGGGATGAACCGAGGGTAAGTGATTCTATCTTCGGTGTGTCAGGGTTAAGGCGTGCTTATCAAACTCGTACGGCGAATGCGAAACCCAGACACAGGTGCAAAACACAGAAGCCGCGTAATTTCACGGCGTCTGTTATAGAGCAACGCGCATTGTTTACTTGGCATTCTAATTTTCTCCCGTTCGCGAATAGTGCGCGGTGCTTCCTAAAACAAACGACCAAGTCACGCAGTTACATAATGTCGTACACGTGCCAGTGTAATTCAACGAGAATATTCTCCAGCGTTAAATATCTTGATATTTTTCTACTAAAAATTATTTCCCTCTGGATTGCGAAGAATTAATATCAGAATAAAAACGGAACGAATTTTAAATCCTTATACAACGGGAAAAAGCGTAATAACTTTTTCCTAGACAATGTCCTTTGTCGTTATTTATCATCTCGTATAACGTCATCTCGCATATAATTAAAGCTACCGTTCATTGCGAACGCGAATTGTCCAAATTAATTAGCTACATAAAGTAAACTCTATTAATTAGCCTGGATGCGGAACAATATATTTGAATGGCTTGCGTTGCCAGATACCTTTCAATTACCTGCGCGTATGTTCGTAGAGCAGTTGCCACGTACGGATCGATTACCGTGGAACCCAATTAACACCCAAAAAATATCACCTCAAATATCTAATAGAACTGCGTTTCGAGGATGTTTCAGTTATCATATCAAATGTTCGCTTAATATTATCCAAGATGTAACGTTTACACAACGGAATTATTATCCTTGTATCTCTGGTCCCTTCTTGTGTGTTTCGTGCTTCGATTAAAGCTCTTTTTGATTCCTCGATCCCTTTCTTATCGAGGCTTTCGACCGTACATCAAAACAACCGCAAGTTCGATCAATCGATGGACAAAAGGAAAGAAGCTTTAATGTCGTACGCGACGTCGAGTCAAAAGTGGCCATCCGGTAACCATCTCAACCGTTAGAGGCTTTCTAGTCGAGCAAAAGGACGGTAGACTCTATCACTGTGTTTCCAGAGATAATATTGTGCTTGACCCATCTTTCCAGCCGCGGCTGCTGTCTTTTTCTCGTCGATAAAGCACTTCGACTTTGGCAAACTGGGAGTCGAAAGGTTTATTCGACAAATACCCGAAGCTAAACCGTTACAGGATGCGTGTAAAAGTATGAGGGGCGATTGAAAACTCTTTCTCTATTTTTAACTCAAAACTTAACGTACACTCTATGTTTCTCCGTTCGATCCATTATAAGAGTGACTGATGCTCCAAACATGTCCAAACTTTAACGGTACTCGCTCGTTACCGATAAATATGCGCGGTATGTAATTCTAAACAATAATGAGTTTATCCATTTATCAGCAGTCTATCGACGATCATAACTAAGAGTTGAAAGTGGGTTTCGACGATGAAGTTAAATTGTTGGCACTTTGTTATTAAACCTTTGTTACGAAACTTTTGGTAAAATTATACGTCACTCAAGTGTATCTAAAGTAATTAGCTGGTACCTACGTTTCTAGTAGTAAGATATCTTTACATCGATTATCGCGTAAATAACGATACACAGTTTCGCGAGCTAAAATGATCGAATTCGTGAATTTAACAGGGCATAACGATGACTTTTAGTTTCGAAAGGGTTGCTTTCGCCAATTATGTCAGTGATTTAAACGCGAACAACAAAAGTACCGTATTATAAAATCCCCCAACGAATGGATTCACGCAATCAGATTACTCGGCAAGGTTGTTACGTGCTATCTGATCAGATTTCCCCCGCAAATGGTAAATCATTTAACGTCGTTACACGCTTGACTTCTAATAACTTTTGTCACGCGTTGTCAATTTGCGTGACAAGCGCCCGTCACCGCGTCCCCCTTTTAAATTAGATATTTCACTTAACGCGATGTAATTTTGTGGCAGTCAAAACGCTGGTCAGTCATCCTGCATGCACATTCGCGGAAATTATGCGTGTCGAAGCGAATCATCGAATATTTGGCGACTATCGGTACGAGTATTCCAGTCTAGTAAATTTCGTTTCAACCTCCTTCTCCACTTCAGCGTTAGCGCGTGAGGACTTTTGGTTGCATTTACCGGGGGATCCGTAGCATGGTGCGTCGCGACGCACGTGACAGAACGGCCGTGACACTTATCGACGCGGAACGCGAACGAGCCTAGGGATTTGGAGGTTGGCCAAAATTCAAGGGCCGTGAATTTTCACCGCGGAGGCTTTAAAACTAGTCGTCCAGCGATATGAATGAAACGATGACCGAGGCGTCGCGTGTTTCACGCTCAACCGAGTCGAAGCCAGGCTGCGAAAACGTTTCGCGTCGATGGCGCAGTTTACAAGGCGCCATACTGGAAAATCCGTTCTCGCGAAATTTTCGTTTCGTTCGACGGGTCCTGCTCGTGAATATTCCGCGATAAATCGAGGCCCGATCACGCACGCGTATGGGATTACTCGAAAACGCAGCCGTGCACGAAAATTGACCGCGAGCGGCCAACATTTTTAGCCGAACGAACCCTGATGGCTGATATTTTGCAAAACGTATATCATTCCACTACTCTAAGACAGTCTCACTTCTCGATTATTTTAAATTTTCACTTGCTCACTTCAAAACTGTTTCTTTAGAACAGACGAACGAAACTAGCGTACGATATTATTCCAAAATATACGCTCCAGTGTCTGGCGTTTCCCCAAACACTCGAGAAGCCTGTTTTCCAAATCGGAGCGTCGTAATCCTCTAAAGAAACTGTCTTACCGTTTTTCCAGGTACGATGGTTCCAGCAGCAGCACGAGAAGAAGCGCAAGAAGAGGGACTTCGCGCCCACGTCGTTCGCATTCAGCGATTACCCGTCATTTTTCGACGAGTTTGGCCCGCGTCCTCGGCAAGCCACGTTCCATCGGCAAAGAAATAGAGGTGTACCCTTCCAGAACCTGTTCACGGATCCGCTCTTCAAGGAACAGTGGTACCTGGTAAGTGGGCCTTTCTATTCTACTGCCTTGAAACCAACCAAAACGAGCTGCATACGTGACGCGACTGCATCCCCCAACGTGCCAGACTTAATGACATCCGATAACGGTTATAACGTATTCGGGATCCAGTTCCTACCATTTTGTCCCATTTCGATTCCTCCCGATTTTACTCGCACTTGGATAGTGTACGTGTCGCCTCGAATCGACGTCTGCGGGAATTACGATCGATAACCACACGTGACTGAATAACACATTGACTACCGCGTGAAGGTTTCAACGGGACATTTCCGCTCAAAAGTTTCGGACCGTGTACAAATAAGAGAAATTCTGAAATTTTCCTCGCACTGGATGCATCGACTAGGGTGAAATTAATCAAAAAAATCATCAAATTTGATACGATGACATCGATGAAAAATATCATTCTACACAAACTTTCGATCGCTAATGTTACTCGAAACCAAACGCGATTTCTTTTCGGATTCTTCCATTTCTCCTTCCCTCGGTACTAAAACTGATTGTCGACGCTAAAACTTGGCGATTCATAATTCTCGTTCGTCGTAATTCTATCATTTCATTTTTGCGCTGTCGACCGAGACCGGATGCCACCCACTTTCAGGTGACGTGACGTTGAATATTTTAACACCGCCAGTGTCGTGTAAAATTCAAAGCTTGCGGCGAATATGTGAAAACAATCTACAGATTCGCGATGCTATTATAAACGGATTTTTAGAGATTTACCAATTCAAGAAATTTTTCTCATCTGTATCGCGTACCTTTGTTTATAAATATAAAACATTATTCCAGTATATTTTAATTTAGATTTTCGCTAAAATTCGGACACGCCAAGGGAGGGGGACATTTCGATTACAGCGGAATCCGTTTGAGCAGCGAAACAATTTTTCAGCGATCCGTTTCCAGCAGTGCAATTAAATGTTCGTTCGTCATTCGCGAACGCCCACTCATATCCAATTGGCCGTGCGATTGTTCGGTTCGTTAAGTATCATCGCGTTAAACGACTAAATCATCGAATAACGGTTCGATCGACGTGTACGCACGCTGGAATTATCCCAAAGGGAAAGGTCGTGCTTGTTTCGGGCCCAAAATCCTGTTTGCGATCGAAAAACATCTCATTGTTAATACTGTGCTCGTATATCCTGTTCCGCCGTTAATCCTAGAAACGACAAGAGCAGCGATCGCCGTTGGTCTATACCCGAAAACGATCGTTCGAGGCGACACGCGGAGAATTATGAACAGCCACCGCGTGAGAAGCCACGACCTCTGGCTTGTATTCAAATTTCTCCAACGAATTCGTTCTTACCCTGTAGTGGTGCATTATCTCGTAGACAGAATAGGATTTAACGAATATACACAAGCAATTGGAGGAACGTGCAGCTAAAATTATACGAAAAAACTACTATCACAACTCCAGCCACCGATACACCAATCGTGTACCATTCGAAAAGCAAATGAAAGTAATTCATTCGCGTCGCACTTTGTCAAAAATGAAATACGTTAGCAGAACTTGAAATTAATTAACTCCTGTAATAGGCGGACATAAATATCGAATGGTTCTTTTGTGCGTCGAACACAGCAATAACAATAAATCCCTTTACGCGACCGTCGGAGTTATAAATTTATTGGACGAAACCGTCGAAACTTTTCGATATGATTTTAATAAAATGTTTGTTCGCGTGACGAATGACCATCGAGGAGGTCGAAACGTACGAGGAGCGGATACGTTCTCATTGTCGCTCGTTAATCGTACAAATTTATGGTTCAAACGTAAATACTCTTCGTTATGATCGAATGATTATAACCGTCATGGCGGGAATTCTCGTAAAAAATGGGATTTTCAAGGATCCTTTGCCAGCAGCTGTCGTATTCTGTTTGAAATAAATAAAGGAAAATTGTTCGCGACCCCCCGAAGGGTAAAAGAAAACGTTGTTCTTTTTCATTTGTCGCCCAGGGATTTCACAGATCGAGCTCGTCGTGTAATCGAAAAATCGTGTATTTTACAGGCCGATAAAACCTTTGTCCCTTCGCTATTTTTTGCGCATTGTATTCGAACAGTTTCGAGTTAAATTGAGAGGAATTTACGAGCGCGAAATGAACATGGCACTCCGTAATATATGGTACCCACTTCAGGGGTGAATGGAACTTTTAAAAACAATCAAATAAATTTACGCGAACGTCCTATTTGGCATTGTTCCTCGTCTCTAACGAGGCCTGCGTCGGTGTCGCTCTTTCGATAATCACTTCGACTGTCCACCGACCGAATGGTAACAGGAACGATGACTCTGTCGCACTATTTCATAGCAAAAATTGTCGCTGGAGGGTGGAACCGTCGCTGAAGCAACAAATCCAAAGATAGTCGTTCCCGAAACGTCGTTCGAATCAAATTGAACGTGTAAGGGATTCGATCCAGGGGCGTTCACTGTTTGTTCGCGTGTTCCAGAACGGCGGGGCCAAGGATGGCTACGATATGAATCTTGGCCCAGCGTGGCAGAAGGGTTACACTGGCAAGGGTGTTGTCGTGTCGATCCTCGACGACGGCATACAAACGAATCATCCCGACCTGGCACTGAATTACGATCACCAGGCCAGCTGGGATATCAACGACAACGACAACGACCCGATGCCAAGGGACAACGGTGACAACAAGCACGGGACTCGATGCGCTGGCGAGGTCGCCGCAGTTGCTTTCAACCAATACTGCGGCGTCGGCGTCGCCTATAACGCCAGCATAGGAGGTAAGAAATTACGATTTTTTCAGCGAGCACAGTGCGAGAGAAACACAACCTCGTGAAACAGACGAGGAAAAAGATCCTGGTCACTTCGGGACACCCTATAAATAACAGGTCCCATTCCCCCGACGTTCTATTCTGAAATAAAAACGCAACTCCAGCAAATTAACTTTTACCCGGATACACGGTCCCTTCAATTAAATATGACTTCCGTTATCCAGTTGTATGAATTACGATCCCCCTATGAGATAGCTTTCTGAACTTTAACCTACAGAGGACGGAACTGATGATTCTAAAGACCTCGGATATCTGACTTGAATGTCTGACATCGAATATTCGAGAATTTAGTACAAACCTGACTCTTCTCGTAACATATAAAAATTCCACAAATCTTTTGAAATATTGTTTATGCATTTATTCAAACGCGTAATTACGATAATGGAATACTTCTGTAACAACTTCGTCCAACCACGTCGATACGTCGTATCGATAACGATATATTTATTAAGCCATATTAATATCCCAAATATGCGCTGCTTTAATCAAATTAATTACAATCCATTGCGGACCATCGTGGACTATTTTATATTTTCGTAACAATCCGGTGTAATACTATAATCACACAGTTACGTGATTTTGTAAGCGCATTAAACGTTCCCGACAAAGTACAGCGAATTATATCTAAACGCTGCGCGAAACGTTCTTTAATTCAATACTGCAGTTTTTAATCATAACTCAATTATAATGTACTCCAATAGTCCGTGATATCCAGTACTTAAATCCCGATAGAACAGAAATTAACAGTCTACATTCTTCGACGCTGCGAAGTAATCGATTTTTCTTTCATGCTTTACGATAGACTTATTATTCCTTCATTCTCGATCCATTGTTCATCGTTAATTGGTTTTAAATTAAAATCAAAGATACGGTAAGAATCGAGTCGAAAATGGCGAATCTCGTGTGTTCGCGGTACAGTACATTTGCAAATACAAAAAGTAGCCAGTTGCTTAGATGCGTAACTTAGCTTCCCAAATCTGAAGCTATTGCTTCAACCATTGCTCTCATCAAATTTTATTCTCCACTCCATCGCTCCATGCAAGCTATTTAATTGCGCGCCGACAACTTAATCGTCAGCGCGACATTCTTCCTACCGTGCCACTTTTATTTTCAATTTTCCATTTACGGTAACAATGATTAAAACGTCAATCACTCGCAAGCACCGGGTCGTTATAAGTCGCTCCACCAGGGAAATGTTCCTCGCTGGAATATCGAGTTCCGATAATTTTACCGGCTCGTTTCCATTAAAATGCGCGTTAACGATCCGCGCACGATTTAACATGGTACCTGTAGCTCGTCATCGTGCGAGAAGAATCGCAGGTGAGAGTTCCCTGACTTCCTCGACCCTGCTTTTGTTCCTTAGAGTAAAATATAAACTACTTTATTTGTTTTCTCGAGCACAAGGAGGCGTCGACAAATCCTTTTGCACAGAATTTTCATTAATGTCGTAGAATAACTCAACAAAATTTCATCCCGATCCGTGACACCAAGTTCGTAAGATACCCTCGCGAAACCTACCCTTCGTTCTACGCATAGCGATATCTGTCGCAACGATCCGGCAGCTACTTTCCAGATTTATTCGCGTATAAATTGATGTGTAAGAAACACGAGATAAAAATACTATTTAAAACGTTACGATCTTGGCAACTCTCCCCTAATTAGAAATCTCCGTGAGCGGAAATTATACCGCGCGTTTACAGCAGCCTCGCTTGGAGGCCGCACAAGTTTTCGTGGAAATCACGACGCAACGGCAACGAGAAGGAAAGCTATCTGACGCTCATACCTTCCGTGTTCTCAGGCGTGCGAATGCTCGATGGCCCGGTAAACGATGCCGTCGAAGCCAGAGCACTGGGATTGAATCCTGATCACATCGATATATATAGCGCTTCTTGGGGCCCCGAGGACGATGGTAAAACTGTCGATGGTCCTGGCCCTCTTGCCAGGAGGGCGTTTATTTACGGTGTAACCAGCGTAAGTTACATAACTCAGTTCCATTTTTCTTTCTTCGTTTTTCTCTGTTCGCTTTGTAATCTTGAAAAATTCCACTTGCCAATACTGACACGTTTCACCGTGTACAATAGTATAGATTGTCGAGCGAAATGTTTTCATTATTTACTCTAGACTGATAACTGCACTCATTTTCCTTCGTGACGCATTAAAATATCTCCGCTTTCGACGAGATCGTTCCACGAAACTACCCCTAAAAACGTCAACCGTGTTAATAAATGTTTCCTTCCGTATTCGTGCAATGTTTACTATTTTTGAACATCCGAAACGTCTAACAAAGAGAATTAAACTGTAGCTGGCAGCCGCATATATTTAGATTTTAGATTGGATCCACATGAATCGCCTTGTATCTCTCGAACGCAAACATTCGCGTTCTGTCTCTTCTGGGCAAACGAGATAACCGAGAAAAATAAAAGTTCGGCAAACTTCCCAAGGTGATATCGCGTTTGAACGTTCCCGCAGAGTCTCGTCGAGATCGGAATATATCCGAGTCGCAAAACACCACGCGCAAACATTCCCCCAAAGCTGAAAGACGACGCGAATACGGTGCATTGATTGCTACCGGGCTACAAATATTTATAATAAAAACATTCGCGGAGCACGATTTCGTTAACAGTAGCGAGCCGGAATATCTTCTAATCGCTAACGATGTTTGAAATGAATGTCGGAAGGGGCGCAAGGGCAAGGGCTCGATCTTCGTGTGGGCGTCAGGGAACGGCGGTCGTCACACGGACTCTTGCAACTGCGACGGCTACACGAACAGTATCTTCACTTTGTCCATATCGAGCGCCACGCAGGGCGGCTACAAGCCCTGGTACCTCGAGGAATGCAGCTCTACTCTCGCCTCGACTTACTCCTCGGGGACTCCAGGCAACGACAAGAGCGTCGCAACGGTAGATATGGACGCCAAGCTGCGACCAGATCATATTTGCACAGTCGAGCACACCGGAACGTCGGCCTCGGCCCCGTTGGCAGCGGGGATCGCCGCCCTAGCTCTCGAGGCGAATCCCAGCCTCACGTGGAGGGACATGCAGTACCTGGTGGTCCTCACCTCGAGATCCGGCCCTCTCGAGAAGGAGCCTGGCTGGATCCTCAACGGAGTCAAGAGAAAGGTCTCCCACAAATTCGGTTACGGGCTGATGGACGCCGGGGCTATGGTCAGCTTGGCCGAACAGTGGACCAACGTGCCACCCCAGCACATCTGCAAGTCCGACGAGATCAACGAGGAGAGACGTATCGATCCCACCTACGGTTACACGCTCAGCGTCTACATGGACGTCACCGGTTGCGCTGGATCCTTGAACGAGGTTCGCTTCCTCGAACACGTGCAATGCAAGGTAAGAAGACAGAGACTGGGGACATCGATACCATCGATCATGCTTTCCCTTCGCGTCTCCTAATCTATCCGCCCTATCGAATTAATAGGATATGCCTAACTAAGACAATTTAAACACGCATATCTTTGAGAATTTTTTCAAGAATTTTTTTTGAGTTTTGTTTTGTGTAATTCTTAGGAGACTTTTAGCGGTAACCACTATTGTTTGGTACTGAATTAACGTCTTTTCTGTTTCCATCGATAACCAACGTTCGTCCAACGTTTTCGATCCCGTAAATCACCACAATGGGATGATGCGGGAAACATCTTTACACCAATGCTCGTGATTTATTCTGAAAAAGTACTCCATCGTATATTACGTGCTAAATACCCTTCTCGGTTGGCGAAATATATTTTTAACGCTCCGATCTTTTAAATTCTCGTATTCCGCGCGAACATTTGCGAGTTCTGCCCACGGGAAGAATAAATTCACGGCGGCATTAAAATGCAAATTTTTCCAAGCACTATTTTATGAATCGTAAGTACAAAATATATTTTTACATAAAGCGAAAATAAATTCTATTATAAACGTTCTCGTTTTCCCGGCGTATCCCTCTCCCGCTGGACATTTCGCGCGATAATTTCTTCATAACTGTGTTTCCACGAGTATAAAATTCATTATGGATCCGACGAAGGAATATTAAAAGGGAATAAGCGTGAGTCCACAAAGGGTGAAATGGATAATGTTCTCGCGCCGTCGACAAGGTGTTGACGAACTCTTCTCTCGAGGAATGACGAACATTTTTTAAGACGACGTCAAACATTTCTCAAACAGGTTTCGTTGAGGTTCTTCCCGCGAGGAAATTTGAGATTGCTGTTGACCTCGCCGATGGGCACCACGTCAACTTTGCTGTTCGAGAGGCCGCGGGATGTTCTCAGCTCTAACTTCGACGACTGGCCCTTCCTCAGCGTGCACTTCTGGGGTGAAAAGGCGGACGGTCGATGGACTCTGCAAATCATTAACGCCGGGAATCGGCACGTTAACTCACCAGGCAAGTCTCGAAATCCTGTTTTCTCGTGGAAAGGCTTTGGTGTTGATCTAACTATCCGAACTAATCATCGTGTAGCGAAAGGATCGCTTTGAAGTCTAACTCTCCAAAAATCCTGTGTAAAAATCAATTTTTGATAGTGTACTCGTTCTAAAGTGTTTCGAGCGAGCGTAATCCTGTAATGAGTGACGAAAACCGCGTTCGGCGGTTAGGACTTTCAAGGATATCGCTTTGCATAACACTTGAGTGTAACTCGAGTGCGCCTCGCTATATTCTCTCTACCAAGTGTACTCGTAGTGGCTGGAACAAATACAGCGAGGTACTCGAGACACACTCGAGTGGTCTGTTAAGCGATACCCTTGCTGGCTATAACAACCGACCAAATTGAGTTTTTAACTACTAAAAAATATCTGTTGGGCATACGAATTAATTTAAGGGATCTAGATACTAAGCAGTTTTAATCGAAATTATTCTCTAACTATAAAATGAGACCTAACGATGCAACGGGAATAAACCCTGAGCAGCCTTGATCCGTCGATTGAGTTTAATTCAATTAACGTCACGCATGCTTATTAAAACTCATAATTATGCGAATCACTCCGCGCTCTAACGATCGAAATAACACTTTGTCGATGTATGGGCTTCCAGAGTTTCATAGAACGGTAAAATTTGGTATACTCGCACTAAAACTGTAACAACCAATACCATAAATGTAATTACCAATGTTACGTTAATTAGGTTGGAGGGCTTTCAGATACGTACAGTCACGTACGAAACGTTGTTTTCTTTAATTCGATGTTTATTTTTTCAGGAATCGGGTGTAATTTACGTTCGCATCGTCGTGCAACTATGTCCGAGGATAAAAGTGACAAATAAGTAGATCAAACATATTTTTCTAATACAAGAAAAATAAAGATGCACGAAACGTTATTTATTCCGTTATATATAGTCTAGGAGTTTACAGTTTTTAATATAAATTTCCAAAGGAATCCGTTAAATACAACCACGAAACTCGCTTGAAAATATTGAAAGGAATTCGATCGACTCGATTTAGATATACCTCGGGACGCTGCTATGTTTGTCCATTCAGTCGACAAAGTGTTATGAGAAAAGACGATATAAATCGTGTACGAGCGAACGCCGAGGGACCATCTTGTTCATTCTTGTTTCTGGCGTCTGTTGTTACAGGAATCCTAAAGAAGTGGCAGCTAATCTTTTACGGCACCGCGTCGAATCCCATCAGGATACGAACACGTCAATATAACCCGGTACAAGCGCATTCTTCGTACTCCTCAGTGCAATACCCATTCACAGTAGACGATGAACCACTATCACTGGGCCATCGCGGCGACGTCGACTTCTTTCCTTCGTCTACCTTTCAGGGCTACCAGGGCCCGTACGTCGGCGCCGGTTCCAACGTCCAGGCGTCCGTGGCAACCTTGGACGGTTCCTCCGCACCCATCCTGACTAATCGACTACCTGGGGACACGTCGTCCGCTTTCGATTCACCCCCATCCTCGTCTCAAGTCGGAGACGACTCCCTGGACACTACCAGAAAAGTTCTGCACGACTGTGATCCCCAGTGCGATGCTCAGGGGTGCTACGGAAACGGACCCACGCAATGTATCAACTGTAAAAATTACCGACTCGACAAGTAAGCGATTATCTGCCCTAATATTATAGAGAGGTAAAATAGCGTACAGGTTCGTTAGCGAAGAATAAATCCTCGCCCTCTGGAAAACCCATGGCAGTCTCATGTAGCTACCAAAGAGGAGGGTGAAGGTTAAACAATAATCCCTCGAAATGTTTATCGTTCTTTCGTCAGATTTTACTTTCGATGGGACACGCGTGTAGCCTGTTCATTTGTTGCAATTTATTTGAAAGCTTCCGCTTGAAATTTCACGTTTTTCGTTCATTGAATCCTTTCGACATTATTAAAAGTGTAAATATTTAACCACTCGCAAGGAAATAAACTGCGTGCCCGTTTTATGCTCGCGAGAACTGAAACTTTCGCCCCAGTGAAAGACGAAGTTATTCGTTGTATTTTCATTTTTCCATCCGCGAAATTGGTTGCTGCATAAGTGATTAACTCCCAGTGTTCGTGCCGTACATCGTTTTCCCATATTTCCAAGCGTTGGAGTACATATATAACAAATACACGTATCAACGAAGCGATGTACGTATCGCGTTTTTACGCATGGCCCGGTGTATTTATCTCACGTTAATTCACTGAAATGCACCTTTGGTAGAAAAATTCCATCGAACGATACAGTAGCAATCGGAGATGAGTTATCGCTTACGAGATCGCAATTGCAGTACGTGCGTGAGTCGGTGTCCGCCGAGGAGCTTCCCCAATCAGGGTGGAGTCTGCTGGCCCTGCCACGAGTCCTGCGAAATTTGCGCTGGGGCTGGCCAGGACTCTTGTCTCTCCTGCGCACCCGCTCATCTTCGAGTCACCGATCTGGCAGTGTGTCTCCAGCAGTGTCCTGAAGGATATTACGAGAGTAAGTCCAAGGGTTCAAAGTAAACGTCAAAGAGGACTCATAGAACCAGAATAACTACTTCGGAAATAAAATTACACGAATCAAATTTTGTTTGCGTGCTCTTTAAAAGGAATTTAGTTCACCGTGGAGAACCTATTTTCAAATATTTAACTTCTTAATTCGACGATCGACTGTTCGAAGGTTAGACGAAGATATTATTTTCAGACACGGAGAATAGCACGTGCGTACCTTGCGAGGCGAATTGCGCCAGTTGCCAGGATAGGCCGGATAAATGCACCAGTTGCGAGCATCACTTGGTCATGTACGAGAACAAGTGTTACGCGTCGTGCCCTGTCTACACCTACGAAACTCAAGATTACAGCTGCGCGGCGTGTCATTCCACGTGTGAAACTTGCAACGGCACCGCCGAAAACCAATGCATCGCCTGTCGGCCCGGATTGTTTTCACTGAACGGTACGTACTCGTCCAGGCAGCGATCCTTTAAAAGAATAGACTGACACGACACGTGCAGCTGATCGCCTTGTCGCGCGCGGAGACAGCGACAGTTGCTGGATCAAACGTTCGTCATGGAATCGTTACGCCTTCCTTTATCTCTATTTCGGGTTGTACGTTTTGCACTTCGACAGGTGCACGCTTTCGTTCCTCGACCAAATATTTAAAACATTCAAATTCAACTGAATTGATAACCCGGGAATCGAAACAATTCCAAACACGAACTTTTAGCATGTGCTTAATCGCGTAGCGCTCTAACACGAGTGCAAATATATTGAATATTTTCGCTCATCAGCGATTACGCTGGATAGTTGAAAGTATAACCGATATTAGAATTATACCAACATTTTCAATTAAATCTAAAAGAAAGAAAACTGTTATTAGTGGTTCCCTGGTTCAACCTCGAAAGGAGACTCCCCTCAGTCACGATTCATGGCTCCAGAAACATTATCGTCTTCCGAATCACATTTTATATTAACCCTTTCGACCCTAGTGGGACGTATATGTCTCACGCGTAGAAGTCTCTTGTAAAAGTCTGGCTGAAAGAGTAAACAGACAATACATACCTTATCATCCATAGGAACATGTCGAGCATCTTGTCCAGCTGGATACAGCGCGGACAAGAAACGACGAGAGTGCATGCCGTGTCCTCCAGGATGTGCAACCTGTGCGACGTCGACATGCACGAGCTGCATCACGGAGTGGAGCCTGAACGAAGAAGGATTATGCGCTCCCGAGCACCGCGATCAGTGCGAGACTTCCGAATATTACGATAACGGGCACTGCAAACCGTGTCATACATCGTGCAGGACCTGCGCGGGTCCTTCGGAGAATTACTGTATCTCCTGTCAGAACTCCTTGCTACTCCAAGGAATGCGTTGCGTCTATCAATGCGACGACGGCTATTATTCCATGGCGCAACCATCCAGACCTGTTTGCGTTCCTTGTTTACATACCTGCAAAACTTGCGTGTCCCGATTGAACTGCACCGCCTGTCAGGATGGATTGCAGCTGCAGAGCGGAGAGTGCAGGTCGTCTTGCGCCCAAGGGTGAGTCCGTATATAGATAAATAAAGGAAATAAAACTCGGCATGCTTTATAGGTGCTCTTCGAAACCATCGCGTGTCGTATATTCGCTTGTTTTATCTCTAGGTTTTGAAAGAAATTTATTTCGAAAGAAATCTTCGAAATCAAGGGTCGACGAGCTTATTTTTTTTTTTTTTTTTTTTTAAGTGAAGCGTTTGTAGTGGAAAATCTGATGATAATCGTGCCGCATGAGCCAGTGTTCTTAGAAACAGGCTAAGGACGCTGCGGCTTAATCTAGATCACGGTGACTAATTAATTACGCGACCATAAAGTACAACCCAATAGCGAGCGACCGCAGTCGCTCTTATCCGTGACTTATACTACTAGCAGCCTGACGCTTATCCGTGCATGCAACGTGTCCCATTTTAATCAGCCCCACGCGACCGCTACGTGTCGCTTAATATCCTTTCTTTTACTTCCTCAACATGGATTTATAATCGCGGAGAAAAATATTTTGTACAGATATTATAGCGATAGAGGTCAATGCGCCAAATGTTACTTATCGTGTAACACGTGCTCCGGACCTAGAAGGGATCAGTGCGTAACGTGTCCTCGTGGCTGGCAACTGGCAGCGGGAGAGTGCCACCCGGAATGTCCCGAAGGATTCTTCAAATCCAACTTCGGCTGTCAGAAGTGTCACCACTACTGTCGCACGTGCAAAGGTAACGCGGATGATACGTTAACCCTTTCGGTGCTACTGACGTTTATAAATCCTCCACTCCTAGATAAACTGGCAGTAATTTACGAGCATTTATTCCGAAAAATATACACTGTGGACAATTTTGTGTAAAATTCAAAAGAAATTATATGTCCCAAATGATCCAGCAATATTTTTTTTTATAATAATACAAATTAAGAAATACCCGTTTACATGATTCCTACGGGTCTTAGCATTGAAAAGGGCCAAAAGAAAAGCAACAGTGTTCTAACGCGTACAGTTTGAACGCTTCACAGGAGAAGGTCCATTGGAATGTACATCCTGTCCCCCGCACTCCATGCTAGAGGGTGGCTTGTGCATGGAGTGTCTCGGTGCGCAGTACTACGACTCTTTGACGCAGCTTTGCAAGAATTGTCACACCGATTGTCGAAGATGTACTGGACCTGGAAAATTCAGTTGCGCAGCCTGTTCGCCCCCGTTGCACTTGGATAAGTTGAACAACCAGTGCGTGCCTTGTTGCACGGGCAACGAGAAGGGTCCACAGGCTGAAGAGTGCTGTCTATGCGATCCAGAGAGTGGTAAGTGGCTCGTTACTTCTTGTTACGACGTTTTCGTTCTTTTCAATATTTATCAAATTATTAACATTCCGGTTTCTTTTGTATAATCATAGGCGGCTGCAGGAACAGCTCGCCAGCTGGTAAAAGAAGAGTACCGGGAACAGAGTTTGCCTCGGCAGACTCGGCCATTTCAGAAGTGTACGCGAATTACGAAGGAACAACGACTGATAAGAGTGATTCAGCGTCTCTGGCCATAACGGCGACTATAACCATAGCTGTCGCCATTTGTTTGGTATCGGTAGCTCTGTTTGCTACCATATTCATCGCGCTTCAGGTACGTGGAAAATTTACAGTACTTTATCCTGGGCTCCTATATCGATGAAACAATGTTTTATGTTTGTCTTTGCAGGCTATGTCGGGAAGAAGGGAAGCTAACAAGGGTTACACGCAGCTGGCCATGAGGGTGGATCCTCCGGATGACGTTGACGCCGACGACACAACGGAACTGATGACCTAGACCCTTTTAACGTTTTCTAACTAATGACAGGACCTCTCATCAAAAGTGTTTGATGAAGGTCGACCAGTTTCGATCACGATAGATCGTGTGTTTGCGTGGCATTAGAAACGCGGCGATTAGAGTCGGGAACAGCCGCGCTCCGTTAAGATCCGATGTGGTCCGAGGCGAAGAAACGGAAACACACACGATAAAAATACAAAAATGAACAAAAAAAAAAAAACACACAGAAAAAAATAGAGAGAACGGAATATAAGTATAGATTGAAGGAAGAGGAGGAATTTGGAGGAAACGAAAGAGTGGTGACGAGAGATAACGGATAGGGATTAAACGGAACGGGGACAAAGGAACAAGAAAAATTCGTTCAAAACGTGATAGTAAAGACACTTTTTTTGGCGCACTGTACGGAGAGAAGTGTGACTGTTGTTCACTTTATTTGATAGTGCGGTTTGCGTGCGCGGTCGTGTGAATGGCGGTGAACGAGGTGTTTAGGTATACTTTTTTTAACGGTTAGGCGCGTCGCTGATTCTTTCGAGTGCACATACACTAGTGTGTAATGCCGAGTAACTTTAAATGGAAGTACGGTTAATAGACAAACAAGAAAAAAAAAGGGTGACGGACATTATAAAGTGCCTGATTTACAACGCCCTTTGACAACGTTCTTTCCTCTGCTCCCTTTATTGGCCTCCGTCGTGAACGGTGGGTCGAATGTTCACCTGTGCCGTCAACGATGTGTATTATATTACCATTGGGAACGATTCGTTCAATCATTCCCAATTAGACATTGAGATCGACTAGATGAATCCAATTCGCGTAACGAGCACCTGCAGGTGACTCGATTCAGTAGACACCTTGCGCTGGAAACAGTTCCTATACGGATTGTTTTGTATTAATCCTAATTACCATCTGTCGCGAACGATTCGTTGAACCTTCGCTCGTGCCCCAAACAATGCGTATCGTGGTCATTGGAGAGTATTCCTTAGATCATTCCCAATTAGACTTTGAGATCGACTAGAAATTTTATCGAGGAATCCAGTTCGCGTAACGAGCACCTGCAGGTGATCCAAGGATCCAAGGAAACAATGCTGATAATGCGGAGGCTTGGTAACGTACGATGAAGAACAAACGTAGCCTCTGTGTGTTGGTTTGCATTATGGACCAGTTGAACGTAACGACAAGTGCGCATTATAACGTGTCATTGTAACATATTAACGCTGGCAACACGATTGCGGTGATTATAAATTAATAACGACAACGGGCGGAAAGGAGCAGACGGAATAGGTTGATGGAATGTTCAACGGCGAAAGAGAGAATGAAAGCGATAGAAATAGAAGTGAACAAAGAATTGTTTGTTCCCGCGAGAAGGTTTGTACAGCTTCGTTCTCGTGCAACGAACCGACATCCCCCCTCACCCCGAGAGATGAGAAACCACACTGATTTTCTTGATGATCCAGCGCGTGTATCAGCCATTCCGTCATTTTTCAACCAATCGACAGCCAACTGCATTTTTCTAACTGTTTGTTGTTATTGCTGCATTGTCTATATATTTTGTTTTGTTTAGCACCCTAGGTATTTACCGCGTTGATCCTGCTTCGTTCGTATTAATTTGTTGTAGACTAAAATGAAATGGAAAAAAATGAAAACCAACGACCACGTTGATGTTAAATAACAATTGGATTTTAAACGTATAACGAAGGAAACATACGTCGCGAAGAAGCCACGAAACAGTCCTCGGTAAATCGGTACCTTTAAGAGCTACTGTCCGCGCCTACCGTGTGAATATTGAATTTCTCCTCGTGATTTGATATAAAGCTATTATTGTACTTTTATGATGAACGCGATTATAAATATATACATATACATATACATATATATATATATATCTATATACACACACTCAGGCGTTTAAATATATTCTGAGTTCGTGTTCCCATTGAAATATTATTATTAAATTCTCTAACATTTCTGTTCCCATAATTAGTTTCTCTGAACAATTATTTATTCGCAGAACAGCACTGTTACCCGATGATCATCGTTTCAAGGTAAGTGCATTCCCTAGTTTTACTTGCAAGATCGAGACAACCTTCCTCGATAGTATGGTTAACGTTTGTTGCAATTATGAATCTCGGCATGTTTATAATTAGACGATTCCCAGCACCGTAAATATAGTAATAGGAAGCAACCAGAAACTTCCCGAGTACACTTCCCCTCTATCTGAATACTCCTCGTTAATTAATACTGCTGAAATCTTGAGAGAACCGTCTCGAGGGGTGACACACTAGCCGAATGGAACACTTCTCAATCATTTAGTTTTTATTTGGTACAAGTAAAAGAAATCGAATTAAACGATCGATACGAATATTGGGTTGCGAATATAAAATTTAAATCGATATATAGTCTCATATTCGTTCGACGGAATTGAAGTACGATAAAGGTCGTGATTTATTGAATCTTACCAAAGGGAAGACGTTGGCCTTCTTTACGTTTTTCAATGCATGAAGAAACTGTTGAGACGAGTGAAAAATCGAGGATTATAGCGGTATGATTTATCGAGGTGTGCACCGTCAAGACGTCTTCGTGCATTAATCATTAAGCTACCTTAACGGACGCGGCGAATTTGATATTCAAGGGGAAATTCTGGTTTAAAACTTTGAAAAAATACGACATTTGATTAGTATAAATTTATTTTTAACAGCACTTATACGTCGTACTTAACGAGGAACAATATACAAATTTTGTATAATTACATCTGATATTTATAACGAAATGCGATCGACGTGTTTAATCTGGCTGATTATTCTTTACTTGCTGCTATCGGATAGACAACGACTGACAGTGTGGACTGACATGCATATTCAGTGGACAGTGACATGATCGTTCGGGGGGGGGGGGGGGAGGGGGGGGGGTTAGTGGAATGTCAATTCAAACATCGATCGACGGAAACGTACGCTATCCGAATATCAGAGGGCTGATTACAAAATAATGAAGAACAAACCAGGTAAGTACGTTAAGCGAACGTCAATGAAGCTATTCCAATCGTTCTAGCCAACGGTCCACATCGACAGGGGTCGTGATAACCGGTACGACGATATGTCGATCGAGATAACGTGGATAGCCGATAAATTTAGTAGTAATAATTCCCGTGGTCCTACTTTTATCAGGTCGGATATCGTAGCGTAAGCGGATATCGTAAATTCATGAAGTTATATCAAATTCGCGCATGTGCCGCGGTTTTATCGCGTTATCGTTTTAATTATAACATCTGCCACAGATTGATGGCACAAAAATATTAACTTTTCTTGAAATCATTGTTTTACACGAAGAGGAGAACACCACCACTGTGTAGAGCTGAAAAAATTACTAATTCCTGTAACGTTTTTCTTTCGATTAAGGAAAGGGATATGTTATTGAGGATACATTGAACTATATTCATACAAATTTTTATTGAAAAATACTAAAAAATGACATAGTTATCAATTTGTTTGATCCATCGCAGTGACGTTTTCTCTTAGGTATGCGTGGTACTGGATGACAAAAGTGAACGACGCTCGTGCAAGAATCGTCGACGATACTTTCGATGCAAAAAGAGACGCAAGCATTCCTTCTGGTTCTAAACTTTTATCCGGCGCTTCCTCCTGATATTCAATTATGCGATATAAAACGTAGAACCGATAAGAGTAGCTCGTGCAAAAGGAGAATCGCACGTTTTATTGGGACGGTATCGGACGGAAACGACTCGAAAGAGTACGGAATTTGCGGCAAGCAAAAACGGTACAGGGAAGGATGTGGATACGATCAAATCGAAAACAACTTTAGGAGATACGAAATAAGCATGGGGCAATAAAAGCTCCAAGCATTGAAGCTCTCGTGCTCGCTGCAGAAGTTAGCGGTAAGAGGTAGCAGAGTATTATTGGCCGCATGTGCGGTAATGCGGCCGTTTAAATTCTTTCGCTGAAGGTACGACTTCCGGAATATTCGTCGAAGACGACGAGTAAACTTAGAAGTCCAGTGTATTCCTTACAATTGCATTTTAATCGCGTGAATCTCAAGGGAAGCTTTCGAGCCAAACGTAATATGTTTAATACGTAATTAACGTTCATATGAAAGTTAACGTTCGGTACCACGATTGCAAAGCGTATATCTTTAAAAATTATCTTTGGATAGTTAGGAAATTATCGATAATATTGCTAGCGAGTATTAATGATGACGTTACCAATTTTTTTTCTACCAGGTTTCTTCCCAATTCGCTTTGTTCTTATTGTTTATTAACTTTTTGCATATAAATTATGGATCTTGGTACTCGTGGAAGATAGTATAGATCATAAGCAACGTTCAAGAACCGGTGTTGATATGATTTCGATTGAAATTGAACAGTTATAAACGTTTTATTTATTTATTTCGGCGATTAGTAGGGGCAAAATTTGAATTTCGCGCGTGGCGCCATCTAGCGGTTGGATCAGGGAAGCTCCAGTTTTGTAATAGGATAACAGAACGCTAGTGGAGGTCTACGCTTGAGATTGTGCGAGAGAGAAAGATACACCGTGCGAGAAGGATAGAAATAGCCGGCGACGGTATCGCCATCTAGCGGTTGAATCAGGGAAGCTCCAGTTTTGTAATAGGATAACAGAACGCTAGTGGAGGTCTACGCTTGAGATTGTGCGAGAGAGAAAGATACACCGTGCGAGAAGGATAGGGAGCACCGACCCTATAAACGGCAGTGCGCATGCGCAGAGTACACTCAATTGTTCATCGATTGTTTATCGATTATTTACGAATAATTCATGAACTTTTGCATACTCAAATTAAAGCTTAGGCTTCTAAGAATCTTCTCTTATAAGTGGATCGAATCATTATGCACTATTTAAATAGTTGTAAACAATCTAAGACAACCGTAGTTCCAAAGTAGTTCTGACTACGCCACCAGTCATTGCAATTATCGTTAATTAATCAATATTAGATACATAATTCATGCAGTTTGGCACTCGTGGAAGGTAGTTTGGATCCTTGGCAACATTCAAGGACCGTTTTCGATAGGATTTTCATTGAATTGAAATAATTAGGAACAATTTTTGGAAACGGTGCGCGAGTACGTCCGAGTATTGGCGACAGATGGAACGTGTCCTTGACTCGAAATTCGTTGACAACTCGTTAATAACAATTAAAATCGTAACGAAAATGGTCCTTGAATGTTGCCAAGGATCCAAACTACCTTCCACGAGTGCCAAACTGCATGAATTATGTATCTAATATTGATTAATTAACGATAATTGCAATGACTGGTGGCGTAGTCAGAACTACTTTGGAACTACGGTTGTCTTAGATTGTTTACAACTATTTAAATAGTGCATAATGATTCGATCCACTTATAAGAGAAGATTCCTAGAAGCCTAAGCTTTAATTTGAGTATGCAAAAGTTCATGAATTATTTGTAAATAATCGATAAACAATCGACGAACAATTGAGTGTACTCTGCGCATGCGCACTGCCGTTTATAGGGTCGGTGCTCTCTATCCTTCTCGCACGGTGTATCTTTCTCTCTCGCACAATCTCAAGCGTAGACCTCCACTAGCGTTCTGTTATCCTATTACAAAACTGGAGCTTCCCTGATTCAACCGCTAGATGGCGCCACCGGCGCGGAATTAATATTTTGCCCATACTAATCGCTGAAAAACGTTTATAACTGTTTAATTTCAATCGAAATCATATCAACACCGGTTCTTGAATGTTACTGATGATTTATACTGTACTGCGAGTACCAAGGTCTACTATTTATATGCAAAAAATAACATACACAAGTGTTAAAGAAGGTAGCTACTAATATTTCGCCCTTGCCATCTTGAACTCAAATAACAGGTCGGCGTGTATCGGTCTATTTAAATTTCCGCAAAATGTCTGCAGAAAATTTGGAAATGTTTCACAAAAGAGCAGCTGCAGCGGTGAGTTATGATATTGATTTATAGTTACTGCATAAATATTCATCCGCAAAAATGTAATCTTTTACCGAGGAACATTTCTAGGTTATAGTAATCGCATGTACACATTGCAGGAAGAAGAGATAGCTTTTTTAAAGCAAGAAATCGAGTTTCTACGAGAAAATATTACATCTAATAATTCCAAATTGAACTCTGCAGCTAAAGATGAATACACGAAATTAGAGCAGGAAAATATCAAATTAAAGCATAGAGTAGCTATACTTAAAAGGGTATGTTTATAACTATTAAATGAATATAGAAAATGTATTATATCTATTACTTTTATTTGTACTTCTGTTAAACAGACTATTGAAACTGATAGAGCAAAAATGCAAAGTGGAACAAAAGCTGCACCAACATGTGCAAAGAGTATATATGCTGCTTTATCTGAATTATTTGCAGATGCTATTTCTACTGCTTATCCAGATGTTCCTAATCCTCCAGTAATTTTAGCATACAGCAATAATGAAAAATTTGGGGATTATCAATGTAACAGTGCTATGCCACTTACTAAATTACTTGGTAACAGTGGTGAGATATTAATATAAATAAGAATTCATACCAAAGTATTATCAATATCAATGAAAGCATTTTATGTATACAGGTATTAAAACATCTCCACGCGATGTTGCACTTAACATAATGTCAAAAGTAAAAGATTGCAATTTAATCTCTCAAATGAATGTTGCTGGTGCCGGTTATATAAATATATTTATAAAACGAGAATTTGTACAAACAATGTTAGGTAATTTAGTAAAAGCAGGAAAAGCGTTTCCACCGTACGTAAAAAAACAAAAAGTTGTTGTAGATTTTTCTAGTCCTAACATTGCTAAAGAAATGCATGTTGGACATCTAAGATCCACTATAATTGGTGAAAGTATTTCAAGACTCTTAGAATTCTTAGGACACGATGTGCTTAGAATAAATCATGTTGGTGATTGGGGCACCCAATTTGGAATGTTAATAGCTCACCTTCAGGATAGATTCCCAGACTATTTGACTGTGTGTCCACCTATTACAGACCTTCAGGTAATTTTATACAATACAATTATATAATTCATTAAAAATTGCTACCAACTATATATTCTGAAAATTTTAGAGTTTTTATAAAGAATCAAAGGAAAGATTTGATAAAGATGAAGAATTTAAGAAACGTGCATATAACTGTGTTGTCAAGTTACAAGCATTTGACCCTGACATGACAAAAGCATGGCAACTGATTTGTGATGTTTCTAGAAAAGGTGAAGTTAACTACATTATTTAAATTAAAAATAAAATAAAACATTATTTTAATTTTTCTTGTTTACTTTAAATACAGAGTTCCAAAAGTTGTACGATCGATTGGACATTAAATTAATAGAAAGAGGTGAATCTTTTTACCAGAAACGTATGGAAGCAATAGTTAAAGAATTAGACGAAAAGGGATTATTAGAGGAAGACGAAGGACGAAAAGTAATGTGGGGCAAACGTGACAACGAAATACCTTTAACTATCGTAAAATCTGACGGTGGTTTTACATACGATACTTCAGACATGGCAGCCATTAAACAACGAATAGAAGAAGAGAAAGCTGATCGAGTAATTCATATTAATTTTATGAGTCAATATTATATTTTGTGAAATCATTTCTATTATTTTATAATTTATTATAATTTTTACAGGTAATATATGTAACAGATGCTGGCCAAGCTATGCACTTTCAAGTATTAAAAAGCTGTGCAGAACGAGCGGGAATTGTAAAAAGTCATCATCGAATAGACCACGTCGGATTTGGTGTAGTTCTTGGTCAAGATAAAAAGAAATTTAAGACCCGATCCGGTGATACAGTAAAATTAAGTGATTTATTAGATGAAGGTTTGAAAAGGACACTTCAAAAATTGAAAGAAAAGGAACGTGACAAAATTCTCACGGCAGAGGAATTGAAAATAGCTCAAGAATCTATTACTTATGGATGTATAAAGTACGCAGATTTATCGCATAACAGAAATCACGAATATGTATTTTCTTTCGATAAAATGCTCGAGGATAAAGGGAATACAGCAGTATATTTGCTGTATGCTCTAACCAGAATATGTTCTATCGCGAGATTAGCTAACCTTTCGCGCGAGAAATTACAAGAACATGCACAAACTACTCCCATTTCATTGAAGCATGAAAAGGAGTGGAAATTAGCTAAAGTATTAATCAAATTCCATGATATATTAATTAAAATTACGGAAGATTTGTACTTACATACATTATGCGAGTATTGTTACGAAATCTCATGCGCGTTCGCAGAGTTCTACGATAATTGTTATTGTATTGAAAAAGACAAAGAGGGAAAATTAATAAATGTACATATGGGGCGTATGTTATTAATAGAAGCTACTGCAATTATCATGGAAACATGTTTTTCAATATTAGGTCTAAAACCAGTTACACGTATGTGAATATATTCATACAAACATATAATGTAAAATTATAAGAAAAAAACATTCTTCAAGAATTGCAAAATAAAAATATACTGCTTTCATTTCACTGTAAAATGTTTATTAAAAAATATTGCATTATATCATGAATTTTCTACGTAAATTTCATCATCCTCATCGTATCAACCTGTTGTATTTGTATTACATATACATCCCGAAGGACTATCGCTCACTAAGCCGCTCAATGAGCGGGTTTAAATACTAGTGGCGCCATCGGTGGCAAAATTCCCAAATTTGTAGTGAAAAATAGTTTGCGGTATTTCCGCTAGATGGCGCCATTAACTAAAGAACCAATAACTATTGCTAAATTAAATAACTATTCATCAAAATGATAAATTTTATATATTAACTAATATATTGTAGTATTATAAAGCAAAGAAACGTATTAATTACGCATTTATGAAAAAAAAAAGAATTATTTATTAAATGTATTGGTAGCGCCATCTTAAACTAATAACGGGAACTATTTTCACTACACACTTAGGCATTTTGCCACCGATAGCCCCACTAGTATTAAAACCGCCGCTCAGTGAGCGGCTTAGTGAGCAGTACCTTTTGGATACACCCAATATGTACTATAAGACTACCACAGTTACAGTATCAGTATTCTACCGTAGTATCAATACTGTATCATAGTGCATGTCTCCGCGTGTTCACCATAAAGACATTAATATTTATTGTCTGTTATTATTAACAAAATGGTAGTTATTATTATTTTGTTTCGAATAGAATAATTACTTTTACTACTGTGTTATGTGAAAATTTCTATTAAAATAAAAAGATAGTGTTAATGCACTTCATACCGGCAAACTTAACAGCTGTACTAAAAGTTTAAATATATTTGCAATTGTTTATTATTAATATTAATTAGAAATACAAAAATATATTGCCATTTTAAAATAAATAAATTTTCATTGATAGGCAATAGAAAGGAAAGGAACATTTAAAGTAGAATATCTTCAAAATATTGAAAAAGAGATACAAGCCAAATGGGAAGCTGATAAAGTATATGAGGAAGATGCTCCTTTAAAACCTAGAAAATCACCAGAGGAAAAATTTTTGGCAACTTTCCCTTTTCCTTATATGAATGGGAGACTTCATCTTGGTCACACATTTTCATTATCTAAATGCGAGGTGATTCTTTGATAAAAACATACCAAGAACAAGATATTTTATATAATTAGTTCATAGAAATTGATTTAAATTATATTGATTTAATAACTTTATAGTTTGCTGTACGTTACAATCGTTTATTAGGGAAGAAAGTCCTTTTTCCATTTGGTTTCCATTGCACAGGTATGCCCATCAAAGCATGTGCAGATAAACTTAAAAGAGAAATGGAATTATATGGTTATCCACCACAGTTTCCTGAAGAACAAAAAGCAAAAGAAGAAGTCATGGATGATATTATAATAAAGGACAAAAGTAAAGGAACAAAGGTAACTTAATTATATTCAAGATGTTCATGTCCTATATTTCAGTAAATAAATAATTTTAGAGCAAAGCTGTTGCAAAGACTGTTAGTGCAAAATATCAATGGCAAATTATGCAAACCCTTGGTTTGGAACATGAAGAGATAAAGAATTTTGCTGATTCTGAATATTGGTTAAACTATTTTCCACCTCTTGCTGTTCAAGATTTAAAATCAATTGGATTACATGTAAGTTAAACATCTTTGTGAAGTAAATACTATAATTTAAAGAAATAATGTAAATGTTTAGATAGATTGGCGCAGAACATTTATTACAACTGATGCAAATCCATTTTTTGATTCATTTGTACGGTGGCAATTTGAACATTTAAAAGCAAAGAACAAAATAAAATATGGGAAAAGGTATACAGTTTATTCACCAAAGGATGGGCAACCTTGTATGGATCATGATAGATCAACAGGAGAAGGAGTAGGACCACAAGAATACACATTGATTAAAATGAAATTACAAGAACCTTATCCTACAAGCCTGAAGTCCCTTTCTGGCAAACCAGTTTATTTAGTAGCTGCCACTCTGAGACCAGAAACAATGTATGGTCAAACAAACTGCTGGATTCATCCAGATATGAATTATATTGCATATACTCTGTCAAATGGAGATATTTATATATCAACAGAAAGAGCAGCACGGAACATGGCCTATCAAGATTTCTTTAAAGAGGAGGGAAAGATATCAATTGCCTTAAAACTTACTGGAAAAGATATACTAGGATTACCTGTAGAAGCACCTATTACAATTAACAAAATAATTTACACTTTACCAATGATGACTATCAAAGAAGACAAAGGTACCGGAGTTGTTACTTCTGTACCTAGTGATTCTCCTGATGATTATGCAGCCTTAATGGACTTAAAAAAAAAACAAGCACTGAGAGAAAAATATGGAATAACAGACGAAATGGTGCTACCTTATGACCCGATACCTATTATCGACGTGCCCGAATTTGGTAATTTATCTGCAGTAATTGTGTACGATAAATTAAAAATTCAATCTCAAAATGATAAGGCTAAATTACTGGAAGCAAAAGAGATGGTATATCTTAAAGGTTTTTACGATGGCGTATTATTAGTAGGTAAATACAAAGGAAAGAAAGTGCAGGATGTTAAAAAACAACTACAAAAGGAATTGATAGATGAGGGTAAAGCGGTCATATATTACGAACCGGAAAAAACTGTTATATCTAGATCAAACGATGAATGCGTGGTAGCTTTATGTAATCAATGGTATCTGATTTATGGAGAAGAAAGTTGGAAAAAAGAAGCAACAGTGGCCTTAAATAACCTCAATACCTTTCATGACGAAGTGAAAAGGAATTTTATGGCATGTCTTGATTGGTTACGCGAATATGCATGTTCACGAACTTATGGACTTGGTACTAAATTACCATGGGATGAAGATTGGTTAATAGAATCCTTGTCAGATTCAACGATCTATATGGCTTATTATACCGTTGCGCATTTGTTACAAGGGGGCACATTTAAAGGCGATAAACCTAATACATACAACATAAAGGCAAATCAAATGACACCAAAAGTATGGGATTACATTTTCTTCAAGGATGCTAAGTTTCCAAAAACAGATATACGAAAAGATGCCTTAAATCATATGCGACGCGAATTTCAATACTGGTATCCGGTAGATTTGAGAGTATCTGGGAAAGATCTCGTACAGAATCATCTCACATTTTTCATTTATAATCACGTTGCCGTGTGGTCTACGCAACCCGAATTATGGCCAAAAGGAATAAGAGCAAATGGACATTTACTATTAAACTCATCTAAGATGTCAAAATCTGAAGGTAACTTCTTGACACTTGCGGAGGCGGTAGAAAAATTTTCCGCGGATGGTATGCGACTCTGTTTAGCTGATTCTGGTGATTCGATCGAAGATGCTAATTTCGTAGAAAGTATGGCGAATGCTGGAATTCTTCGATTGTATAATTTCATCGAATGGGTCAAAGAAGTATTGGCATCAAAGAGTACCTTTAGACAAGGAAAGCCAGATACATTCAATGATAAGGTCTTTGAAAGCGAAATGAACTTAAAAATACGAGAGACTGGAGATAATTATTCGAAAATGCTGTATAAGGAAGCGTTAAAGACAGGATTCTTTGAATTGCAAGCAGCAAGAGACAAGTATATACAGCTGAGCGCGTTAGATGGTATTAATTGGACATTGATTATGAGATTTATAGAACTTCAAATTATTCTTTTGTCTCCGATTTGTCCGCATGTAACAGAACATGTATGGAAACTTATTGGGAAAGAAGGAAGCATATTGAATGCTAGGTGGCCTCAGATAAGAGAAATAGACGAAATTCTCATAAAATCGTCTGAGTATCTTATGGATGCGGCACATTCGTTTAGACTTCTTTTAAAAAGTTATATGACACCAAGGAAAACCTCAAGCAATAAAAATGGAACAGCAATAGAAAAACCTACAGAAGGCATAATTTGGGTAGCTAAAACCTACCCTTCTTGGCAAAGCACTGTTTTAACTACCATGAAAGATTTGTACCTTGTGAGTAATTATTACGAAATACATTTGAGAAATACCAAATTTTCCTGTTTAAATTAAAACGTTTTATATTAAATTACGTTGCAGAAGAATGGCAATAAACTACCAGAAAATAAAATTATTGCAGTAGAATTGGGTAAATTACAAGAATTAAAAAAATACATGAAGCGCGTTATGCCATTTGTACAGGTTATAAGAGAAAAAATGGAACTTATTGGATTAAGTGCACTTAACCTGACTTTAGATTTTGATGAATTCAAAGTTCTTCGGGATAACAAGAGTTATCTTGAAAATACTTTAGATGTAAGTAATATACATTTTCCATTTATTTTTGTAAAAGTTTTTTATATTTATTAACTTTTGGGTTTATCTAAATTCAGTTGGATACTGTTATCGTAAAATATACTGATGAAGCTCCTGAAAAAACGAAGGAAGAATGTTGTCCAGGCTCTCCATATATGAACTTTTTTTGTAAACCTGGAGTTACAGTATGTGTTATAAATCCGCAAAAGTGCAGCGGTTTATTAAGGTTATATATAAAGATCGCAAACGAAGACAGTGTAGCGAACGTCATATCGCGAATATCGAAAGAAAACAAACAAATAAAGGGTACGTAATTATTACGTAGTATTAAAATTAAATATTATAACATAATTTATTTCTTCAGATCCGTCATCAGTTTTTTTATACCGTTATAACGATCCTCTCCTGGGATCCAGAATAAAACCAATTTGTGATGATATTTTAAAAGGTAAAACTGAAATACCTAAGAATTCCACATTTCATGTGGACACAGAAAATAAAACTGTTAAAGTAAGTGTGCAAGGTAGCGTATATGACATCGGTAACGAACTAATATATACAGTTCAATCTGAGAAAAACTGAAATATAAATATATATATTTATAATTTTTTGTAATGATAATAAATTTAGTTCATGTTCGTATCAATATTTATTTATACATTATTCGAATCTTACAGTATGATTTCATTAATAAACATGTACAATTATACTTTAAAAAATTATTTTTATTGTAAAAAGTGTAAAAAAGTATTTTGATATTTAAACTTTTGAAAATACATTTTTATATAGTAGTACATGTAATGCATATGGTTATTTATATATTACATATGTACAATAAGTCTTAGACGTCTTTCATATATTTTTCCAATTTTCCACTTCCGCTCGTATTTTCTTTACATCTGTATCATGTGTTCTACAACATCCACCTATATACCTTACACCCAAATTAAGCCATTCGTGTATATATTGGTGTAATGTATCTCCTCCATCCTTTCTTATCCAACCAGCTTCTACTGTATATTTTTCACCACTGTTAGGATATACTACTAAAGGTATAAATTCTTGTTTACAACTTCCATTAATTCCTTTCAATAAAGAAGCTACACACTGTGGTGCAATACAATTAACACCAACTGCTAATATTTGTCCTGGTAAAGCCATTTTATGACACTGTGTTACAACATTTTGAAAGTTAGAACCATCAGCTATGCTCTTCCCATCGTCACGACAAGAAAAAGACAACCAAGCCTTTATGTTTGGAAACTCTTTTAATAAACAAAGCAGTGCTTCTGCCTCCCGTTTACATGGTATTGTTTCTATTGCTAACAGATCTACACCACTCTCAATCAATTTACTAATACGAGGCCTATGCCAATCCATGAGAATTTTCTCTGACACAGAGGAGCAATATTTACCAGTGTATTCTGAGGCATCATGTAAACAGGCACCGTATGGTCCAATAGATCCAGCTATCAATGGATTTTCATTTACAACATTCTCTTTGTTTTCGATTTCTTTGTTATATAAATCTACAGCTACTTTAGCATAATCTACAGCTTTACTAAATAAATTAAGGCTTTCCTTTTCTGTCATATTCATATATTTCGAAAAACCATCTATAGACGCCTGATAAGTATTGGTAAGAATTATGTCAGCTCCAGCTCTTAAAAAATCCAAATGTGTAGAGATAATAGCTTTAGGATTTGTGACAAGAAATCGTGCTGTCCACAAGGGATCCCCGTCTATTACATCACCTACGTGAGTTGCTAATTGTGTAGAAAATCCACCATCTAATACTCGTACTTCTTGCATGGTTTGCTTTTAATTATCTTCAATATTATACTAATAATAAAATATAATCAGTCCATGTAACGAAATGTAACACCTAATTTAGAAAATTATAAATCGTACAATTTTCCTCAATAGCGGTGCGTACGTCGCAACTTAAATAAATAGTATCACCGAAACTAGTTTCACGCACGTCTTTGATGTTTAAATGTTTCTAAAAGACTGAGGCAATACTTTCCATGGAACGCACTTATTCCAAAGTCCATATGAAATCTGAGATAAATATTAAAGTGAACAAAAATTTAAAAATACTTGTTCCAAGATTACTTGGTAAAGATTATTTTTTGAACCTACGACGCGAAGACCCATTATATCAACGAGATCAAATCTCGTCACGTGTTTGCACATGTACTATAAATTACACATTTCATGCTGCACATAGCATATGCAATGTTTTTAACTGTTTCCATCTGTATCTAACATGAGTCTGATAAGTTTAGTCAATATTTATTTTAAAATATCTTTCAGCAGATAAGTTTTATGCTACTTCAACGACGATAATAAATTTAGTTTCTCGTAGTACATTTCGTATCGTTAAAATGTAGTTTAGAAGAAGTAAATGAAAGAAAACAATTACTTTTGGAAAAAATTATATTTTTATAAACAGTAATTATTAATTTTTAATCTTAGATACAAAATGGTGAAAAATAGGATTGAGTAATGAACACAAATTATTGACTTTTAATTTTGATACAATCAATTAATCCATTGCTTCCTTCTTTTTCTTGTAACTGTTTACTTCCTTTCTGATAGATTTTATATTATCTGCATATATTCTACAACAACCTCCAATGTATCGTATTCCAAGATCCAACCATTCAGGAATAAAACTTTCAAATGAAGTACAATTTTCATCTTTTACCCATCCCTCAATTGAGTATATTTCTCCATTATTAGGATATGCTATTAATGGTATAAATTCATTTTCTCCACCTTTATTAATATTTTTTAATAGAGGAGTTACATCTCTTGGAGCAATGCAATTTACACCAATGGCAATTATTTGTCCTGGTAAAGCCATCTTATAACAGTGTGTAGCTACTTCTTGAAACCTGCTACCATCCACTATATTTTGACTGTTTCTTTTGCAAGAAAATGAAAGCCATGCTTTGACATTTGGGTATTGTTTTAAAAGTTCAACCAATGCCTCTGCTTCTTGATAACAAGGTATAGTCTCTAATGCTAATAATTCTATGCCAGCATCTATGAAAGCATCAATACGTGATTTATGCCATTCCATCATAACTTTACAAGGTACAGTTTTGCCATAAGCTCCATTATATTCTGAACCATTATGTAAACTAGCTCCATATGGTCCACAAGAACCAGCAATCAAAGGTTCTTTATTTTCAACATCATTATTCCCTGCTATTTCGTTTGTATAATCATTAATAGCTCTCTTAGCAAGATTAACAGCTTCATGTAACAATTTTATGCTCTCATCTTCAGTTATAGATAAATATTTCGTTAAACCAGATACTGAAGCTTGATATGTATTCGTTTCTATAATATCTGCACCTGCTCGCAAAAAATCTAAATGAGTAGCATAGACAGCATCAGGATTTGTTGCTAAAAATCGCGCTGTCCACAATGGATCACCGTCGATCTTCGCACCGACATGAGTAGATAATTGCGCCGAAAATCCACCGTCCAATATCTTAACATTCACCATTTCTTTTAATATTTTTCTAAATCCAACGTTCTACTAAAAGTACTTATCTTTTTTATCAAAAATTCAAAATCGAAATCAACATTTAAACACGTACAATGTAGATATTCGAACTGACTTGGTACTCACGATGTAAATAATTCTCACGATGAAACTAAACCGGTGACACGACAATCTCGTATCACCCGTTCGTAAATTGATTACGATAACCTTAATACATTATTTGTAGACTCGAATGTTTATCGTTCTCTGAAGAAAACATCGTTTCCTATTTTTTTTTCAAAAATTATTGTTCACAAATGAATATTATTCGTACGTAACACAACACATTCGTACAGTAGTAAAGAATTTAGATCGCGCGAAAAATGATTGACGTATGCTTCGTTTTAAATTTCTGGAAAGTTAACAAGTACCTGTAACCCGACTAAATCTAAACGCGCAAAATTGGTTACTGATAATCTTATGAACTTTGCTTTTGCGTTTCTTTCTGATGAAATTTATAGATGTTTAAGTCTCGTCGAACAAACAGAACGATACTTGCAAGTTGTATAGTAAGAGCTCTGTACAGAAGTTTTTATCGAATTATTTTAACATATTTAAACTTAGAATCGTAATTAAAAAGTGTAGAAATATAACATTTACATAATTAATATTCGCTAGAAAGGAATTTGAATCTATTCTACGTGGATATTCGAAGGTAAAGCTTCATTCATAGACATTTTGTTCTTTTAAATAGTTATGTATTTAAGAGGGATTTTAAGTATATCAGAAGTAAATGCTTTGTCTCCTGAGCAATTTGAATGGCTTTTTGGAAATGTGGTGGAACATCATCCAAATGCTGCACAACAGGTAGCATCTATGAGGCCATTTACATCAGTTAGACATCTCAAAAATTCGTTTTATGAATACCTGGAAAAATTAGATAGTAATGGTAATTTATATAATTTTTCCTTTACAAGACAGTACTTCGAGAGAATAATAACTTTTCGTAATATTAATTTTTAGGAAAGGAAAATGTATTACTCAGATATCCAGATTTACCGGGAAAATATGCGGAAGGGTTAGCTACAATTGATTCCGAATTCGAACGAGAAAATGTACCACTTCAAATTATGTCAAAGGAAGAAAAACAGTTATTAGGTAGTTATAATAACTTGTAAGTAAAATAAAAAAAATTAAATCAGATGATGCGTGAATAAGGAATCAGCAAATATGACATACTATTGCTATTGTAGGTACAAGGAAAAATTCCGTTTTCCATTTATAATATGCATTAGTAAAAATGAAGTACAAACAATTCTTTCATCAATACAAATTCGTTTGCAAAATACAAGACACAATGAATTGAATGTTGGTATTCATGAAGTTAAGAAAATATGTAATAATAGAATAGATGATCTCATATGGTCAGATGTGTGATAATATGTTTTTTAGAATATGTTACGAAAATGTAAGATGTAAACATTTATTACTTGATGTATTCAATAATACAGAGACAATAATAAAAATGTTAAATTAAGATTTATTTATAATATTCCAAGACTTTTTTCAATAACTGCATGAGGCTGACCCATTTGTTCTCTGAATTCAGGTGTGTTGAGCACATCTTCAAACCTAAAGATACAAAAAGCAAAGTATTATGAATGAATGTTTTAATGGTAATTAATAAAACAGTTTACCCTATTTCCTCATCCCGTCCAAGTAAAACATCTCTCATCATATTTGATGATGGTAAAAATGGAAGTCTACCAATACTTTCTGTGGCTTTTAACTCCATTGCTAAACGCATTGGAGCATGTATCCCTTGTGTATTTCTAAGCAATATCATATTCATACGATCGCGATTTTGTTGATACTGCAAAATGCAATAAATGCATAAGATATTAACAAAATTATCGTAATTTTTAACTGCACATGCTTACATTTCTTTCAGATGCTTCTATAGGATGAGAATAACCTATACTTTGCCTAGTTGCTGATAATCTGAAAAATAAAAATGGAATAATAAGTTTAAAAGTTCACATAAAGAAACTTGTTTCTTAATGATAATATTTAATCATCTATTAATTCATACCCTGAAACCATAGGATTAGGTACACCATAATTATCATTGTGAATGTTGAACTCATCACTGACAGTTGGTTTTGGAACGATCGATGGTAACCCAAAACTCTAAAATTCAATAATATTCGAATATATCGCATTATAAAATACAATTGGTCTTTAACTTATAATTATTTCCCTTAACTCGTAAAATATAATACTGCAAACATTTCTATTCACATAACCTTATTCAGAAAGAAGAGTACACTTCCTAAATATGCAATTGTTACAATTATTTTATTGAACTTTCTTTAATAGTTAGGAAACAATTACAATCAATATTATTTATTACCATTATTTCTGAGGTGTATGTAATTCCAGTTTCTACAAAAAGCAAAAGTCACTTTATAGAATTCACAATGTTATGCACTACGTTCGAAAACTCATCGAAATACAACTTGACGTTTTACATGTGCAAGTCAGAAATAAAATCATAGATGGTATACAAGACAGACCTAACATCGAATAGTGTTTTCTAACACAAAAACTATATTATCGATGTAGCAGCAACTATCATGGAGTAAGAAGAGTAAAGAAATATCAATCACCTCGTTTATGTTTAGGTTCAAGTCATCTAATATTTCTATGAATTTCTATTCATTTATGCATATTTGGCGCCAACAAACGCCATCTTGTATCAGCTGATCACATTCAATTCATTTGAAATTGTAATATTTTAAACACTCTGTACATTGTCTTCAATTTGAAACAAGTATGTTTGAATTGAAATAAGATGCTCGAAAATTCATTCCTCCTTAGTCAAATTTTGTTGAATATTCTGCTTTCGTGACATGTTTCGGTTAGTGTTTTTATGAGAGTAGTTACGACAGTCATTGATAAATGATTCCATTGAGAAGCGGCTTGAAAGATAATATGTTGGCAGGTTGGCACGTCTCTTGTGTGTAACATACGTGAGTCGTAACTGGTCTTCGCACGAGGAGTACAGAGTTGAATCTTGCGAATTTGAACGCGGTTTCCTTAAATTAAAAATGAAGCCGAAACCAGAACTGACAACTGTGTCAACGTGGGTTAAATTGCAACAATATTTCGACGCAAATGGATCGACAATCAAAATATACGATCTTTTTCAACAAGATCCTAAACGTTTCGAAAAGTTCAGGTAAGCTTTCGTCAGTCCTTGACATATGACCTTGACTTGACCTTTCCAAGTTTGTTCACCGACAACTAAATTTACATTGTTATAATAATAATTTTTCTGTCTGTATTGTCCATTTGTAGAATTAAAATAACTGACTTCTCCATTTTTTTTTTTTTTAGTTCGTATATATTGTGTAATACCTTAATTACCTGACTTGCAATAGTTTTCTTTTAAATTCTTTTTTATTTCGAATCTCGAAAAATTCAAATGAACGTCAATTAAACAATTGCAATAAAATCTTTTTTACCTACATTGAAGAAACATAATTTTAATTCAATATAATGACTTTTACTAATATTTCATATGTTATGTAGTCTAGAAATTCCAACTCCTAACGATGGTCCAATTTTACTTGATTACTCCAAAAATCGTCTCACTGAAGAAGCATTTAAGTTACTACTGGACCTTGTATGTATTTTGAAATTATATGAATATTAAAATTTTATTAATCATAAAAAAAAGATTGCATAATCAATTTTAATAATAATTATTGTATTTGTTTATAGGCACGCGAACGAGAGATAGAAGATGCAAGAGATGCTATGTTCAAAGGAGAAAAGATTAATTTCACTGAAAACAGAGCAGTTCTACACATTGCTTTGCGTAACAGATCTAACAGACCTATAATGGTTGATAATAAAGATGTGATGCCAGATGTGAATGCTGTATTGGAACACATGAAAGAATTTACTAATGAAGTATATTATTTTTAAATACAAAATCGTGCTACTATTAATGAACAATTATTTTTCATTTAATAAATGCTCTTTGTGTTAAAGGTCCTCTCAAAAAAATGGAAAGGTTTCACTGGCAAATCAATTGAAGATGTTGTTAATATTGGAATAGGTGGTTCAGATTTGGGTCCATTGATGGTGACAGAAGCATTGAAAGCATATCATATTGGGCCTAGAGTTCATTTTGTTAGTAACATAGATGGAACTCATATAGCTGAAACTCTAAAAAAATTGAATCCGGAAACTACTCTCTTCATAATTGCATCAAAAACATTCACTACTCAGGAAACAATTACAAACGCTACCTCTGCTAAATTATGGCTTTTGGATGCTTTGAAAAATGTTAGTGAGAAGTAAAAGTAATAGTTTTTAAATAGACTACGCGTACAAAAACAAATATTTAATTACGAAATCTATGTTCTTTAGGATGCGGCAGTTGCATGTCATTTCGTAGCATTATCTACTAATAATCAGAAAGTCAAAGAATTTGGTATCGACGAAAAAAATATGTTTGGATTTTGGGATTGGGTTGGAGGACGTTATTCTTTATGGTCGGCTATTGGTTTATCGATCAGCTTGTCCATCGGCTTTGAAAATTTCGAAAAACTATTAAGTGGAGCACACTTCATGGATCAACATTTCTGTTCTGCTCCATTAGAAAAAAATGTGCGCACACTTTAATTATTACCATTACCGTTGAAATACTATACGTTCAATGAAATATTACTTTTCAGGCACCAGTTATATTAGCTTTACTCGGTGTATGGTATCACAATTTCTATAAAGCTGAAACGCACGCATTATTGCCATATGATCAGTATTTGCATAGGTTTGCTGCATATTTCCAACAGGGTGACATGGAGAGTAATGGGAAATACGTTACTCGCGCAGGAAAAACTGTAACTTATAATACAGGTGAATATTTGAAAAAAAAATTCTATGATTTTACTATAATATTTGAAATGTTAAAAATTCCAAATTGAAGGTCCGATCGTATGGGGAGAACCCGGTACCAACGGACAACATGCATTTTATCAGTTACTACATCAAGGTACTAGACTCGTACCTGGTGATTTTATAATTCCAGTACAATCGCACAATCAGGTACCGTTACAGTTAATAAATAAATTAATTTTTATTTAAAACTATTTTCTTTATTTTAATATAAGATGATGCAATAACGTAGAGAAATATCATTTCAGGTCCAAGGAACTCTTCATCACAAAATATTACTTGCCAACTTCTTTGCACAAACTGAAGCTTTAATGAAGGGTAAAAATGAGGATGAAGCACGAGCTGAATTACAGAAGGCAGGAATGAGTCCCGAGCAAGTGAATCTATTATTGCCGCACAAGATGTTCCAAGGAAACAGACCTACCAATAGTATTCTCGTGAAGAAAGTAACACCTTTTACTCTTGGAGCTTTAATTGGTAAATTTAATACCCCATTTAATTTAAATATGTTATTTAGTTTAATTATGTATACGTGTCTTATTTTTAAAGCGATGTACGAGCATAAGATTTTCGTACAAGGCATTATGTGGGATATCAATTCGTTTGATCAATGGGGGTAAGTACAAATCTTACTTGTTATACATTTACCTTCATCAAAACTTCTTTATAAACTCATATATTTATGACACATACATATTCAAAATGATTAAAAATGAAGACCTATAATATTTTTATAAACATATTAAACACATTTTTAATTAGACATGTTTCGGTGTATGATGTTGAAACACGGCAAACAATAATGAGGCATGCCATCACAATCTTTACAAAATGTTACAACTTTCACCGATCTGTTTTTCGCGAATTGTCTTCCAAACTTCTTTACATTTTCTTCGTAACATCGTCTACATTGTCGTCTTGCCCGCCACGCTTTTCCTTCCTTGGTTTCCATTTCGTGACGTTTTACCGTCGCATTCGTTGAAGGTGAAGGTAAAACATCCTGATCCGTACGTGCAGTCAAGCACATAACTATTTTTCTTTTAAAATCCAAACACGATATACGTGTATTTTTCTTGCTATTAAACATTATCATCGCATTAACTACCGATGTATTCAATAAAACTTCGAATGCCAGCCTTTTGTACCACTTAATTGTTTTTCGTAATTCATTGATATGTGACGACATCTGGTTTGACTGATCAATGTACGACTTCCCTTCGTTGTAATCTATAATAATTTTTGGTTTCAAATATGAATTGCCATGTCTTGTTGTGGCGACCATTTCAGTCGAATGTTTCGTAGAAAGAATATATACTTCCTCTTTATCTTTTAATTTGAAAATAATAATTCCATCTTTATTCTCTTTTACAATTATTTCGCCTGGTTTTAAAATCTTCGATTTCATTTCCGTAGGAATACTACGATAAGTAGTTCTTAGCGTTCCGATCAAGTAAGTGTCGACCTCGATTAATTTTTTAGCCAAGTCAATATTTATGTAACAATTATCTGTACACAGTACGTGTCCTTTGCCTATTATATTTTCACATAAAGACATTACAATACTCGTGGCAATTGTATTTTGTCTCGTACTAGTTTTTCCAGGATGTACTTGTAAACTATATGTATATCCCGATGTAGTGCATAATTTGATCAATTTAATCCCATGTCTATACTGCTTATCTTTTATATGTTGCCTATATATAATCCGACCATGGAATGGAATTATCGATTCACTTACGCAAACGATTTCACCTGGAGTAAAATATTCTTTAAAATTTGTATTCAATGCGTCGATTAACTCTTTTATTTTAAGTAATTGGTTCTCTGGTTCGTCGACTTGTTTGTTTTCGGCAAACTGGATCATCCGTAGTAACATTTCGAATCTATTTCGAGACATTATAGCGCGCGGAAAACTCTGTTCAAAACATACATCTTTTGACCAATACAAATGTACAGTTGGCAGCTTTACAAGACCCATCCACATAATTAAACCAAAAAATCTTTTAATTTCACATTTGTCTGTTGAATACCAGGCACTCAGACGATTCGATTTATTGCTTGTTAGTACTTCGTTCGCGTACAAATTTGTCTGACATGCTATGGTTTCAAATATTTCATCTGTGACCAATAACGAATAAAAATCGATTGGTTCTTGGCATGTTAAAACTTTACTATTGGATGTGTCGATGCCTGTTGTATATAGAAAAGGTTTCAGACGAGGTTTTTTTTCAACAGGATCGAACCATTCTTCATTAATAGCGTTACGATTACAGTTATCAGAACTACTATCTTCGTAATCACTTTCCCTTTCGTCATCAGACGATATTTTACGACGTTTTGACAATAACAAATACATTTCACATGATGAATCACTCAAATCGCTACTTTCTTCCGACGACATTTTTTTTCTTATATTGGCCTATGTTTTGTATTATGATAAAAATCGACACGGCGTAATACAGAATTTTATTACGTCTGACTCAGCATTCTATGTTTACGCCGAATCTTTGATGACCAATGCTAAACGTTCCGTTCACGCCGCATCGGTCACCGGTGACCAATGCTTAACGTTCAGTTCACGCCGCGCCAGTCATCGGTGACCGACGATAAAAATAAATCAAAATCAAATGTATTTATTAATGAATCTTATTCCAATAGCGTTGAATTGGGAAAACAGTTGGCGAAAGTAATCGAACCTGAATTGGAAACCGGTGCAGCAATTACAAGCCACGACTCATCAACAAATGGATTGATTGCATTTGTCAAAAGCAACAGATCTTGAATCATATGAAATTATATGAGAGAACAATTTAGTAATTAAGAATTCTATTTAAGGTTACGTTAATGTGCGGATTATTAGAATGTACATGTAGATGATCGCAAATATCTAAAAAAAAAAACGTAATTTCAGATGAAAACGATGTTCTTGGCGTTAAATTTTACTGATTTTAATGATTTATATATCGCAATTATAAGTTGTTACATAGTATATAATATATACAACAATTGTTGAGTGGAATAATATTGTTTTGCTTTTATGCTACTTATTATTATATTGTTTTTATAAATATTTAATAAATAATATATGCACAACGTTTCTTATCGTTCTGTTTACATTGCTACTTTGATTTTTATATTTCTTGTATTATTATCGCATTTGTGTTTGTTGTTTATTTTATGTTGCATTTTTAAAGTTGGTATATATTGTAGATGCTACATAATATCAATAACAGAAGAATTCATTAACGAGTGCGTCTGAATTGGTTTGAATTACGCTTTCATTATTCACTTGTGCATTACGTATTCAACATGTGCGCAAGAACAAGAGATACGACGGAAAAAGAGTGACCTTTTTGCGACTAACGCCCATTTCCCACTATTTTCCACGGGAAGAGTGAGAAGGTGTGGTTATTGATGGTGTAAAAACGTGTTTCGTGTTCTATCAACAATGGAAGTTTTAATAAAAAAGTACGAGTACTTTGAAGAAAGAATATTACAGAGCTTGAAAAATAATGGCATAGAACATCGGTACGTGGACTCAATTTGCATGAATGTAAAGAGCGACGTGACCTAACCTAGAAATTTATTAAAATGTTCTTATTTGTAGTATTTACGTTTTATGCTCGTGAATGTGTATTTTTTATAGCAAACATTATTCACTTTTCAATGAGATAAATTGAAAAACCTTGTAGTTTAGTTAACAAATAAAGTTTATTTTTTAGATACTCATGATTTGATACATTCTTACTAAATGTTTGATACTGTACTATGTATGTAAATAATATTAAATAAATTCGTTTAGATTGTCAATATTTGTAATGTAATATGAAACACATGATCCTTTAAAAACAATATTTATAATTTTCTTGCAGTGCTTATTATAATAAAAGTATGTTTGTAAAGAATGAACCTGAATGAACTATATGATAGTCTTAAATTATCATGTCAGATAAATTATATTAATTTGCATTTAAAGATTTCAAAAAATATTTTCAGGATAAAAGCTAATAGCGGATTATGGCTTGGAATATTAGTAGGCTTAAGTGCAATTTTAACTATCCTGAAAGAAGATGCCAGTTACTCTGAAATTTGCCTCATTTCAGGCCTTACAGGCATCGGTCTTCTCATTAGTTGTACATGTTTATATTTAAGATTGTCAACAGAACAAGTTGCAGTCAGAGATTTTCAAGTAATATATTTTTTACCAGCTCTAATAACATCCATGTTGTATCTTCTAATAGCAAATAAAGGTATACCAACTTACAAATTATTTATTAATAAAAAATCATTTATATGTACTATTTTAATTAAATTTTTATGGTAATAAATAAGAGCAGGATTACTAGTGAGTGTGACATGGGGCTTAAGTGTAGCAAGTTTAGGTACATGGGGTGTTCTGCAATTGATGTCAATATTTCCTGGTTGTTTTACACTTGGAGAGGCAACAGCAGTGATACATGGTTGCATTCTTTTCCTAATGTCTGTTGTAACAAATTTGCCATTACGGTATCATTTACCACCAATTCATGATGATGATATTGCTACAGTTTTAGTACAGGTACTCAAAGGGAATTTTTCAGACATAATTAATTGTATATACTTAATTGTTAATTAGTAAATAATTTTAGGTTGCAATGCTATATGTAATATCAGTTTGCATAATATCTGGATACTTCAAAACATTTCGTTCAACTAAATGCTTTTACATAATGACAATCACTTTGTTATTAATCATATATTTGCCATTAATATATATTATGCTGGATCAAAATCCTATAGTGTGGTTACTTTCATTTATTTTCAGTAAAGCAAGTAAGGTATGTTTTTATGATAATTCTTATTATTTGTCACATAAATGTAAAATTATTTCTAATGTCTTTAAATATTACAGACCATTTTAATTGGTTACTGGGCTGTATGTCTATCTCTTGGCATAATTGCTATTGGATACCAGACATTATTAAATATTCATGCAACAACTTCTACTAGAAAAATTTTCCACTTATTAGCTGTACTTGTATATATACCTGGTTTAATGTATGAACAAATATTCCTGTATCTTGCTAGTGGTATGGTAATGGGATTATTTGTATTTCTTGAGGTACATTACTTTGAATAAAAACTTTTTTTTAATTACAAGAGATTACACATGCACACTGTACTTGTATAGGAGTGGGTGTTAAACAATTGCTATGATTACCATTTATTTTTAGCTGATACGGTGTTTGAGAATACCACCTCTTGGAGAGGCATTACAACAAGGATTTTCAGTATTTGTAGATGAAAAAGATAGTCTTATTTCTTTGACACCTTTATATTTACTCTGTGGTTTATCTTTCCCACTTTGGATGCCTACCAATAACGTTCCATTATTAGCTTTGCTCAGTGGTGTCCTGACAGTTGGAGTAGGTGACACTGTTGCTAGCTTTGTTGGTAATAAATGGGGTTCTCACAAATGGACTAATTCGAATAAAACGATCGAAGGAACGATCGGTTGTATTTTCAGCCAAGTTGGATTAATATGTATTTTAACATCTATGGGTATGTAATTATTATATTGCTATCTGCCATTTTTCGATTACATGTTACCTCTGATAAAATTAATGTAAATTTTTTCGAATAGGTTATGTAAATAGTGGTTGGTTATTTTTGAGAAGCATATTATTTAGCGTTGTCGTGTCGCTTATCGAAGCGCACACGAACCAAGTTGATAATTTAGCTTTACCTTTGTTGATGTACGTTTGTCTAACTCTTTAGACTTGTAACAAGGACAAATCCTGAGACGGACAATAGTAGTAGTAACTATTCCGAGAACGACTGAACTATATATATTTTAATTGTTCAGTACAAAATTGAACCAAAAGCATCGCGCTTACTTCATTAATTTACATCTTTATTTGTTTCTTTACATTTGAGAGAATGCATATATATTTTCTGTTGTACATAGTTCTATTTTCCCGAAATTGTTTTTACGTTAACGCATTTCGTTATAAATAACATTAAAAACTAGTTACTAGTCAAAAATTTCCGAGGTTCTTCGTAACTTTTGCTTTCTCGTTACTGTACAGTTTAATATTCTAATATTATTTAAAAATGTATACATATACTAAACAAAATTTTAGGTTGTTATTTTAGGTTTCAAACAAGTAGGAGAGAAAATTATTAACATAATGACCACTGTTACGAGATGTGTTAATTAGTATCTATGCAAAAGTGTTCATATTTGTACATAAATAGCGCTGCGATTATGCCCGCGTAAGCCAAACATAGCTCATTTGTTTAGAAAAAAATCAGAGTTATGTGTAAAAAAGAAGTCTCAATTATTCATAATTTTTTACGTAATTACCTAATTCGCTACTGTATACAATTTGTGTAGAAAAGATGACTGTGTGCCTGTAACGTTACACTTACACACGTAATTTGATACTTTGTAACGCATACTTTATTCATTCCTATCGACGCATTTTTATATTCCGCCCGAATGAAACTGTGAACGAAATTTACTTTTATTAATAAAATATTTTTATAACTGTGTACGTGTTGGTGTTTATTGTCCTCTCTTTTATCAGGAAGAAGACTGAATGACTTAAACATAGAGGGTGATTTTGAGAAAAAACTCTATCGATTAATTTCATTCCAATATTTTATTGACCACACAGCCTTAAAATCTGACCGTACACAGCATGTCATCATACGCCGTGTCCATACGCGTACATCAAATCGCGGAATGCGTGAAAAGCACTGGTTGCTTGTTAATTAGGTTGTTATGACGATTGTGCCAAGTTTTCGCTAAGAAAAATGTCAGTACTTTCCTTCTTTAAAATAATGTGTATTACGATTAACGAATGTCACCCAAATCATACTTGAATCAAAATTCATTGTTTTTAGCGACACAGTATTTCGTACGCGAAATATGCATCTAAAAATCATTCGATTTCACGAACAATTTGTAGATTCGTACAAACTGATGTGCAATTATATACTTTCTTTATTAACATTTTTCTTCGCGATTAATTCACTTGTACTTGTCTCTAAACGACATCTGTAAACATTATTCACGTGATAATTACCGTGGATGCTCGATATTTTGTATATTTATACTCGTGAAATTGTTATATGTATGGCTATATTTTTTCGTTATTTATCGATGGTGCTGTTAGACATTTTTATTTCTAAAAATACATTTTATATAATTGCCAATTAACTTTTCCACTTAAAGATAGCGAATTGTACGAAAGAGGAAGAAATAAGTTTTAAGGTTTTCCAAGGTTCGAATCATTAAGATAAGAATCATTTAATCCTTCGCCCCTCTCAATCTCTGCACGAGTTTACAAAATCTCTACGATTGGGAATATTTTAATTTCCTGCGTAAATAGTGTTTCAGTGGAAAAGAGGAAAAGTGTTCAACGCGCATGATCGATTCTTCTTCTTGTATCTCACGTACACGTGAGTTTCGTTAGAAGAAGACCTGGTCGAAAGAAAACGAATTTGCGATTGCGAAGATAAAATGAAAAAAGGAAAAGTAAGAAAAGGGGAAACAAGACCGGTGATTTTCCAGCATTCCGTGTCGACGTTCAATATGTTACAGTATATCTGCCGATCTCGAGAAGCTCTTTTCAACGTTTCACAGATCGCGCATCTTGTTCGATGATGATCGAGCAATATGGGAATCGACGAGAAAGTAAACCAAGCTCGACGAGAACGGCAGAGGATATTTACGAGATGTACTTGCTACGTACTACTTATTATAGTCGTTTCTTATATACTTGTATCTGTAATTGTATAGCAATTAAATAAATATTCTGAAACTCTTGATCGTGTAATGCCGTTTTGTGTTGTCCGCCGCGATCTTGCGCGCAGCGATACAGATCGTATGGTTTCTTATCTTTTCTTCCCCCTACTGTACTTAGTATGTAAATTTTATGTATTCGGTGTATCTCTCGAGTCTTTGTGTGATATATTGCGACGTGTCTGTCATTACTTTCGTTACTTGGTGCTGATTCGTACCACTTTCGTCGTTGCTTCTTCGTTTTCTCGCAAAGAATCGGTCTTCCTCTTTGCTTCAGCCGGTCCCCCCTGGTCTTTTCGTTACTATTTTTCTCCATTTTTTTTTTTTGTGCAAAGAAAGGACGATGGAGCGTACAGTTGCTATAAAAAAACGTGTGATCGGTTTGGCGACTTTTACGCGAGCGCGCGTGTGTGTATACATCTTATTTGTCACGTTTATTCTGCAGGCAAATGACATCAACTGTGTTCAACTTCTATTTCATTTTTACTAACGATAAGCGGCGAGGCAATTATTTGTTTCATTTATTTAACTTTATTATGACTTCGTAGTGCTTAACGACGAGGTTTATTGTTCGATTCTCAATTATTGTTTATACGTTTTGTGCGTAATTTCTTTCTTTTGTAAATTTCGAAGTGACTGAGAGAATTCTTCGTAGAAAGAATTCTTTTCAAAAAATTAGGAGTGGGACGTATACGTCCCAGCAGTATTTTTTTTATATAGGATATACGCGTTCCGACAGCCTAGATCATATTTCCTCCGTTTCTGTTATATTTAGCTCACGTGGAAATGAATGACAACCCACAGAAACACCAGTTGTGATAGAAAGAGTTGAGTTAGAAGTAGACCAAAAAGGGAGCTCGCGAGTTGGAAGCTGAAGCTTCGTTAATTTCATGATAGTTCCGTCTCAGACAATTAGAATTTACGATGCTCCATCGATACACTGTTCGATAGCAAGTTTTCACACAGAATCGATCATTCGCGCGTTCAAACGACCGTGGTTCAATTTATTCACGTAAATCGGAGTTGATACTTGATTCACGCCAGGAAGTGGTTCTTCTTATCGTCACACGGTTGCAGTTCTAATTATTCCAACGTGGATACTACTTCTTCGTTCCGATATCCTGCATCTTCTTATTCCCATGGCAAAGGGTTAACAGCAATGGGAACCGCGAATGCCTCGCAACGAAACGCGATGCTTCACATTTACTTTTCCATTAAAACGTAAATTACATATTTACAAACGCGAAGCGGTTTCCGTTGGCACTTGAAATCAACGTCACAATTCCTCGACCCCGTTCCACGGGTTTGCGAGCAAGGTGTCCCGCTGGGTGCGAAAATAAACACGATTATCGTAGAGTGTGCGCTCTACGCGCTGAACTTTCGAGCCATTTGGAATTTTCATTGTGAAATGAAAATATTTTTTTTAAATTCTTTCCCAAATATTGCATCGTTTACGTTACAGTTAAAGGAGAGATTCTCGTTCACAGCTGCCTAACAAAATTAACCATTTATCGAAGCAGATGGGGTCGAGTAGAAATTTCGTCGTAATATTAATTTCCCTTGAAATTAAAATGATATCTCGATATCAAACAGAACGTTTCCACTTGCGTTCACCAAACGATACGATTGCCTAATTCTTCACAGCGATGTCCGTAATTGTTCGTTCCCCTCCATAAGAAAATTCTCGTATGCAGTTAGTTACACGGTTTATTATTCCAATTGGGAACCACTGATCGGTATACAATTGCTTACATAAACGTATTCAGTTACTAGCCTTGAATTTCTGTCATTGAGATCATTTGTCGTATTCCTCGTCAGGAATCTTTTCGCTTCAACGACGAACTTACACGCGAAATTCAACGCGTTTACATTCGCGTTCTATCATCGCTTGCTAGATAAATCGATTACTCCCGATGGAATTGTTACGTGTTTAAGACCTACTCGACTCGAGTGCGTACGCGCGTATCATTTAAAATCTTAAAAACGACGAATTCAGCCTCGACAGTCTAATGTGTGCAACACGACAGTGCGACGCGAACATCAAGGACCATGTCTTGAAATTCTCGCTCGAAAAGCAACGATCCCTCGGAAGCACGTAACCCTGTGCTCGCGACAGTAGTATCCGACGATCGGCAGATGCGCTCGATCGTTTCGTAGTTAACTGCTTCGTCTTCCTCCTCTCTTTGCCATCTGGTCGGAAATCTTAACAACTATATTTATATCGTAAAGCATTTTGTATGCGTTTTGCCCGCGATCGTCTGCCACTGCGATCGATTGGAACAAGTCGGCTGACGAGTACTACTCGCGAGCAAGAAGTTTGCATTATGAGGAGTCGAGAGGGATTCCGTTCGTCCAGGAGCTGTTACGAATACGACAGTCGCTAGAACTCGGAATAATTTCCTTACGAGATCTTTTTGGGATCTCTTACGCCTCGACTTCAGATGCAAACTCTTCGCGAGCTGTACTCCGTTCAGCTATGTCCACAGAAATGAAAAAGGTTTCCCCCCGGTGTTTACTTCAGTTCTCGTACCTGTTTGCTCGATGCCTCGTAATTTCTCAAACGAGTGTCTCGAACTTCTCGAAATCGGGGCAATTCGATTAGGCAGAGTGCGCTATTTCACCCCCGCGAAATTTCCCCATTTGTCGAAACGGATGATGATTCTCGACGATAATAAAGCACCCCGAACGAACGTGAAAATAGAAACGTTCTAGTTCGTAGCATGAATCGCGTGGGTGGTTCGTTAGCGAATCGATGATCGTCTCGCTCGGAAACGTTTCACGCTTGAGGCCTACGCGTAAAGCGACTAGATCCTTTCGGTGTGCACACGCAGTCGCATCGATCGCGGGTGGACGTGTCGCCACTCGCTTCAAGCCTAATATACATCGAGTATTAGGTTTACAAAACAGATACCCTACTTCATCGTAGGGTTTCAAGGGGTTGGATCGGTGGTTTTACAATGAAGGGGGGTAAGAATGTTTGGGGGGGGGGGAGGGGGGGCTTTCAGGATAGTTTGGAGACGGGATTTCAGGAGAATCGATAAGGGCTGGGAGATGGTAGTTACTCCCTTAATTTGTGCCAATCAGCTATCTGCCTCTGCGGGGAGCTGCAGACTTCTCTCCAATGATTCGACGCTGAATCTTGACAATCTGGACCGCCGAACTCCAGCCGTCCGATCACCTAAAACGCACGTCGTTTGTTTTAATAATTGAACTAGCTATACGCGTTGCCGTGACTTAGTCTAGTTACATTGGAAAAGAAATAATTAAATTAAAATTAAAGTAAATCGAAACCAATCGATCAGAACGCAACGTTAAACGAATTTTATTCGAAGACGTTGTTCGAGCCTTCGAGCCCGTTGCGCTAAAAATATAAAAGTTCCCGTAGAACTTTTGCACCCCCTTAGCGTATTGGAAAAGGGATACAACTTTAGAACTGTGCGCAAACGAGTGAATGATTTATGGCGCCGTAGAATTTTATGCATTCATGTATCGTTTCTGCGTATGCAATCATTCTTCTCGTATCTACTCCCGTGTCAAAGATAAAACTTGTCCCAGTTCCGCTGGACATCGAGAAATAAGAAGCGGAGTTCTAAAAATTGCGAGTTCCTGAATTGATTTCACCACTTGGACTATTTTTCCTCGATGTTTTGCATCAAGTTATCCAAGAAAATTGTGAAAAATCACGCTATGGGGGGTGGCTGTACGACTCTCGGCCCTGTCACGCTACACTCTACACCGAGACCGATACGGCCGCATAATGCGATATGTGAGCATGTTACACGACCTAATGGGTCGGTGAATCGTGCACATTTTCGGCGACGAACGCTGCTTTGAACTGAAATCGTATTTTTAGAGATCTTATCGTTTTGTTTGCGTATTCAAAATTCACGAATCCTTCCCATATTTATGGCATGGATAAGATAGGATTTCAAGTGGGGGAGGATTATTATTGCTCGGAAAGGATTAAAAATGTGTTTTTTATACCTCGTTCTTTGTAACGCGATCCCAATCGAGCAACATGAATTCAAGACTGACGTTGTTAAGACCATCGGCTCCATTTGGTATGTCGAAAACGAAGGACTCGTTGAATACCGGGCTGAGGGTGCGTTTCTTCACGCGCGTCTTCTTCTTGTCGATGCGCTGATTGTTGTAGAGAAGATAGATCTTTACGTACGGATCTGCCAAGCCTGTCACGTCCATCTTTGGCAAATTCTGTGCTTTCAGCACGACCACTGTCAGTCGGCTGTTGTTCGGTTGCCAACAGAGGGAGACCAGCAGCTCTCCTCTGCCTTGAGATTGAATCTGCAACGAAAAATGCAAGTGGATGCCTCATACTTTTCCACAGATTTCTCATAAGTGTCCCTTAATTAGCATTCTTCAATCGAAGGCTGCCGAGGAATAATAAGAAAATTGTTATTGATGTTATATTTGTTTGCTAGTCGTTTGTTTCTTACCTTCAAGCTTCTAGGACAAATTTTTCGACACAACGATATCTCCTGGTTATCAACGTTGTCCAAACCGGGCACCGACGAGAGTGCACACGTCAATTCGCCGATAACATCGTCCCGGGAATATCTATCGAAGCTGAGTACTATGAAGTGCAGGCTGATTTTCTGCGAACGATAATGAAAAAGTTTGCTTTATGAATCATTCCACCAGCACTCGTGCGTAAGCTCTTCTGATTTACTTCCGAGAACAGATTTGGATTAATCTTAAGATCCGTATCTCAATTTATAATACTGTTGTAAGAAGAATACTTTTATGAGAGCATTCTATGCATATTTTCATTTTTAACGTAATTTACAGTTTTATATTTTCGCAGGAAACTTGTCCAAGTGTCTGCCCTATTAATCATGGTTCGTCTATCTAGGTACCTGTAGCTGATCCTTGGATATCCCGAAGAACGTAAAGTCCTCGTCGTAGACAGGGTCCCTGGTGTTTCTCAGGACCCTCGTCTTCACTTGGTGCTTTTTATCGGGCAGCAGCTTCAATTTAACATAAGGATCGCTGGTGGCGTTTTGCTCCCTAGCTGGCAGCCCTTTGCAATTAACCACGGTCACTCCAAGTGCGTTCTGCTCGCTTATGTACCGCAGCTTGAACATCAGCTGGCCCAAGTTGTCCTTGTTGTTCTCCGACGTGTGATTCTTCTCGCTTATGCACCGCAACTTGAACACCAGCTGGCCCAGGTTGTCCTTGTTGTTTTCCGAGGTGTGGTTCTTCTCGCGTTCTACCTTCTCGTTATTCTCGATTTCTGCCTTGTCGCGTTCATTCGCGATGGTCAGGGTGACATCACCCGAAGGCGTTTGAGCCGGTGTGCCTGCAATCGACGAACAAACAAACCACGTCCAATCATCGGAAAATTGAATAAGTTCGTTATCGACGAACCGTTCTGGGAACGTTGAGGATCGTTTGGACGATGGGTACCGAAAATGGAGGAGGTTATTCTGGGAAATTATTACTGGGGAGGCACATGGTGGACGATATTTAAGGAAACGAGGCTCTTGTATAGGTTTCTAGGTGTCTGGGATGCTGGTGTTTGTGAGGAATTGTATCGAGGATATATATTTTTAAACTGGTGATCGAAGAGAGGTTTAATTGGGGGAAATGAATTTGTGATATGGTTGCCTTCGGCAGATGAAGTATAGAACTATAATAATAGAATGTTGACGCGTTGCTTGTCATGGCGGTGACCACTCCATCCACATCCTTCCGAAACTCTCGTGACTAATTATTCCTGACACTTCTAAGCTTCTGCGTACGTTACGTTTAAAACGCAGTAAAAGAATAAGTATACGAATATTTCCATTTTACTCGTTTTAATTCAAACGTCGAGGACACTCTTCAGTCATGAAAAGTCACGTTAAATAGTTAATAAAATTCCTGAAAATGATAATTATCAGAAAGGTGCAAGAGGTTCTCACCTGAGCCCTGAGGAGTCCTTGGCTGCGAGTAGGGATTCGACGATTGCGACCCGGTAGGACTTGGCGTCTGCCCCCCGGAGCCTGGGGGGCTCTTGGCTGGCCCCGTGGGACTTGGACTCTTCTTCAGATAGTGGCTGGTGCTGCCAGGACTCTTAACCGCCTTTGGTTTTCTGTGGGGAGGTCTGAACGCCAAGGACTTGTCGGAATTCAGCTTGGTGTGCTCGCGACGTCGTCGACAGAGCCACCAGGTCATCGCGACGGCGCAAAGTAGACAAGCGGCGCCGATGCATAGCACCACTACCGTTGTCGTCGACACTGGAATTGCGCGTATTATTTTTTTTTTCTCTTCAGATCCATTTACTCTCGTCGAGGACTACGAGTTTCCACGCGATTACCCGTTGGAAACGTCGCGATTGCGATTCGTACGATAATTTTATCCTTTTCCCTCAATAAATTCGAATAATTTAGATAAATATCATTGAAATTAATTTATGAACATATTTGCTAAATATTCTGCACGTCGATTTCCCTGTGGCCAGTGCCATTGTTGCTCGCGACTATGAAAAGGATGTTCTATTTATGTATTCGTTTCATGAGCGCGCAAGAAACGACTCGGTTAATTACACATTCAAATCGTTTACCTTGGAGAAAGGAATTTTCTTCTTGAAAGTAAACGACGGATGCTTGAAAAGAGACTCGAGAACCTTTCGCAGAGTAAATTTGCAATTCTAGGTATTGCTCGATGCTGTTTTACTTGAATAGTCGCGAAAATGCCAGCTTGGACTATCAGAGAACACGATGTGATATGGTAATGGGCACACAGTGGGGTATTAAGCGACGGTGTAACGTTGAAATGGAACGTCGAGAAAATTCTAACTTGGCTATTCTGTTTTAACGTCGTCTCAAAAGTGGCCAATGTTCTTATTTGCATACAAATTTCAAACGAAGAATAAAAGATGGACTCTGTTTGAATGGATGGATTCTGTTTTTGCAATAACAAAATATGCCTGTCAGCGTTGTCATAGCTGACATATATCAGCATAAATATAGAAAATGATTGGTCTGTTTACTCGACAGAGTGTGGACGCTCGAGTGTCGAGCAATTAGGGGTTGGATGAGTCACGGGTCGAATGCCAAAAACCACCACATGGTCTGGGACCTCGATACATAACCGTGGAAGGGAATCATCGTTCGTTGGAATTACCCGAATGACGCTAAGTCTCGATGGCTGGGTCTCGTTAAGGTGGATCTGCATAATTGCATACTTTTACTTAAATTTCGTATGTATCTTATCGCAGTCTGTATACTTTTTCCTCGGCCTGGTTCATGCTTCTGTGCAGTCGAAACAAATTTTCTTTTAGCCATAACAGTGACAACATTAACGACACTCATAGAAGTGGTTCGAGTGAAATGAATTTTTCTAACAAAATGTCACAGAGATAATTACATTTCTATGATCTGTAAATTATTTAGTATTTAATACTGCAAGTCACCGATAACTGACGTGGCGCTTAAAGTGCCAATGGACATACGTCGACTCCATGTAAAAGAAACTTTCATACGAGCTTTCGGTGTAGGAAAAGTAGTTCCAGTACCTTCTTAATAGTAAGAAAAAAGAAAACGTAATGTTCTTTAATATCAAATACTGTTGGTGCAACATTTTTCATGCAATAGGGACGGTTAGGTCTGAAGCATCGACGTCCAGCAAGGGTTAAGAGCGATGTTGGCTAAGCCCTGAAGTGCTTTCGTTAGTGTCGGATCGATGCATCCATAAACAAAGCAGATCAGGGGATCCTCATGACATTTGAGCCCATAGGAAGCCAAACCGATCGACCCTCTTTAAATCACTCGATTGGAAAAAAGCTTCGCGAAGCAATATCGAAACAAAGCTTGAAACACACCTTCTTTACTGTTTATTTCACGGAGTTGGCAAGTTTGACCTCTTGGGGGATCGTTTACAAGATGGTCTCGTCGTATAGTTGCACCAAGTGACGGAAGGGTGCATCGGTTCGTGATATTCAGCCACAGGCTCGTAATTTCACAACTGTTGGAATTCCAACACCAACGAAAGCACTCAGGAAGTGCTTCACTTCCAAAATTCACTTCCAAATCTCGAAATTACGTAGTTACACCCTTCTGGCACCGAACCACCGTCCTCCTGATTTTATTTAGGTTCGGAGGATTTGGTTTGCCTACGAGGCAACCAATTTCTAAACGTAGAAAATCAAGAAAGCGAGCAGCAGAAAGCGCAGAAATAAATAGACTCGAGGGAAACCGATCTGAACCGATGGAAGAGACCCTGAGCTAAGCTAGCTAAAGAAAGTGTAGAAATGAAGCAACCCTGAACGATCCTCAGTCGTCCTGCAGGACCACCGTAACAGCTGTCCACTGGGATCATAGGGCCAACGATCGCCTGGATCGAGGAACCGATCGCTATCATCGAACAAAACCGGTTAAACGCAACCGTGAATGACGTTCCAGCGATTGCACCATGGTGCAATCGTCGTGAACTGGAATCGTCCACGCGGGGGTCGATGTTGCTCCTCGATCGGCTTCGCGGGGGCTCGGCTGTGTGAAAAATGAGGATATCGCGATGACGAACTACACTCACCCGAATCGACGCCGACGGGTCGAATAAGAGGTCCGTCCTCCGTCACTCCTCCGACCATGTTTGGCCACGTTTCGCTCACGTTATTTGGACGCTTTTATCCGCGTATGTCACACGGCCACGGCGCACTGAACGAATATTTACGGTGTGCGGACCGTTGGTGGTATTCCGTGGCGACCATCGGACGAAATGCTCGATCAATAGTAACGGCGTGAGCTTGCGCGGAATACGCGCTTCTGGAGAGGAACCAACGACGACGACGACGACGACGACGACGACGGCGACGACGACAACGACGACGCTGGAGACGATGTTGTACGTCGGTGAACGGTTGGGGGAAGGGGTGCACCCGCAGGTAACTAGGATTAGAGATCAATCTTCTGCGCTGGAATTTTTCTAAGAATTTTCTTTTTAATTATTATTATTTTATGCTTTTCTTTAACTTATCGTATGTTTGGTACAAATAGTGATGAATTAAGTAACATTCGTTCACTGTGAGACCTTGCAAACAAGAGCATTCTAGATCATAGATACAATGTATAGGATAAAACTAAAAAATTTCACGAATCTTACTATTTATGGAGATTTGCAAATTTTGTATCGTAAATTATATGCAAAGACGCGAATGATGAGCGTATCTAATAGATCAACAAGTATAAGAACACAATAAAGAATTTCAGGGCAAGAGGAGAATATTTGAGAATAATGATTCATAACTAAAAATTTTGCGATTGTTTGCTGGAAAAGAATCGTCGAGGAAAAAAGGGGTGTTCGCAGGTACGTGGATCCCAGGGTAGGTGACAATGCACCCATGGAAGGTGCATCTCTGGACGAATCGATGCGCTATCGAGGCGAAGCTAGTCTCGCGTGCCAAAACTGGCCCCATAAATAAATAACGCGACGTTTTTTCGCATGATGTGGGTGGCTAACAGAGAAATTCTATGAAAATTCTGTGAAACGTTGATGGCGATATTTTAAAATATAATTGTACGGAAACGATACACTTGTAGTTATAGAATCGCGATACAGCTCTCAATTAAAAGTGTGATTGCGATAAATAAATTGTGTTCTCGCATTTATTTACATCGCTGAATTCGCAACGGAACAAATTGTCGAAAAATAATTTTTGTCGGACGGGTAGTAGATAATCAATCTATATTTATATTTGGGCGTGGACTACGGTGCAATGGACCCTTCTACGTGAAATCGACTTGTCTAGTTGAGTAGACGTCGATTTTGTCGAATAAACTATAAACAAGAATAACATTGTTGGAAACGTGTCGTGTAATAATCCCCTAACGTAAAATCTAATCGAATGTCGGACAAAAATGATATAATAATCATTTAATATATACCGTATAATTCATACCATTTGTGTTATATCAAAAAATGAAATCCTGAAGCCCCTCGTTAAAATGACCTAGAACTCATTAACCCCTTGGTGTTCTTAATCATAATATTTTTTCAAGTATACTGTCTACTGTAACATGTTATTTAAGAGTTATTTAAGTTTACGAGGGCGTCAAAGCCAAAAGTTGTTACTTCAATCCCCTTCGGAGTGGACGCGAACCCGAGTTCTGTTTTGAATTATCGATCTACATTAAAGGCAATGCGCGGAAGATAATTCATCCATGTGTCATCTGTTACCCTGAAGCATCTAATTGGGTGGACAAGTTAGCATACGTACGACGAAAAGGTACGCGAAACAAGTTCAATCAAGAATAGATCGAGATTGCATTCCCAATGAAAAATCCTTTATTCGTCAATCGCGACGAAACCATCGCAATTCGTCGAAAATTAGGTATTTTCGTTACGATTCTATTCGTATCGAAGCTATCGAACTTCCTGTCTTTCAACAGGAAATTCTAAATCGGTCACCTCTCGCGAATTCTCCAACTTCGAATGATTAACGAGTTTCAAATATGGACTCCTGTTCGAACGACATTTACGTCCAAATTGAAACGCTGGTAAAAGATATCGAATACGTGTTATATACATCTGATATATACCGTGACGCGTTATTAACTTTCTCGTTTATCCGGACAGACTCGTATTTTGTTTCTGGAAAATATGTACGACGATGTTCGAGGAAGAGGTATACTTCTGTGAAAGATCGCGATGCAGCGTGTGCATGCAACATCCGCTTGTACTTTTCAAACGAGTTGACATCGCCGAAATGAAAAATGACGAGTACAGTTCCGAAGCTTTCAACGAAATAGTCGTCGAAGCGACGAATTCTAAAAGAAATTAGTTGTCCAACATTAGAAACGAAGCTTAGGTAAACGAGAAAGATTGAAACAAAACAGATCCACGTCGTGATTGTATCGATCAAGAGAAAATTGTTTCTTGGAGATGTAGCATCAGTCGATTCGAAACGAACGTCTCTGTGATTAGTTTCTGGTGTGATGGACGTTTGTAGACCAAAGTAAGCACACGCGTGTACTAGGAATATTGAGATAATAAACTATAAATATCGATACAGTGGATCCTCGATTTTCTAAACATTTTACTTAGGCGATCCAAACACGATAAAGGATTTAACATTCGAGATAAAGGATTTAACGTAATTTAACGATAAGTGAAGAATAGCACTTCAGTGACAATCGTAATAAAAGTAAACGAATGATAATGGCGTTAGCTGTGCGAATAGAGTCTGTTCAGCAAACGGTGTGACTCTGACCCTACTTTCGCGGTTACGCGTTAAGCATAGCCAAAGAGTTATCGTCGCTCGCCTTTTGTCCATTGCATCATCGCTATCTTATCCGTTATTCGTCCATGACGTCATGCGACATGAACGGAGTATGCGCGTTTCGGTTTCTGATATCACCGCGGATCCATCCGAAAGCATGGTTCTCCTGAGCGCATGTTTACCTGTGATCGACCAATGGCACTACGGGAACCTTGTTACGTCATTACCGGTACACCATTCATAGAGGACACTTCAAAAGTGATGGACACGATTTTAAATATAAAATATTATTCGTTTAAGATATTATGAATTCAGAATACCAATTATGCAACAAGGTTCTGTTTCATTTATTTAGTCGAAATACAAAAATGAGCAAACTTTATGAGGGATATTTTGAGTAGAAATGAAATATTACGAAAAACTTGAAAGAGTCTGTAAGTCTGAGTGCTACGAGGTCTGCGTCAGCTGGTGTCTGCGCAGAAGACAGATATCGAGTGGTTTGTAGCGTGGACTGGTAGGAACGATCAGCAGAGTATCAGACCGGCTTTACGAGCGGCTCGATATAGCCAGACGGTGTGTGCGCCTGTCGTGGAACGCGAAAAGGCAGCTATTCCGCTCGACGGGTCCGACGCGAGTGGAATAATTAATCGAATACCGCGCGAAGCATCTACGCGAGTGTATTTTCTTCAAACATGGGCCTCAAAGATTTTCGGATAACCTTCGACAATCCTTGGAGCACCTACTCGCCAGGACAAACGGTCAGCGGAAATATCGTCGTCGTGTTAGACAGTACGAAGAAGATTCGCGGTACGTTGTACCTGTAATCACGATTTTTCCTCGTGGGAATGACTCATTTTATTAGTGGCTGTAATTTGCACGCTGGCGAAATTCAACGATCGACAGGTGTCACATAATATTCTTGATCCAAGCGTATTTCGCGGGGATCTCTCGTGCCAGATCGCGATGTACCCACTCGAGCGTAAGGAGAATGTGCTGCATATTCCGTGATCATAGGAAACACGCGTCGATACTTGTTTCATGTGTCGATGAATGTTTCATTCTGGATATATTTTATATTTTCTCCTGGGGCCATTTTAGTTAACGAACGGGGTGAAAAATTATCTCCTTGGTTTCACTTCCTTGGGAAATTTTTCTTTTGGCAATATTTTGTATTTTAAATTTAAGGGGGACCCTAACTCGAAGGGTCGAAAATGCGTTCGCCTATCAAGCCTAACAAAGACACCAATCTGACAGAGAAGTGCTTCTAATCGTGCAAGTTAATTAGTACAATAATGTTTCGCGCTGTCGGGTTCGTCATTGAGATATTTTCATCTGGACAAGGACGCATAAAAAGCTGGGAAAGGAAAACAGGGAAAAAGACTACTTCGAAAATGCCATAGTTCGTCGAGTTATGCGAGTGGTTGCTCCTGGATCAAATTTACAATTCCACGACACGAATTTTTTGAAAAGGTCTTTTCACTTTTCGCCAACAAAAACATCCTCGCCTTGTTACTCGGTAACGTAACATAAAACATAAAATATTGTGTACGTGCTACTTATTAATAAAACGAAAGAAACTTTTGGTTCACCTTGATGGTTCCGAGGAGTACGGTATCTACCTAGAGAGGAATTTCGTGGATCTTTCTATTTCGAGTTTTGTTCTAATTCGTAAATCTGGTGTACATCACGGAATTGTTGTCGCCGCATTCTCGCGGCGACTTTTTCCATCCTGCAAGGTGTAGTTTAATAATAGCGCGACCGTGTACGGCACCCGCACAGTGGAAACGGACAGCAACGATCAGCCGTGGAACTTTTGTTTTCGTCACGCTGTATCGTTCTCGTAACGCGTTATGTACACATGTTGTCCTTGCAATTACATCTCGTGGAATATTTGTTCTACTTAACGATATTTTTCTCCGTTTCATTCCTCTGGATGTTTGTGAGAATATTCCACTGAGCTTACCATTTCATGAGCGTATTTTTTTCAATTTCTTCGGTCGATTTATTTTGGTCCTCTCCAGAAATAATATATGATATCAATAGAAGGAAATGTGGAAGCAGAGTACAATAATATAAACTTGATAAAATAAGGAAAAACAGATAGATGTACGTATTTCAATTTTGTTACGATTAAAAATGCTAAGTATACATGTGGTACGCGCGTCTCTGATTAGTATCATAAATATGTATGTTGTTTTTTAAGAGATAAACACAATAAAACATCAAATAAAATGTTTCGAACGCTTTTTATTTTTGAATAAATGTTTTCAATGTGCATTTATCATCGATATAACGTCCTGCATCCGTTAATATTCGTCTGCGTGTAGTTGTTGCGCCATTGTTTCGCATTAGTAATGGCAATCTTTGTCCCCTTCGTATTATCCGTCTTGATTCAATTCTCTGTTTCCGGTCGAGCAGCTTCCCACTGCTCTGGCTAATAATTCGAAGCATTTCTGGCATCAAAATATCAAATAAAATGAATGGATAAAGACTATTAAGTCGTTCGATTTTGTAAGTTGACTTTTTTTATTTTACAGGAATATGCGTAAAAGTAAAGGGTGTCGCGAACACATGCTGGACAACCGACAAACAGGAAATGGACGACAGGGGCCAGTATAGAGAAGGAACTCAGACGGTCACGGGTCACGAAGAATATTTTGAGACAAAGTATTATCTGGTTGGATCGGCTTCTGGTAAAATTCCAAATGAACATATGCGTCTATTAGTATTTCTCGCATAAAAAAAACTATGCATTCGTCAAACTGTACTTAACAACCCCTTCTGTGCCTTCGCGAGTGTATAGTAAAAAATACTATTTTTTTTTTTTTTTTTTTTTTTATAAGTATACATCGATCTTATCTGTCGCAGATAGAATGGAATTGCCAGAAAAAGTAATTGATTGATTATCGAGCGAATTGTACCGAAGGTTTCAATGAATTTCTTTCTGTTCTCCAGGGGGTGAGATCGAGATACAAAGCGGCGAGCATAAGTTCCCGTTTCAGTGTGTTTTACCAACCAATTTGCCGAGCAGTTTCGAGTCCGATTTTGGGCATGTTCGATACACTGTCAAAGCAATATTGGATCGTCCCTGGAAGTTCGATCAGGAAGTGAAGAGTCCCTTCACGGTGGTGCTACCCCTTGACCTTAATCTCGAATCGAGGGCTTCGGTAGGTATCGTCAAGCTTTTGGTGAAAGATAAGCTCGAATTTTATTTTTGGGACAATAAATTTTAAATATTTCTAATAACATGTTTCTGTGTTTTTTAAAATTTGTTTTCTTTCAGGAAAGAGTCCAGGAGGAGATGACTAAAACATTTTGCTGTTTATGCTGCGCGACTGCACCCTTAACAGTGAATTATTCGTTACCTGTCAGAGGCTACGTGCCAGGCCAGACGATGCCAATCAAACTCAACGTTGAAAATGCATCGAGTGTAACAGTGGACACTGTGAAACTCGTCCTTTGTAAGGTATGCGGATATTACGTGTGTTGATTTAAAGTAAGGTGAGATTTCTCTTTCTATTTCTATTTATAAAATAATTGAATTCCACTTGAGAGCTTTAAGCTTGATTTTCTCGAGAAATTTCACCTTCCTGTACGACAAGCGTTTACGTGGCGCAGACCATTTGAAGATAACGATGAATCGTGAAGTCTAGATCGTAACTTTCCGTGCAACCACACCGAGTACTGACACGAGAACAGAAGAGATCGTGGTCTCCGAAGTGGGCAAGGGACCTGTCGAAGGAGGAGGCAGCGCTGATTACGAACAGAATCTTGATATTCCGCCATTACCTCCGTCCAATCTCGCGAACTGTGGGATCATCGACTTGGAATACAATCTTAAGGTCGTGGCGTGTGTCTCAGGATGGTTAGTAACATGTTACACTTCAAGATTTTCAGCGATTTTCAAGCGATACAAAATAGAAACCTCTCGCGTGCAGTCGCCAGTTGATTTTAATCTGACTTACAATTAATCTTAAACGCATCCTGAGGTCAAAAGAATTGGTTCGAGATTCGCTATTCACCTCTGACACTGTGACTCATGGATCTATTAAACGAGATCCTTGAAGAAAAGTGATTCACTGACTCAAAGAGTAGTGCAGAGAAAAATTATCTGCTATGCGAATAAATAACTTTGTTTCAGGTACTATCGAAATTTGTCAAAGAACACGCTAATTTTTGTGGGCACGGTGCCATTGGTAAATTATCAGACCCCAAGCGCTCCTCCTGCGGAAGCAATGAAACCGGAAGTTGGGTGGACGGCTCCCGATGGTCCAACATCGAATTTGTATCCTGATTTACGTAAGAATATAATACAACCTTTATTAAAAACGAATTAGCTTTTAGTGTATTCTATTTACTTTTTATATTACTTCATTTTATTTTACTTTATCAACTCTCAACTCAGATAATCATAATGAATTAAGAATCGAGGGAAAAAGTATATAAAATTAGCAATGACTTTTGTTAAAGTATACGATTGATAAATTAATGTTTCTTTGTATACCTTAGGAGAGAACTAATTTGAATATCATTTGTTTAGCTCCACCATCGTACGAGGAGTCGACGAATGGTGCCAGAAGTCTTTGGGAACGTGGCGAATCCGACCACGTATTCGGTCTATCGAATCGTTTCGCGCCTAAATATCCTGTCTACAATTTCGCACCTGTTCAATGAACAACGAAACGAAGCTTTCCAAGGTTTCATTTGTAAACGAAAAGTCGTTTGTTTCACGACGCAGCCAGCAAAGCACTGTTTAGGGGCTTTATAACGATAACGAAGTTAAAAATTCACGTTAACCGTGGACATTATTCAAGCTGACAGTCTCAGTTTTTACTATAACATTTTTTTATTAAATTCGTTTAGAGTAGGAAATCGTTAGGTATCTCGAAACCAATGCTATGTAAAATAGTCGAAAAGATTTTCACGTAAAACGTGAATATGTAACAATTTCAATCATTTTTTAATATGGTTTTTTAAATGGCTTTTTAACTATAAAGATATTTTACGACTAGTCGAGCTTGAATTTGTTCTGGGAAATTTATGTGCCTCAAGTAAACAAATGAATTTGGTCAATTAAGACGCACAGCTCAAAATATTTCATGTAAATGAGCAAAGCCTACAATTGTATATTGATATGACAACTTTTTTTATTAATATGTATATTTTTCTACGAGTATTCGTAGATAGGAACTAGATTCAAAGCAATATTGATGCAAGATTATCGAACTGCCGCTATCACTATACAAGCTTTTGTGAGAATCTGCTTGATCAAAATTTTTATATGTATATATATTATATATAAAATAATTATGTATTATTATTACGTATACATGTATATGATACTCGAAAGAAACGAAGAATTTGAATGCAAACAAGATCTGTATTTATATTTATCATGTTGTGAATAAAGCATATGTTTTTCATACAAGCTATTCGTCAAACTCTTATCTGTTTACACCATTCCACAATTAGTGTGTGCATATCAGTCTGTAAATCTGGTATTAGCTGATATTGCTTGATATGTGATTGATAGTGCCATCAGATTATTAGTAGCGAATTAATAAAAATAATTAAATAAGAGCGTTTCATAGGATCGAAAATGCTATCGCCATGGATAATTTATTAACTTTCTGGGCATAATTCATTAACGTTGGCATTTGTAGAAGCTAGCCAAGACCTCTAGCAACATTTAGAGACCACTGTTGATACGAAACCGTTGATAATTCATTGCAAAAAGTACATCAAAGTAATTAGTTGTCTCAACGTAGATCCAGTTGGATAGGTCAAAAACGTGTCACGCGACGCTATAACCATCTAGCGGTGAGAAGATGGAACTAAAATTATCGACATTACAGAAAAAATTAAAAAATACTTACACAATCTATTTTATTCCGTTTAATATTAAACTTGTAGTCATAAAACAAACACTGGGGGATTAAAATTCATTAGTAGAAGTTAAAATTAGCAAATAATTAAAATGTCGGTAATTGATTGACAGTGGCGCCATCGGTGGCAAAACGCCGAAGTTTGTCCTCGAATAGTTCCAAGCTTCAACGGATAGATGGCGCTATTGGTTTTTTTTTTTATTTAAAAAAACAAGTAATTTAAGGGTTAAAAAAATGGTTTTCATTCAAATTTTAATATCACATTGCTGGTTCACTCATTTGTTATTGCATATAATAATAAAAAAAATTTAACATGCAAGTGGCGCCAACTAGCAGTCACAAGTGGAACTAATTTCGGAGTTTGGTCAGCGCCTCTCTCGGGAAAACGCTCAAGTTTGTCCTCGAATAGTTCCTTTGTTTAGTGCTAGATGGCGCCATTTGTATGTTTATAAAAATATTTTTTTTATTATTAACAAATGAGTGAGCCAGCAGTGTGATATTAAAATTTGAATGAAAACCATTTTTTTAACTCTTAAATTATTTATTTTTTTAAATTTAAAAAAAGATGGCGCCATCTATCGGTTGAAGTCTAAAACTGTTCGGGGACAAACTTTGGCATTTTGCCGCCGATGGCGCCACTGTCAACTAATTACCGGCATTTTAATTATTTGCTTATTTTAACTTCTACTAATGAATTTTAATCCCCCAGTGTTTGTTTTATGACTACAAGTTTAATATTAAACGGAATAAAATAGATTGTGTAAGTATTTTTTAATTTTTTCTGTAATGTCGATAATTTTAGTTTCATCTTCTCACCGCTAGGTGGTTATAGTGTTCCGGGGTCCATAAATTGACCAAATAACAAAAACTCAAAATATCATTGTTATTTTCGAATAATTCATTTGTACAGAGTATTATTAGTTTACTTAGAACCTAACTTAATGAAAAAATATTAATATCGAACGTTCCAACAAGAATTACATGTAAAACACCTCTAGGGTGATTCTTCTTGGAAAACGCATGCGCATTCAGAGTACAAACCTGAAAATACATCAAAGTTTTTCCTCTGAAAAAGTAGCAAGTGAACTTTATAAACGTTAGAAGACTTTCTAAACGTTAGTTCCAAGTATTTATTGTTTATTGTGACAAAATAAGCGTGTCTCAATAATTGATTGTTAAGAGTTAAAGTACTATGAACCGTTTGGATGATCCTCCGGGTCTCATGAAAGGCAGAAAACCATCCTTCATTGGAATGAACGGTATTTCTCAATCGAATTCTTACAATTCTTAATATTTTCTTAATTATATCTTCTGTATGAGCTAATTGTTAACTTGTTAGGATTCGTATGTCGTTCTCATTGCTTTGCTGCTTGTTTATTCGTTGAATAAACAAAGAAACATTCATTAAAATTATATGGTTTATATTATTCAATGAAGGAGAAGTATCATTTCAATAAATATAATTATAATTTTTAGGAGAAGGTAATTATTCCATCTTAATTGATATGGAAGAGCAAAATTTACAGAAATCTTACAGAGGTGTATCGTATACTTTAGTAGAGGACATTTCTGTCCTATTTCATGGAGCTTCCTTCAGGTATATACATATTATTCTTAACTAAAAGGAAAAAAATATATACAAGAATGAATGGGTGTTGCCTACATGTAAGTATTGCAAGTTAAATAATATGATAGTATGATAAGGATAAGAAACTGTCAGAAGTACACGATACACTCATACATGATTTTTATAATTTTTACTCTCACATATCAGTAAATGAGCTACCTTTCTGTAAAAATTATAATAAGATTAATATTATTTTATATTAAAAAATTTAATTTATTTTTCAGGGGGTCCAGAAACAGACGAGCAGCAACGGTTAAGATTTCAAGTTGAACTAGAATTTGTTCAATGTCTTGCCAATCCAAACTATTTGAATTGTATGTTTATTAACTTTATTTTATCCTTTTTTGTTTTCCTTCAAGGTATTAATAATCGCTATTACAGTTCTAGCACAACGTGGATACTTTAAGGATTCGACATTCATAAATTATCTTAAGTACCTGTTGTATTGGAAGGAACCTGATTATGCAAAATATTTGAAATATCCCATGTGCTTGTACTTCCTAGACTTATTACAATATGAACACTTTAGAAGAGAAGTGGTAAACTCTCAGTGTACGAAATTTATAGATGATCAACAAATATTATTATGGCAACATTATACCAGACGTAGGACAAGACTGTTACAAACTGCTGCCGAGCAAACGCAGCACGTAAATCCTCAAAACAATGGTATTGTACAACCTAAAGTTCCTTGAGTAATATGTGTGAAAAACAGTATTAAATGGGTCCATAAAACCTACGACACTACATAAGATTATTTCTATATTATAGTTCCTTATCAGAATTGTTTTAATAGTTATGTTTTTGACTGTGATAAATCACAAATAAAGTACTTTTCTATATTCATTATACACCTGTGACTACACTTTCCCCTCTTTCCTTCTATCTTATTATTTATACATTAATTGCATTTAAAATTGAATTCTTTAAAAGAAGCTGATATATAATAATAAACACTAAATGTATATACTATAAATTCGGAAAAATTACAAGGCTATTCTTTCATAATTACAAAAAAAAAATAATTTGAATAATTAAACCATTAGACAAATCAAACTATTAGTATGAAATTGAAATAAAGCCACTCCAATTGTAGAATCTGATTTTGGACGAGTGATGCTGAAACCTGAATAGCTGTTCGTAAATATTTATGACTATTTATGCTTCAAAACAATGGATAAGTTGGGAAGGTCATCAATGAAGATACAACTAGAAGATGTGGAGTTTGGCAGCCTCAGTAAGTCCGCTCGATTTATTTTGTTACAAAATCAAAAACTTTTCATTATGTGTTATTTCGCAAATGATATTATTGACACGTTATTTTCTAATTTATCGGATAAGTTTTTGTATTTTTTTTACATGGATATTTTTTTTTTTTATAATTTTTAGAATAATCATACATGTACTTATATTTTGTCATTTTATATACAATGTATTCATTCGAAGGTATACAAAAAAAATGTATGAACACTATATATAAAAAAAAGTTAATAAAATATCGTGTAACATTATTTCAACAGCTAAAATGAAAATACTTTTAAATCTCTTTGCTATTCTAACTAATCGTTTACTTTCGTAGTGAAACTTATGCTTGATTTAAGGCAGTGACAACTGATTGTTTAACTATAATTATTTTTATATTTAACATTTTGTAATAAATAATAAATATTGAAAACAATAAGTGCGTTCGTATGGAGAATATAGTACACAATGATAGATGCTTACGATAATTACTTCGTTCGTATAGTCTACTTTTGATTCGATCGTAACAATGAAAATGGCGCAATGTGTAAATCACAATCGCATATCTTAAAACTCTAAGTAAATACAAAGAACGTTAAAAATACCGTGATTGTTCAGTCAGATACTCGTAGTTTCATTCGGTAGAAAAGCTACTATAAAAAGCGAATCTTTACGATAAAACTAGTGTGTTAAGAAAACGGTGAAATAGTGCAATCTCGTTCTATAACATTCACCGGCGTTGATACAGTGCTATGAAATTAGATTGTTTTATCTACCATTGATTTAAAGTAGGGATCTACGTACTTCTTTCACGTTCTCCACTGCTCGTCCTTCATTCCGAGCTCTTATTCTCCGTAAAATTTACTAATATGCCGTTTCCAGCGTCCACCCAATCCTCCGAAAAGAGTCTCGCCCTCAGTACTTCCCTCTCCGAGAGATCCTCATCCGCGTGGGTGTCTTCATTATTTAAATTCTCGTTACTCTTCTTATCTCTTCTCTTCGCGGCTAGCTCGCAGTCCTTTACTACATCTGGTAATACTTTGTTCGCCGTTTCAGGCAAAAGTAGAGCCAGTGCCCCTGAGACCAAGTTAAATATTCCAACGATTATTAATGCAACGGTGACTGGAAAGTATTTCTCCTGAAATAAACAAAAAAATTCGTATCATGTTCGGCATGAATTTTGAAACGGTACAGCTACGTATTCCGTTAAATGAGATCCGGGAACAGTGGGATGCGAATTATAGTTGAATCTTACCGACGATATTACGTGCGGTGTACACAAACTGCCGATTTTCGCGAAAACAGTGCACAAGCCTAGACAGGTGCCCCGTACGACTGTTGGATATATCTCTATCGTGTACAGGTAGACTATGAAAGTCACGCTCATTACGACTTCCCTGCCGAGTATTAACAGGATGGTCTTCGCGAGATCTGAAAATAAAGAAAAGGTTTAAATGAGTAATAGTTGTTGAGAACATTTTTTTTTTTATATATATATATATTAGCGTTTAATTGTAAGAGTTACGTACCGATTCCAAACGTCGGTTCTGTCAGAATGATAATAGCGGCTATCGCAATGCAAATGACGCCACTTAGAGATTGATAAGCGGATATTGGCACTCGTCTACCGTATCGGGATAATACAAAATATAGGAACACGTAGGTTGCTATTTCTAATATTCCTCCCAGGGCGAAGGTAACGTGTCTATTGGCAGGAAAGTTCGGTATAAGTGCCATAAAAACGCAGAACGCCATGGAGGAAGTCAACCTTGAACAAAGAAAACGAACACAAAGTCATATATCGTTCACGATCATTTTCTTTGGTAGTATACACCATTCTTACCATTGAATAATCATTATAACGCTATGTTTCCTCATTAGTTTCGACTTGAACAGTTGCGCGAGTTCCTGATCCGTTTGTCCGTTAGACTTTTCTTCGTTTTTGATGGTCGCCTTCTCTTCGTCGTTGTTCAACATCTCCTTTTTCGCGGGAGTTCTCAGTTCTACAATGTCGTAAGTATTTTTCGTGGATAGTCGTTGATTGCCAGCCGGCTGTGATATCGACTTTGACTTTCGATGGCTTTTCGAGCTCGAAGGAGCGCTTCCTTTTTCCTTTTCTTTACCTTTTTCTTTTTCTTGTTCTTTTTCTTCGTTCTCGCATTGAGTCGGTTTCGGTGTCGGTTCCGTTTTGGGTATCTTGTTTTCTAGGTTCTCTGAAATTCCTCTCAGACTCGTTTCTGGAAAATACACGGGAAATTGTATTTATTTTTATTAAATATCTTTATTATTGCTGCTGCGAATCTGTTGTACGCGTATTTTTATTCGTTTTATAAACAGTCATGCATTCATCTTACTTTGAACTTTTTGTTGAGCAGCGTCCGCGACTTTGGTCAACAAATTAATGGCCTCCTCCTTCTCCTCGCTATCGGTTTTCGACTTCTTCAAATCCGCGCACGAAACGCGCGATTTCCTTTCTGGTTTAACAGGTGTCGTGTTCTCAGGTGCGTTTGTTTCCGGTTTAGCCTTGTTTTCCTTTCGAGATCTGGTGCAGCAGACGTTGTACTTCGCGATACGTTCCACCGCCATATCCGCCTCCGTCGTTTTGCCCTTTGCCAGCAGCCATCGCGGCGATTCTGGTAGAATCCTAACACAAAAATCGATGATGTTGTTGTTCGTCTAGATTTTCTTTCCAACCTCGTTTGATACATGTAATAATTATATAGTATAATAATATACAAGTTAATCACCAAATATAAAGCACGGTTATCGCGGTAGGAACCGAAACAGCCAGCTGTAAAATTCTCCAGTCAGGTATGGCATAGCTGAGCCCAGCCAGAAGCATCAAACCGATCGCCCATGCGATTTGCATAACTAATGCGACGAAAGTCCGTGCTTTCGCTGGGAACAACTCCAGGGAAAGAATGTACGTGGAATTTTGTAGACCCTGCACGAAGACTCCCTGCAGCCCACGAAGGGCCAGGAACGTCGGGTAATTCTAAAATTTGAATTCCCATTTAAGTTCTGTACTGGACAAAATATTTAATAGTTTCTCTCTCTCTCTCTCTCTGTATATTTTCTAATCATTCTAATCAAACCAATGGCTGTACATGAACTAAATATAGAGAGGTTTCATTCGTAACATCGAGTCTTTTTGTAATTCCTCGAACAATTAGTTTCACATCGATCGAAAGACCTTATCATACTAATCGATTGTTTAAACGAACTAAACTGTTCTTCGTTCTCAAGGTGGAAATTCAACAGGATTAATTTACCTGCACGACGTACATTGCAACAGCCATCGTACCCTGAGTATAAAGGCAGATCGCCTGAACCGGAAGTCTTCCTATTCGATCGGACAGAAGACCAGCGATCCAAGCGCCCATTAAAAGTCCCACGTAATAGACAGCCGGGCCAAGAAACGTCAAATATCGTTTCTCGCAAATTAAACCCCACTCTGTCACCACGCTGTTCTCGCCAAACTCCGTTGCGAATTGATAATCTCCGAAGCACAAGTTCGAATCCGCGGATTCCTCGAGACCGGAAGTGTAATTGATCGCGACGCTCGCGTTGACGAGCTCTCGACAACCGTGCGTTCGTCTCGTTCCATTTTTTTCCTGTAATAGGAAAATCAAGCTTTTCCTATATGCATTCGATGCTTGAAATAAAAGTAAGTTTTTTCCAAGCAATAATTGACCGAACTACACCGTTAAAAATTTGCTGTCCTTGTATATATAAAATATAAATATAAGATGTACAGTAATAATCGATCCACTCGACGTTTAGGAATCGATAGGTCTTACCTGGCAATAAAATTTCGGCGTGTAATTATGGAAGACTGGTAACGCATGGCTCATAGCCACTATGACATAATTGATGGCCAGCAGCACCGCGATGACCACTTGGAAGCAGCCGACTTTGATCTCTTCGGCGTTCATTTCTTGCGATAGTTGCGCGCGATCTTCACTCTTTTGTCACTAAATCACGTGTGATCGATAGCGACTGAACGAATTCGCCGTTTCAGATTGAGAATCCATCCAGCGATCGAAAGAAACGACTTGAGAACTCCGAACTCACTGTCGCCGGCTCATCCATTTGTGTTTAAAGATACTATTTAAAAACTCGCGTTTAAAAAAAAAAAAAAAAAAAAAAGAGAGAGAAGAATATTATCGTTTTCGTCGAAATGGAAAGACTCGTTAGAGGATGCTCGTTTGGAGCATCTCGCTCCGAAACGTGGCGCGCGAATGTAAATTGAAAAAGTAAGTAAAAGTGGTCGCAGGGAGCCTGAACAAAGTGTCATCCGTGAGGGTGAAGCAAGCACTGACAGAGAGGAGAGTCCTCTCTCTCTCGAAGGATATAGCACTGCAGAAGGAGCCGATTCCTAGCGGCGTTGGATCGAACGAGGACAGGAACACGTGCTATTGTTTCACGCTTGGCGACACGTATCCCATTAACGCACGCACGTCACGGGAAAACGATCTTCTGTCAATGATAATCGATTTTTAACCCTCTATGGGCCCGTGTTACTTTCAAGTCACATACCACCACAGCGACATTTTATTAAATACACCCAGCCGCTGGTTTACAAGGTTCTTACACGATTACACGAGTTTGTAAAGTAATATTGAAAAAAATGAAACGAAGAGGAAATGCGAGAAGACTTATGACGGTACGTAAATTAATTATAAGTTAATGCTATTAGTTATTGTATAGTAGTTCTGCGAAATTATTCATAATTTTCTATTCTTCTTCTAAACGAAAATTTCGCTTCTGTTGATCCACGTACCGCTAAACGTATTATTAATCATAGATCGCGAATGCAATTCGTGACCCATTGTCGTTACCTATTTGCAATACAAAAAGATCGATTAACGACGTCGTAAAATTCCTAAAGGTGCATCGAGGAACTTAGGTTTGCTCTGTAGACTGCGCAAATACATTCGATGGTACGCGCATTCAAATGCACCAACTTAAATAATAGCCTGAGTGGGTCTATGAACTCTCGACGCACGCTTACTTCACTCGATGGCTACCTCCGGTTGCAACAGAAACTCCCATTGATGGGTATTGATCGTTTCGTTTTACTCAATCGCTTTTCACGGTGAAAATCTCTCTCGAGGTCTACTAGGCGAGATTCCGTCGGTTTTCTTCCTACAAATTGTTACTACCATATTTTACTAGCGTGTCCAGTATTTATTATTATAAGTTATTGGGTTGTTTGGAAAGTTCATGGGCGATGTTTAGTAGGCGGTACAGGTCTGAATATATCGGAATGGTTGAAAACAAATAACATGTGAACATCCCTTAGAAGGTGGACAAATTGTGGAACAAAATGATAGTTTTAGAATTTTTCTTAAAAATTGCCACGAACTTTCTGGACAACCCAATACATTGGTCGCAGAAGTGATTGTTCCTAATAGTCGAGAAGAATCTCAATGAAGTGGAAAAAATAGGATGGATGGTAATTCCCACTAAACGAAAACGAAATCAGTGTGGCATGATGAGTGTTGTACGCAAACTATTTCCAAGGCGTAAAAACTTATCCGGTGACGTCTTCGCGCCATGCCATACTTAGGGCACGGTTATCTCGATGGAGGGGTTTAATCGTCATAGTCTAGCGACGGTGTTTCCTTCGTTTCTGGAACTGTTTCTGTATGCGAAGAACGCCACGTCCGGTCCCGGGCGCATCCTGCCTTTCATTCGAGGCACCTCGTGTTCGCTCGATCGCCGATTCCATAGGAAACCTCCGTAGCAGGTGAATCCTCGATTGTCCTTCGACTTAAGCCACTAATCGAGGTGTCGCGTCCGTTGGCAGCGTCATTCGCGGTCGGTGATCATGCCACGGTCATTGTCGGAATCCTTCTGAACGACTTTCATTTCCATTCGATCGTTAGAATGGGTCATTCTACGGCGATCGACCTTTTTCGGTCGACTAGTACTCTTGAGAATTTCTCCTGGGATTCAATTTTCTTTGCAGACTATTAACGACTATATAATCAAACATTCATAGCGGTATTTATCTTTAAAGCTTCATAAAAATTCATGAATTTCATAACGTAAACCATAAGCTCGATGCCGGTAGCGAATAGCTAAATAGCACCGATCCGTGTCGTCATTGTTGCAACACATGTATTTAGGCTAATGTCCTGCCGTTAACGGGGTACAATCTCCTGATGGCGTTTACCGCAAAGAACTCAATTTTAATGCATGCAAACTTGATCGATCAAGTTATATAGAATTTTAATATTCGTAAATATCGTATTTTAAATATATGTGTAGGTACTGAGAGTATCAGACAGCAAGCTGAAGGGCGAAAAGATGGAGATCTATGGATCAGTGGAAAGCCCTATGGTGGAGACCTGGTTTTTTGGGTATGAAGGAACGAAAACCCCTAATTAAATATTCAAGACTTCCAATCTTTACCTACTTAAGCTGTACGGTAGCTGCGTCCATGTCTCTTACGCTACTTTCTTCTCCCCGATCTAGGAGTTTATCGAATCTTCAAACAAAGAACGGTACAAGATTTAATTAAGCTCTCTGTTAGTATTTCAGAGAAAGCCACGAGTGCTTTTGGTCTTCTATCGGGTGCTAATGCTAACTAATCATGAAATTCGGTCGTCGATATGTTGACACTTTCACAAGTAGACGCGCCTCTTTTAACGCGCTTGTTTCCGATAAAGATAGAGATCCTCCGCCATCCGTGAAGTTGTATCGCGTCCGAGCACGTATCGCATATAACCTGGAGAGATGGCCTGGATGCCTTTTTTCGTCGTGTACCGTTACTATAGAATAGGTACCGCGATCATGGCACCGTCACTTATTTCACGTTGTCTTTATCGTTCACCTGTTCGATCGAACGTCGCGATCCGTGCTCTATTAGTGGCAAAGTGTAACGAGACTAGGAACCTGGTGAGCCTCCTTCGTGAAAACAACGTGGTTCATTCAGTTCTCGTTGCTCGGTCCGCGTGCACGGTCGATTAAGAGCTGCATCGATGCAAACGAATTGGTCGCAGGAAACGAACATAAGCGCAACGAGAAAAGGGCGATCAACCGTCGCGAAAGGATTCCCTGGTATCCACCGGAAGTGATTAACGCGACGGAAACGCAAGATGAAAATTACGCTCGCTTTGGCGGCGGTTATTCTTGCCTGCGTCAACGTAAGTTCGAATCAAGCGAAAGTAGTATAGTTTAAGAACTAACTAGGGTATTTCTGGAGACGATTAACTTCCTATTAATCGATTACTTATATCTAATAAGTGTCGCTAAAAATCGCGGTCAGAATATCGCGGACATTTAAGTCATTCTAAACGGAAGTGCCAAACATAGATGAGCGAAATTTGTGTCCATTAATATCGTGTCAGTTATTACGAACCTTTTATGCTTTTATTATAGGATTTTAATATTTAATAGTAAATTAAATTTTGCATACAAAGAATAGTATTGGAATCTGCTCGTTGGATTCATTGATAAGGCGATTTTACGTGCAAGAAAGTTAGTTCTAAGTAGGATTATGTAGATACGCCTGGCTAATGGGATCAGATATTGGATCCAGGACAAAAAGCGTAGAAACATCGAGCGTCGCGCATGAAAGTGATACCTGCATGGGTCAATTTGTTTCTAAATTCGTTACAAACAAATTATTTTTCTTCCTTATATTTAGTGTACAAGAATATAACGTAACGAATGTTTGTTATAATTTACAGTTTCAATGCGTTGAAGGCAGAGCGAAGAAACCAACGCAATTATCTTTACAAAGTAAAGAAACCAACGTGGTGAACTTCATGAGACTCCTCATGCTTAGACTCGTTTTTGGATTCGCATCGGCCATGGGTCTCGGCGAAAATCTTTCAGGAATACTTGGAGGGATCTTCGTACCACCTGGAGCGGATGATTACGATTACGGCGACGGCGATTTTGTATCTGATTTGTTTTAGATCTTGAACCTGTAATTACTTTAAGCATCATTTTATTTAAACCATAAAAAACGCGCGGCGTGATCGGTTGTAACAGTTGGATATCGAATCTTTCCTTCTCGTTTTTTTGTGTGAATTAACGAAATAATTCTAAACGATACATTAATTAACGTGACATTCATATTTACGTCGCGTTCGATCATGCATTTTAATTGTATTTTTGTGGCGTTAGTGCCAGCAGTGAACGGTGACAAATCGTTCAAGAATGCCAATGAGCGTTATCGATTTGAATCGTTTTTGCATTCAATACTGATTCGTCCTAAAATGTGTACGCAATGAGGACTTGCGAAGTAGGTACCTTTCTACACCGTTATTTATTATAATTTCTGTACAAATCAGACGAAGATTCTTCGTCAATTATTATTAGCGATAGATAGTGTATTAATTCCCCACTTGTAAATAACATTGTTGCTGAGGACAAAACTTTCAAAGTAGCACGTTGTACAATAAAATTTATGTTTAAATCGTTGTTCTGTGTCCTCAAATACTCTTACCGTAATGTAAACGTTTAAACATTTTTTAAACAGCTGTTTAAGTTAGATGGCACTGCGGAGGGGCATCTTTATCAGGACGTTATCATTAACCACGATATATGATTTGTATTATGACATTTACAGGTACAATGTATATTGTGTTTATTACAATAATAATTAATTCCACTTGTATCGATCATTTATAAATTATTTATACCTAACAATATCCCTGTCTAATTCGTGACCTGATAGCTATTATTCGTAACTGTAACACTGTTCTTAAGAACATCGATGCAAACAATATAACATTACACATAATAAATATTTTATTTATATAATATGAATCGTAAACTAAACTTGTAACGGGTTAATGTAATACCATTGACGAAAATATTCCAACTATCTTACTTTAATATTTGCGACACAAAATAACCTCAAAATTTTACCGCGTATTCTATTAAATTTATATAAATTTACAATAAAATGGAGTGGCAGAACGTATTAGAGTCTATTATGTATAAATTTAAAACAACGAATGTCCAACAAAAAAAAACAAAGCACGAACATGAATTAATGTCTTATTTATGGGCTGATCAAAGCATAAGGTGAACAGCAAACATTTTTACGTGAAAATGATTAGTATTTTAAACTATGTATTTTTTATTTGTTTAGAAAACTTGTATCTTTATGGTTGAAACACCGTTATGATAAAAAAGAATGTAAATCTATCGAAAGGGCACAAGTTCTTAACACAATGGGGAACCAGGAATTTAAAAAAAAAAATTATTTACTAAGTATACAATCGTATACGAAATGTGCATTATACGCTCCTATAAACAGTAATGAGTTATCAGTTGCAATTGCAAATAGATCAGCTGCCTTATTTTATTTAAATAGATACGACGTAAGTAATAATATATAAACATATAATGTTTAATGTTTAGAAATTTATATTTCAACAGTATCTGTATTTTATGTATAATAAATACCATTTGATGATGATAAGGAATGTGTGAAAGATATTAACTTGGCTATTAAGTTAAATTATCCCAAGAATTTACATTATAAATTATATTTGCGTGCAGTGCAGTGTTATTTAAAATTAGGCAAACAAAAGTTAGCTGAACAAACACTTTCCACATTACATGAAATTGTAAATAATCCAGATTATATTACACTTTCAATAAAAGGTACATAATATATTATTAAAATCATAAAGGACTAAAGTTGTAATATTGTTCTTTACAAATATCTTGTTAACTTTCAGATGACATAGAGAAAAGAATTTCTGAAATAACATTCAATGTGTCATGCACACAAAATGATACAAAAGATATGAGTAATTTATTAAAATTGAAGTCTGAAATTACATTTGATGAGAATGTTGATTTTCTACATGCATCTGCAAGTATAGATAAAAAATACAATCAAGAGTTAGGGAGATATGTTGTAGCAAATAGATTTATAAAAAAAGGTGAAATACTTTTTTTGGAGAAACCTGTAAGTTTTGTATTATTAAATTATGATGCATTAAATAGTCTTTGCCAGCACTGTAATTGTTTAAATACAGATATTCCCATTCCGTAAGTAATACTTATTTAAGTACCAAATATTTCCTTTGAAGTAGATATTTTTTAACTATACGTTATTTTAGATGCACAAAATGCTTAAATACTTTCTACTGTGATGTAAATTGTTCAGACCAAGCATGGTTTTCTTATCATACTTGGGAATGTCCAGGAAACCAAATGACTCTATGGAAAGAAATTGGAATAGGGCATTTAGCACTTAAAGTTCTATTAACATGTACAACTACAACAGACATGATTCAATTTAATGAAATGCAAAATTTAGTAACTAATTTTGATAAATTACTTATAGAAGATTTGACAGTATATGGAATTGTATGTATATAACTAAATAGTGTACATATAAAAAACAAAACTTTGGATCTAATTTAGAATTATCATTTTTGCAGACAGCTATTATGCTTACGATATATTTATCAGAATATACCGATTTTTTTAAAACAAATAATCTTAATGACTGTCTGGTAAAGAAATTTTCAGATAGATCTTTCAACTCTAACTTTAATATTTTAACAAATAATGACAAACAACTTTATGTAAGTTCATTACTTTTGCGATATATTCTTCAACTTATTTGTAATGGACATGCAATTGTAACATCAAACACATTGTTGAATAAAAATGACTCTTTCATGGACCAAGATATTGTGGGCACAGGGATTTATCCTTCTGCAAGTATGATGAACCACTCTTGCGATCCTAATATAATTAACATGTAAATTTTAAATACATATTATATATTTTGGTAATATACTTCTATAATATCTTGTATATTATTGTTATTGTATTTCAGCTTTATGGATCAATACTTAATTGTGAGGGCTTCAAAAAACATTGCAAAAAATGAAGAAATTTTCAATTGTTATGGTGAAGTAACATTTGTGTTTATCATTTAAAAAACAGTTCTAATCTTTATATTATTAATAGGTCCAAATTATAAACATATGTCAAGAGAACAGAGACAGAAAATTTTAAAAAGTCAATATTGCTTTACTTGTAAATGTAAACATTGTACTCTCCCAAGTCTACAATATTTTGTGGTAATTAGAAAAATGATTTAAAGCAATGGTTCTTAGATTATTAAGTGTACAAATATTTTGTAACATTCCAATTACAGGAAAGATTTAATGCCATGAAGTGTTTAAGATGCAATGGTGCATTATGCAACATAGAGAATTCTTTATGTTGTTTAGATTGTGGTGATAGATCAAGAATTCATCAAAAAAATAAACTAAAACAGGCTGACAAAATGTTTAAAAATGCACAAGATTTAATTGATTTAGGAAAAATGGAAGAAGCATTAGGCGAATTAAAAAAATGTTTATATATTAGAAAGACACTATTATATAAATATAATGTTGATATTATAGCTACTTTGAATCTGATGGAAACAATTTATACTACATTGGGTTTGTATAAACAGATTAAATGGTATTTAAATAATTTTGTATAACTTAACAAATTTACCTTTAGATCAATGGGTGAATAGTATAGAATGCTTAGAAAATACAATTATTGCAACTATAGAAAGATTTGGATCTAACAGTATAGAGCTACTGAACGAATTAAATAAACTTACAGACCTGTGTATTATGTATTTACAAAAAGAATTAGATACTACAACGGACACATACAAGTAAATCTATTATTTTCTATTTGAGTTTGTTTAAAATTGAAGTTAAATAAGATTTAAGAAGGCTATATTTTCATATTATAGAACTCTATTGGGAAGAACACATAAATATCTGGACCAGCTAGAAGAACTTACGAATTTTCATTATGGATCATGGAACAGAGTTTGTGTAGAAATAAAAAAGAAACGAGAAAAAATATATCAGATGTAATATTTAAGAGTTAAATAAATGAATATATTTTATGAAAATGCGTACCATAATTGTATTTACCTCGAATTCGATTAATTTTATAGTTTAAAATCATTGCTTATTGTTAAGTCTTAATCAAGCCAGTGAACCTTAACCAAACAAAGACGAGAAAGTATACGCTTTTCTGCATTCTTCAAAGTGTCAATTTTTGAATTGAGTGAAGAAAAAAGAAAGAATAAACATATGAAATTTTCAGAGAATTAATAGAACGTAATACTAACTCAAAAGTTAAATTTAATAACATGGATCTTAACCCTTCCTTCACAAAATGACGATCAAATTTTACTAATTTACGAAATAATTCTTTTTCTTCAAAATTATAAAATCTAAGACAAATTCACAGAATAAAAACTTAAGTTATGTCAGTTAAAATATGCCATAATACAGATACGATAAAACAATCTCATACATTAAAAGACTGGTGCAGACACAAAAAGAAACGATTACGCGAAGACTGTAATCAAAATCACACATCAACTTATATTACAGACACTAGTATCCATAAATTAAACAATGACTGTCTAATACTTATTTTCCTTTACTTGCCAATCATAGATAGAATTAGGATAGAAAGTGGTATGTATACTTTAATTTTATAAGGTATGTGATAACATTTGTAAATATGCAAATATATTCATTTAAAATGATATTTAAAATTTGTAGTGTGCAAACAGTGGAAGGAAGTAAGCCAAAAATCTTGGTATAATATTAAAAAATTGGACTTACAGAATTTTACTTGGGGATTTTCAACTGACGTTAGACTGAAGCAAATCGATTCAGTTATTCTTCATAAAGTACTTTCACGATGTGGCACATTTTTAAGAGAGATATATTTATCAAAAACATTTTGTGAGGGTAGAGAAAATGCATTGTCCATTATTGGTAACTTGTGTCCCAATTTAGAAATCATTGATGTTAGTTGCCTTCAGGTATCTTCAGCAGGGATAACATCATTAATAACTAATTGCCATAATATTAAAAAACTCAGTTTAGATTGTATATGTCTTTTCGACACAGATTTGGAAAAATTATTTAAAGCAAATCAAAAATTACAATGTCTCAAATTAGTTGATAATAAAATATCTGGCAAGTGTTTGTTAGGTTTGCCATCAGAAACAATAGAGGAAATTATTATAGAAAGATGTGACTATCTCCGCGACAACGATATAGTAGAGGTATGTTTGAAATCTTTAATGTTTAATATCTTGCATTTGCTGTTCAATAATATATTCTATGTATAATGCATTTAGGCAATTGCAAGGTTAAAGAATTTGAAGAGTCTTATAATAAAAGAGTGTTTTGATATTTGGAGAAAGACCACAGAAGCTGTTGGTAAATACTGCATAAATTTAACAACATTGGAAATCACTGGCAAGTCCAGCATTTTTCAGTTCAATGGTATATCGCATATAACACCATTGATCAATCTTAAAAATTTAAAAGCAAGTGCAAATTGGTTCATTTGCAATTCCACTCTTCATAAATTGAGTCTACACTGTCAACACCTTACTTGTCTAGATCTCAGTGGTAAGTTTAATTAAATAAACTATGCATTTCCAGACTATGTAAAAACTTTAGAATATATAATTTTCAGATATTCCAGGACATTTTATCAGAGACTATACTTTGGCAGCTATAGACAAATTTACGAAACTAGAAATATTGATAACACGTGATTTGTACCAAGTGACAAGCAAAGGTTTATTATATCTATGTAACTTAAAGCAATTGGTGTGTCAAGAATGCAATTTTTTCGATATAACAATATCCAAGTTTCTTCAGTGTTCTTATCAAATGGAAATACTAGATTTATCAGGATGTCACAATATAACAAATGCCACATTGGCAAGAGCAGTAGCAGCTACTAGCTGTAGAACTAACAACATCACTTTAAATTTATTTATCGGAGGAACTGCTGTAGATCTCGAAACGTTTACCGATGTATCACCATTCTTAAGAATAATTGACCGAGATTTGCGATACAAACGAATATTTAATTTCCGTCCAAGTTCGTTTCTTAATTAATCGATTTTTTATATTTTATAAGTACAAACAGCTCGTAAGTTTTAAAGATATTTTCTATATGTACAGAGAACATTTTGAAATAAACAGACGTCATGCGTAAACCGAATGCGTTGTAATTTCATATTTCCGTCGGTACTTCAGTTCGTATGAGATTACTGCCATGATATGGTAAATTTCTGCTATAGTCAGCTATAGTCATTGCAGACAAGGCGATCTCGTCTGTGTTTTTACCTTGACCGTCGCCTTGTCTAACAATAAGGGACGTTCACCCCTTCCAATCTGTTGGGTCGATAAGAATTAAAGGTATTCAGGTATACGCGTGTTGCACGGCTTTTAAACTTTAAAGTTGAAACCCCTTAGTTAGGCAGTCCCTTTAATATTGCTTTTCAATTCTTATTTGCGAAGTAAAGAAAATGTAAACAAGATATTTAAATAAAATAATATTTATCTCTAATAATACTAAAAGTAATTTTTTGTTATTTGTGTTACGTCTAGCGTACATTTAATGGGGTTATGCTATCATACTAAATCGAATTTATTATCGTATAATTATATTAATTATTAATATCGTAATATTATTTCATAGGTGATGAATCAGGAATAAAACGAATAACAAATGACTTGTGAGGAAAAAACACCATTAATGCCAACAATTGATTGTTTGCATCGCAGTTACTTCCTTAATGATGGTTATTAAAACTATAAATTACTTACTTAATTCATATAATTATCACACAATTTTAAGTGTCATCAGTACTTGGTTTTTGTTTGTTGTAGAACGGCTTATGTGTCTAGACTGTTCTACTGTAACAGAAGATGGTGTACCAATTCGAAAATTATTTATTAGTAATTTAGCAGAAAGGGTTTGTATTTTTTCATTTGTATTATGATTTGATATTCTGAAAAATATTATTTATATATACTACATAGAATAATGTTTCTTTCAAGACCACATATAAAGATTTAACTAAATTGTTTTCTAAATATGGATATGTGGAGCGTTGCTATTTACGAAGAAATGGAGTAAAAAGTAACTATGGGTTTGTTACCTTTGATAGTGTTGAATCAGCTGTAAGGTAAATATAGCATAAGAATGAAAATAAAGTTACACACAGGGGACTGTGGTAATGATAGAATATGATAATCCATAGAGCTAGACGCAGAGACATAGTACTGCACAACAGATATTTGAGAATTGTACCAGCTGATCCTTGGCATCAACCAGATAGTATAGAAAATCAGTATTATAATAAGGATTGGCAAAAATCTGAAAAGAACCAATCCGTTGAACAATGCACTCAAGATTTTGTACAAAGCGATGTTACAGATACTAGTATCCAAATATTAAATGACGACTGTTTGACACATATTTTTCTTCAATTACCAATTGTTGACAGAATTAGGATAGAAAGAGGTAGGGATATAAAATTATTTTTAGGAAGGAGCAAATTTATAACAAATTATTTTTAAATGATTATAGTGTGTAAAAGATGGAGAGCAATAAGCCAAGAATCGTGGCGCAATGTAAAAAAGCTCGATGTCTCGTATGGAGCACAGTGGTGCTCTTGGACTATGAAACCGATAATCACTACAAATATTCTTCGCAAAATATTGTTACGATGCGGGCGATTTTTACATGAAATAGATTTAAATCAAGTAGCTGGTTCGTTAGATCAAAGTACAGTGACCATTGTCGCGAAATTATGTCCCAATTTACAAAGAATCAATCTTAATGGTCTTGGTGTTTCGGCAGCTGGTATAAATTCGTTAACAAATAATTGTCATAATATTACAAAATTTAGTCTAGGGTATACCAGTTCCATTTGCGATAGAGACTTACAAAAGTTATTTCAAGTAAATCCAAAACTACGGTATTTTGAAGTACACTACAGTAACATATGTGGAAAATGTTTACTACATTTACCATTGAAAGCAATTGAAGAAATTGTTTTAAGACATTGTTGTTGCCTTCAAGAAAACTATTTATCTCAGGTAAACAAAACATTCGTTTACTTTGATTTTCCCTATCTTTTGAAAAACTTGTTTAAAATATATAACTTGTACTTCTGTAGGCAGTCGAACAATTACACAATTTGAAAAGTCTTACGATATGCGATTGTTTCTACATAACTGATAAAGTCATCAATGCAATTGGTACATACTGTACAAGTTTAAAAACATTGGAACTTTGCAATATTTCGTTCGTAATACAACCAAACGCTATGTTACCCATTACACAATTAACTAATCTTGAAGTTTTAAAAATCAACAACAACAAAGTCGTTACAGACGAGTTGATTTGCAATTTGGCATCGAAATGTCAAAAGATAACTTATATAGATGTTACCGGTAAGTTGAATATTTAAACAAAATATTTCGTGTTATAAATAATCACTTATGTGTTACAGAATGTCACTGTGTCACAAATATTGGCGTGACCGCTATAGCAACCTTACCAAATTTAGAAACATTGATATTGAATTACATGATTCAACTAACTGACATTAGTATGCGGGATACGTGGAATTTAAAAAGATTAAAATGTCGTGCATGTGCTTTTACAGATAAAATGTTCACTGAGCTTATTGCATCTGCACCTCGATTACAATTATTGGATTTGTCAGGGTGCCGCGGTGTCACGAATATTACATTAAAAAAAGCTGCTGCAGTTACTCTTAATCGAACTAACAATATAATATTGAAAATATTTGTTGGAGGAACTGCTGTGAACATTGAAGAGTTTAACGAAGTTTCGCCGCTTTTGCATATAGTTAATGTAAATTTTCGGTAATTGTTTAGGACTCATATTTCTATGATTTTGAAATAGGTTATCAAATTCATTATTCTTAACAACTTTTTCCTATCGAAAGTTCTTTTGAATATTTCAAAAATTAAGCGTCTCCAGCGGTGATATTATATATAGGAAAAAGTTATTTAGAATAATGAATTTGACAACATATTTCAAAATTCTCGAAATCGGTGTTGAGCACCCTTTTCTGTATAATTACTTACTTTTCCATATGTTGTTCTAGAAAATGTTTCGCTACTTCGAACTTCAAGCTTTTTTAGTATTATTTTCAAACGGAAATATTAGATTTATCTAGTTACCACAATAAAACAAATGTTAATATTAAGAAGAATTGTAGTAGCTAATAATACGATTAACATTCGCCAATTACTATTATTAGTATTATCATTTACTAAAGCCTTGTGCATCTCTTGATTTTTTTTCTAAATATAACCTCCTTTATACAACAAACTAAAAAAAAAAACATTGTAATACAAATACCTTATTTTGATATTTGATATAAAAATAACAAGAAACATAGTGACAAAAATGCGCAATATTTTCTGAGACATCCTAGTAGTCACAATACTTTGTACACGTTTGTATTACAATAAAACACATAATATATAAAATTTTTACGAAACAGTTTAAGAAATGTCGAACTCCCATCGAAATATGTATTTCGACTACATCGATACACTCGAAAGGTTGTTAACGAGGCTCGACTATTACGTGTCGTATTTAACGAAAAAAATCTGTATTTTTACAAATATCTTTATGGACCCTATCCTTTATCACTCGGGTTTCAAAATACAGACATCGTATTTTAATGTACGATAAATTTATTCTTTGAATAATTACAACATTTAGACAGTGAATCGATACAACGGCAATTATTATGCACAAATTTGCAACAAGAAATATTCATATATTTTTAATAAGTGCCAGAAGTAATCATTCGTTCGACAGCTGAGATTCACTGGTCTGTGAATAGAATTTTTAATTGTACGTTATCATATCTTACATCTTTTTGCGTAACAGAACTTTACTATTGAAAATGTTCTTAGTTTACAATATGTACCATGAATGTCATGTTATAGTAAATAGCGTTACGCACATCGTTATTAGATATATAAACATAATACGAAAGGTCAGTTCTTGGGCGTCTTACGCTGAGGCACATAAGTGAGTGTTCTCACTGTGCTTGCAAACATCACAATATGCTCGTAGTATAATCCGATATTTTTTTTTTAGCCAAATCGGAAAGGGCTAATAATTACAACTGTAATCGCTTCTACAAAAAAGTAATGGCTAAGCAAACACGAGTAAGTATAACTCGGGGTAAGATTTACTATAACGTCATATATATGTATGTATAATGATGAATCTTCCCTACTATTCTCAATTGATAATTCCATTGCGGCATTTTTTGAAATGAAAAAAAAAACGGAAACTACAATGTTTGCGTACAATGGAATAAGGATGTTTAGATTAAAGATATACTATATACATATAGACATACTTTGTCCGAACGTTACGATGATAAGCAACTATGCCTACTAGATTGTACAATATTAAACACCTCGCTATTAATACAGACCAATGTTTGAATAAAAAACACAAGAGCAGCAACCGCTGAATTGCAGCAACGAAATCATCAATTTCTACATTTGTAATGTTTTGATTGAACGTTTTTTCAATAAAGATTTAAGAAATTTAAACCTTATCGATCTATTTTTTTTTTTTTACTTGTGGTTACAATAAAAATTATTAACATCTTCTACTTACACTTATTTACTGAAGTACGTGTAAATACGATGGTAGTCAAATCAATGACTTATTTTCTAAATATAGTTCACAAAAATTGCACAAGAAAGATTTGATGCATAGCTAGCTATACAATACATACAATATTGTATTCAATGTCATGTGAACATATGAACACACATCAAAATCATGTTGTCAATTGCACCTATGAAGTATCGTGATTTTGATTGTAACGTATGATGTAATATGATAAATCGATATATTTGCAAAGACATTATACTATTTTAATATGTATTTAAAAAAAAAAAAGGTTGATTACTTAGATAGTATTCTTTACTGTTTTAAAATATCTTTATCTATGATGTGGAAGTTTCGTATTATCCGATGCTAAATAAAATAGTACTTCAGGGATCATTGTTCGATTACGTAGATTATGAATAAAGTACTGTTCATAACATTATTTCATATCCGTTACATTAAGCAATACTGTTGATAGAACAACTTTATTCAGTAATATTATGAACAGCACTACTGCGATTATACGAAATACGCATTCCGTAAAACACTTACGTCCGCTACTTGAAATATACTGTATTATTCAGCTACAGCGTCAAGTCGTGTTCAATTGCGGACCAATAACTTGTAAAAAATAGTATGGCATTCTAGCAATGATCGAACAAAAGTCTTTTTTCAATGGTGTAAATAATGCTCTACGAATGTCAGGTACAAATGTTATACTAGTAACTTGATCTCTAGTTAACACTTCTTTTCATCGAATTATGTTCTCATATATCCGATGCCCATTTATGTATCCTAGTGTCATCACAGGGAACACAATTTGCCCATGAGTGTACAATAACGTTAAACTTATAACGATAATAGTTTATCTTACATACTTTCAACAGAAGTAGAAGACAAAGAGTACAAAATACGTGAAATGAAATAAAATTCAAGCACAGTGACGTATTTCATGCAGCTATGTCAAAAGTAGATTTTCCATACTTTATAATATCGCCTGTACACCGAATGTACTTGTATTTCGATCATGTATAATAAATTCTACATGGTTGTTATCGCGACTTTGAAATCAGACCCTTGGCGAATCGTTAAAATAATATAATGCCCTACAAATGAATTCTACGATCGATGAAAATATAATACCGGGGTAAAATTAAGAACTAACAGCTGATATCGTTAAATAATCGAATTTCGTTATTTAAAAAATCCGTAAAACGAATATCTAAATATACTTAAAATTCTACACGATAAATGCTTTTGCTCTAACGCTAACGTATTACCGAGCAATATTAAATAAAATATACTGGATAAACAATGGCAAATTCTGGTATACGAAGTCCACTTTCAAAATCGCGAGGAACTTTCGTTTCGGGGATTATAATAGGTATAAAGAGAATTTACAAACGCCACTGTTTATACCAATCAAACGAAAAGAAACCGAGACCCACTTAAGAGTACTGAACGCGTATGTAGGTAGTCAAGTATGTAAGAGTGACATTTATTCAGGATTGTACGTTAGCTAAACGGGTTGGAGTAGTCGGTTGTAGATCCATTGTGCGACATACCCAACCAGCGATATCCACGTTTTCGGATTCAGCTTTTTTGATCCATTCGTGGTTCTGAGAATGAAGTATGATAATTGTTTCTGTACATATTAGTCGCGCGAATAAAATACGTACCATCAATGTCTTTAAATCAGCCCTCTCAGCGGGATTCTTCTTCAGACAACGATCAACGAAATCTGTGAAAGCATCGCTAAACATTCCAGCTGGCAGTTTTGGAGGAGGCTCGTTAACAATGTAATCTAATAGTTCGAATATAGCCATTGGTCGTGGACTACCCGTACCTGAAAGATACATTCGTTTTCCAACAAGATACAATATTAAATCTGAATGCGAAGAAAGGAGAAACTAACTATGTCCAGGCGACTGTGTTGTTGGAGTAGAAGCATTATTCGTAGTAGCACTCTCTGCTGGTGGTTGACCCGGCGGAGTGTTAAATATCGCAGCTAAAGTTTTCTCATCTGGCGGTGGAATTGGGTACATCCCAATGGCCATCTCGACAAGTGACAATCCTAGAGACCAAATATCGCTTTGTACGGAATAATGTGTACCCTGGAGCCTCTCTGGCTGAAAACGAGAAGACCAATCTGAATAAATTGGACTTACTAACGATGCAACTTACGAAGGTCTTCCACTTTTCTTACCGACATGTAACTTCTTGTTCCGACGAATGAATTGGCCATGGAATCGATCAGTTGTCCAGAAACACCGAAATCACAAATCTTGATCTCCCCGGCGCTATTCACCAGGATGTTGCTTGGCTTTACGTCTCGATGCATAATTGCATGTTTATCTCGTAAATAGCTCAAACCCTTCAAAACCTATAACGAGGTCGAGCAAACATTCGCAAAAATTCCACGTGATCTCTGGATTTGATGTAATCGAGCAGGTGGGCCATGACTTAAACGATTAAATAATTGAATCTTGACAGCAATCGATTTTCTAATCTGTCCACGTTATACGTAATTTGCGTGAGATCGTGAGACGTTAAATTTGCATTAAACGCAATCCGATTAACATCTAAAATGCCAACAGTGACCCAAGCACCTCCTAGTCAAGTCGTTAAGAAAAAGCTTACGGAAGATGAAATAAACGATCTTCATCAAGAGCTGAGTACCAGGGATCATTTGATTCCATTGAAACAGTTATGCGAAAAATTGAACACCAATTTGATTACGGGTTTGACCGAACAAGAAGCAAACTACGCTCTTCTCAGAGACGGACCAAATGCCCTAACTCCTCCTAAAGTAACTCCAGAATATATCAAATTTATAAAATGCATGTTTCACGGATTCGCTACTCTGCTTTGGGCATGCTCAGCATTGTGCTTTCTTTTATATGGCATTAGTATGCTGATTGAAGGTACAAGCGGTGGCAACGAATGGTTAGGATTTATCATTGCCGCGATCTGCGTAATCTCCGGTGTGTTTGCTTACATACAAGAGAGTAAGAATACAAAGGTAGGATATATTTAGTTTGAGCCCTTTGCAGTCTTACGACCAGCTATGCTGTCCAGATGTTTAGCGACGTTCTACAAATACAGGACGTACTAGGTGAGGCATTTAAGACAGATTTCCTTTGTAACACGTACAGGTCATGGAATCTTTCAAAAAAATGGTACCCACTTTCGCAACGGTGATTCGTAACGGGGCTAAATTGCGAGTGGCAACCGAAGACTTGGTCATAGGCGATTTGGTGTACATTAAATATGGCGACAAAATACCAGCCGACATCAGGATCATCGAATGTACTGGACTAAGAGTTGAAAATTCTAGTATCACCGGTGAAAGTGAACCGGTAGCTAGAACGAATTACCCAACCGATGCCAATCCTTTGGAATCCTCCAATGTCGCTTTTTTCTCGTCTTTCGCAGTGGATGGCAAAGGTAAAGGTATAGTAATAGCAACGGGTGATCGAACGATGATAGGGCGACTTGCTGGTCTTACGTCGCAACTTGTCAAAACCGAAACACCGATAGCCAAAGAGATCAGACACTTCGTTCAGATAATCGTCATCGTTTCCGTACTGTTTGGATTACTATTTTTTATATTATCTTTGACAATCGATCCGAATATACTGAAAGCCTTCACTTATCTACTTGGCATCGTGATAGCAAACGTGCCCAGCGTTCTACTGGTAACCGTTACAACGAGTTTGACGCTAACGGCTCAAAAGATGGCCACAAAAAACTGCCTGGTGAAGAATCTAGAGGCTGTCGAAACGCTCGGTTCCACTTCGACAATCTGCTCCGACAAGACGGGAACTCTCACGCAGAACAAGATGAACGTATCTAATTTATGGTTTGGCCACACGAGATACAATTTTCCACCGGGCGAAAGGTTAGGCGTCGAACAGGATTTATTGATGGAGAGACCAGGCTTTAATATCATGATCAAGAACGCTACTCTTTGTTTGCGCGCTGAGTTTGTCACGGAGTCCACTCTACTGAAGCCAATCGACGAACGAGAGATAGTTGGCGACGCCTCTGAAACGGGTATCCTCAGATTCTGCGAGCACATCCATTCGACGGATGAATTCCGGCAGGCGTATCCAAAGGTTGCGGAAATACCGTTTAGTTCTATAACAAAGTATCAAATGTCGATACACAGAGAAGAGAACGGATACATAATGATCTTTAAAGGTGCACCGGAAGTGATACTGGAGAACTGCACCCAGATACTAACTACAGAAGGAGAAACAGCAGAAATGACACAAGAGGATCACGCGATATCTCGACGAGCATGTGGAGAGTTAGGATATTTAGGAGAACGCGTGTTGGCATATTGCGATCTTTATCTACCCGATGATTTGTATGGTCTAGAGTACAAGTTCAACACCGATTCTCCAAACCTGTACAACTTTCCAACAACAGGATACAGATTCGTTGGACTGGTGAGTCTATTAGATCCTCCGAGACCAGCTGTACCGGAAGCTGTAAGAAAATGTCGCACAGCTGGCATCAAAGTAATAATGGTAACAGGCGATCATCCTATAACAGCGATGGCCATTGCAAAGAAAGTTGGTATCATAAGCGAGGGACACGAAACCAGGTACGAGAGAGCGATATTACAAAATAAATCGTACTCGCAAATAACTGAGAGCGATACACACACGATAATCGTTACTGGTTCCGAACTGAGGAGTATGGACAACACAGAATTAGATGGGATTATACGGAACTACGAAGAGATCGTTTTCGCGAGAACGTCTCCGCAACAGAAGCTGCTTATCGTGGAAAGTTGTCAAAGACTGGGCGAAATTGTTGCTGTAACCGGCGACGGTGTAAATGATTCACCTGCGTTGAGAAAAGCGGACATCGGAGTAGCTATGGGAATCACTGGTTCAGACGTAACGAAAAATGCTGCAGACATGATCCTCATGGACGATAATTTTGCATCGATCGTAACAGGCATCGAAGAAGGTAGATTAATATTCGATAATCTTAAAAAATCGATAGTGTACACGTTAACCTCTAGCATCCCCGAGATGTTACCCATGCTAAGTAGCATCATATTTGCTATTCCTTTGCCATTCATTCTTGAAATGATTCTTTGCGTGGACATCGGAACAGATTTACTACCAGCCATAGCGCTGGCGTACGAAAAAGCAGAGTCCGATATAATGCATCGCGCGCCCAGAAATCCACAATACGATAAACTCGTGAACAAACGATTAATATCTGTCGCCTATGGTCAAATCGGAATGACCCAGTCTCTAGCTGCCTTTTACACCTACTTTATGATTCTTATGCTAAACGGGTTTCTACCTGATCGTTTACTGGGAATAAGATACGATTGGGACGACAAATCTATTAACGATTTACGGGATTCTTATGGTCAAACATGGACGTACGATACAAGAATGGATTTATTGAACGAAGCGCGAACGGGATATTTTTTATCTATAGTTATAACGCAGCTTATAGATTTAGTGATGTGTAAGACGAGAGTTAACTCGATCTTTCAACAAGGAATGGATAATTGGTTTTTAAATTTTTCTTTCATTTTTGAAATTGTTTTAACCGGAATTTTATTGTACGTGCCGGGAACTGAAAAAGTATTAAAGACTATGCCTCTAAGCGCGTATTGGTATTGGCCGAGTTTACCTCTCGGCTTGTTTATGTGGACATGGGATGAATTAAGAAGGCTATGCATTCGTAAATTTCCTGACGGAATCATAGAACGCGAAACGTATTACTGAATGGCATTTAATCGCTCTTAATCGATAATACTATAGCTTTAATTTGTTAATTTCGTATTGTTCTTTATAGTTTATAGTTTATACGGGAATAAGTTGCACTTTTTAAATACAATGAATTAATATATATTGTGAGTACAGATGTTGTCTACTTACCGCGGAAGTGATTGTACTTAGTATTGGTTCTGGAATTCTTCCAGCTTTTTTTAGTATTAAATCTAAAGACCCACCATCCATGTATTCCATGCATATACTAATTTCTCCATCACTGTAACAAATGAAACATTTTGTATTTGATGTAAAACAAAAACATGGTTTAGCAGTTAAGTGAAGCATACAAATTTACCTATAAAAAGCACCATAGAAACCAACTATATGTGCAAAATTACATTCATGGAGCACTTTCAGTTCTCTAATTATCTGTTTCTTTATAGCAGGTTTAACTTCTAAATGTATTAGCTGAAATGTTACATTTCTTATAAATATTTTATTTATATGATTAGTCTAAATAAATCCAATGAACAAGAACCATACCTTCCTTGCCATTATTAGTCCATACTTTTTGTGCCTCACTTTCATAACTACACCACCATTGCCAGCACCAAGTTCCCCAAGTTTTTCAAAGTCATCAGCGCATAATTCTCCAACCTTTTCCTTTTGGCCTAAGAAGCTTTCCAGCCTCTTCCTTTGTTCCTCGTCCATTTCTAATTCCTCTAACCTTTCTTGAATAGCATCTATACTCATTTTACCCATAACTCCGCTATAATTGGAACAAGTACAAATCAAAAGACAAATGTAAATGTAGGTAATACGTATTTTCTGTAATAAAAGCTCATATTTGTTAATAAAATTGAATTACTCTGGAATTACTGGTGGCTCTGAATAAATAGGCAATGGTGGTACCGGTGGTGATGGTGATACAGCTGGAGCTGGTTCTATTGAGCCAGGAGGTAGCGTCAAATTTAATTTGTTTTTTGACATTTGGTATGTAAAGTCAAATGAGCACCACTAATACACAATTCTGCACAAAAATCTCACTTGTCAATTGTGCTTGTGGAAATTGAGGTACATGTATTAATCGATCGAGAATTTATTCGGATGAACACGAATTATGTTTCCAATTGTATTCGTTTAAATCACAGTAGACGCGTGGCTATCGAAACCGTTCTCATCGCAAGATTCGTTCGAAAATACAAGTAGTGAGCCTTAATTCAGAATGTCGTTGGAACTGATCTGTCAAGCTTCGAACTATCGAGTTCCGTGATAAGAAACAGCTTTCGATAAATTACAGAGAAACGTATACTTTGTTTAGAAGAATCGTTAATTTATCAGCAACGACCACGAAATCGCGCAAACATGCATATTTTTTACAAATATTACAAGATTAAAAAGAGGTTATACGAATCTTCCCGGGAACAACGTCAGACACGTCAAACTCATATACAAGGTGTCCGCTTAAAATGTCCCTAGGCCACATATGATCGAGTTGTCGTAATTTCCGCACATTCGCGGTTCAATGACGAAGTCTAATGAATTTCTGACGAATATAAACGATATAAAATGATGGTTCTTACAACGAAAAGATAAATTCTGCTAACATACCTTTTTCCTTGTAAAAGAATCTCATTGGTCCACTGCATCTCTGGTCAGGGATAGTAGTGCCGTTTCCACGTTTACTGATGCTATTTTCATGTTATTCGGTGGGAATATTTTAATATTGGCAACACTGAGTGTACAGGAAGTCTTTGTCTAGTTGCTCACGTGACGTCTTTCCTTTAAAATCGTGCTGTTAGGAGGTACGTATAGCCAGATCTATAACAATTTTTGAATCTACTTGCATCTGCGATTTTGCATCGATAATTGCATTGATACTGTACGATTCGTAAATATGCGATCCCAAACAGTTGTTTCGCTTGAAAAGTGCGGGGTAGAAGATACTTTAAACGATGATTCTCGAATTCCAAATCGCGTGACGGCAGGTTGGTCTGCAACACCTTCGTTGCAAGACACCGATACGAAGAAAACTGTCAATGAATTTTTCTGATTACAGAACGCAATGGGACGTTACTCTCACGAGCCGGTAAACGCGACCAAATCGTGCAAAGCACGAGGTTCAAACCTACGAGTGCATTTCAAGGTAAATGAAGAAATAGTTGTGCCTTGCCAAATCTAACCTCAAATTAATGAGACAGTTGTGTTTACAAAGTGCAACGTGGTGATGGTACGCTTTGTCCAGCGAAGAGTTGAAGAGTGATAGCTTTGTAATTAAATTTCGTTTACTTCTGCAGTAGTCATTCACAATTTGTCCCATTAATCGATGAGTGTAACATCTGCAGTCTCCATTCTTGAAACTGTAGTCATTGACCATTGTTGGCTTGTCTTTTAGAACACACATGAAACAGCACGTGCCATCAAGAACATGCCTCTGCGAAGGGCGCTGAAATATTTGAAAAATGTCATCGAATACAAGGAGTGCGTTCCATTCCGTAGATTTAACGGTGGTGTCGGTAGATGTGCTCAAGCAAAACAATTTGGTACCACTCAAGGTATGTTCCATATATCGTTCTCGAAGTTTAATACTTGCATTCGCGGTTAATAAATTCTTCGCGTTTGAACTCAGGACGTTGGCCCAAGAAGTCGGCAGAATTTTTGCTACAACTTTTAAAAAATGCGGAAAGTAATGCTGATGTGAAGGGATTAGAAATCGACCGTCTCGTAATAAATCACATTCAAGTAAATCACGCACCGTGTTTGCGTAGAAGGACATACAGAGCTCATGGTCGCATCAACCGTTAGTATTTGTTGTTAATATCTTCTGAAGCTTCAATCCTTCATACACTTGTAATTTAATTACGTTTATTTATCCTCATAGCTTACATGAGTTCCCCATGTCACATTGAAGTAATTTTAACCGAGAAAGAAGATTTCGTGATAAAGAGCCCAGAAGAGGAACCTTCGAAAAAGAAACTGAGTAAGAAGAAGCTTGCAAGACAAAAGGAAAAAATGATGAGGGAATAATTTTACATACTAGCTGGATATTGAATGTACCATGGAAAATGAAGATTACACTGTTCTCTAAGTTTTCTATTTTATTTCTTTCCTTTTTCCTTACCCTGTACCGTTTTCCACAAAAATAAAAATGGAGTCATTTATTTGGGTTAAGTGTTATCGAAGTATCAAACATTAAAGTATGGTTACAACAACTTTAAAAAAGATTTATTTTGAGAGATATACAGTAAATCTCATTATAATTAAATTTCGAAGAACGAGTATTCTTGAGAAAATTGTATCGTCTTCCGTAGTTAGAGTTTTTGTTTTTAATATTTTGAATATCTCGCAACTGTTGCACTTTCAATTATGAGTATACGAGGACACACAACATACGACAATAACGATTGTGCGGGAATGCGATCGAAGAACGACATAAAAAAAGTACATAACGAAACTTTACATTCGTATTTTATTATTCTTTTTTTTTTTAATTTACCCTGCTATTTGTTGTGAAGTCTAATATTATTTCTTTATTGGCCGTTTGAACTTGATATGCAAAATGGGAATGTGGAGCTAGATTACTGGAATATGGGCAGATGTACGCGCGTAGATGTGCTACTTTAAAACGGCGAAAGTTTTCTTAAAAAATGAGTATATAACTGTACATCGATTTAGGTCTGATGTAATTTTCCACCGGTGTCAAGAAAGTGGTTCCCGCGTTGTGTTTGGTAAGAATAAGCACAGTAATCCTCCCCCTAAAAAATAAAATAAATTATATTTCGTTCACTTCGAAACATAATCGAAGATAACGGAACCAACCAATTAGGAGAGCAGCAACTATGAAAGTTGGTGCTGGACAATACATGTCCAGAAGTTGAGCTATAACGATGTTTCCAATAATTCCACCTAAACGTGCCGCGACCATAGAAATAGCTATTCCGGTCGCCCGAAGATGTGTTGGGAAAACCTCGGTTATCAAACAGTCCAATGCTGCATTTCCACAGCTTATCACACCGCTGAAGAAAGCCGAAACAATCAGGTTGTGGTGCTTATTATACACGAAGTACAACCCTATCGAACACAGTCCCGATGAAAGCGTACTAAACACTGCAAACAAATTTCTCATGAAATTCGGAACATAACAAGTATAATTGCGCTATCACCTTTCAACGCTTATACAGATAAAATACAGCTTCGAATCTTTAAGGGTCTTCGAACACGTTACGTACCAAGGAAGAATTTGCGACCAAGACGATCCATTCCCAAAACGGCGACGATATTTGCAGGAATGGCGGATGCAACCGTGATCAGCGATTCCAAGAAGACGGAGGCACCGATCTTGTCCGAACAAAGAGTCTCCACATTCTGAGAACCCTTTTGAACGACGTAATCGGTGACCTGGCATATAGAAGCGACCTCACCAGGATGATCGCGATGAAACTCGTCGAAACGATTGAACAGTTCGGGGAACCACATCATCAGACCGTAATAACCGATGTGAAAGGTGAAGTTGATAATGATGGAGATGATGGTGAAGCGAAGAATCGGCGAGATGAAGAGTTGTTTACTGTTATCTACGATGTCGCTGAGCATTGTTTTGCATTTATTCTTCTCGACGCCAATCTTTGCCGGTTCGGGCACTTGAAAGTCATCGAGAATCAATTCTTTAACCTGTGGAAGAAATTTAAAATTTGATTCTCTGCTTTTGCTGACGAAGAAGCTAACTGCAATGCGGGTGAAACGTCGGAAAACGTGGTTGACGCTTTCAAGCCTCGATTAGTAGGTATATATGAAGTATATATATATACATATACACATGTAAGAATCATGTATTTACCGTGTAACTGTCACGCGGTTTGCCAGTGTTAATGGCATATATCCCGCGAAAGATGTCGAGGGCCTCCTCGTATTTTCCGCAGGATAAGAGGTATTTGGGGGATTCAGGGAGCAGCAGGAGCAGCCCCGCGACGATAAACGACGGAGCAGCGCAGATCAGCAGGAAGATTCGCCAAGAATTGTATGTGAACGCCTCGCTCACAATACCAATGTCGTTAGGGATGATCGTCCATGCCAAACCTGCGAAATGAAGGACGACGCAAGGTTTTATTAATCCTTTACCGCATACAGTAAACTCCTGGTAGACTTGTTATTATATTTAGGAAACCGACCAGCAACAAAGAGGTTCCCAAGCGTCCAGAAGGCAGCCATGAAAGACAGCATCGAACCTCGCTTAGACTTTGGCTGGAACTCAGCAAAGTATGACCAGATGACAGGTCCACTGCCTCCAAGACTAAAACAGGAGGAAGTACAGAGATCTGATTAAAATAAATACCATCAGAGAAGATATTTAAGCTGTTCGCTAGATCTATGGTGTCTATTCAATGAGGACATTCGAGTGGAAATGATTTTCTTACGCAGCGCCGTTGAGAAAACGGAAGAACATGAAGAGTTCATAGGACTGGCTGAAGCTGGAGGCCACGATGCACAGAGCGTTCGTGAACGAGATGGCGATGAGGACCTTGCGACGACCTAGGGCATCCGCGACGGAGCCCCAAGCGTACGCGCCGGCCATCATGCCAATGAAGATGATCGAATTGAGCCATCCCTTGGCTTGGGTATCGAGTTTCAGATCACATTGTGCACTCGGGAGGATGAAGGACATGGAGATCACGTCCATCTCCTCGCTGGTGCTGACGAACCCGCATACCGTGAGGAGGAAGTAGTGGAATTTGCCATAGTCTGAAACGAAAACGAAAACAGTAGGTAGGCTCCGAGTACAGACTTCGAAGTTTGGTGGAATTAGTTTATAGACGATAGACAGCGTTTGCTAGAGGTCCATAATTACCGGTAAGTTCAATGGCCTTTTCAAAGTCAGCTTTAACGCAGGATCCTTTCTCGGGATCTAGGGTCTTGCCCTTAGTTCCAATACCTGCGAAATTACAACGTCAAAAAATTAAAAATCACGTATTTAATAATAATATTTCCTGAATATAATGTTCATGCATTCGCTTACGGGCAAGTTCGAGATCCTTGGAGCCACAGCCGTTTAGCCGCTCGTCTTTTACATCACACTCTGAAATAGAAAGAGTTCGAGTATGGCAGGGATTCACTGCCTTCGCGCGAGGCAGGAATTAATCGTGTATAGTTTAGCTTAATATACAAGATCTGATATATTTCATAGTAGTTAGAAACAAGAATGAAAAGACATATACGTACTATGATTGTGCTTTGAGCCAGGTTCACTCTCTACCATTCTACGATATCGGCGCAGTTGGGTGAATCTGGCTTGGTGATAGGGTCAGATGAGAAATCTTCGTGCTCGACGATGGGCTTCAATCGATATTAAATTGATCTTGTTCTTGTGGATTGCTGGATCTCGGCGAACTCTTCCTGCTGAATCTGCGCTGATCTGCTGCTGCTCGTCGGCGGGGCTAGGTTCTGCGCTCACTTGCGAACTAAAACACGCCGTAAAAACAGATTTATGGTTATAACCCTTTTTTTTCATAGAAGTATATGTCGATCGCGAAAATCCTCAATTAATGGCAGTCAACCGTTGGAACAACGATACGTGGATGTATTTTGAAAACAAAAAATTAAGTTATTCGCTGTTTGCTAGGCGCCCTTCATACCCACGATGTTGCAATAACAGTCTCATTAACTCGAGGACCAAGATATAATTCTCTATGATGCGAATCACGTCCCGTTTGCAAATCGCTTTGTAAGCAGACTCTATTGTCGTCTCCTTCGTCGGGATGCTTCCAAATCGTTGCCTTTCAGATCGCTACGACCCACGCCCATTATCAGTGCAATTATGAATTGGCCCTACTTAACCCCTCGATATTGATTTCAAACACGTGATCCCGTCCCGTTATTGGATCGTACGTTTCCATGTAAAAACAGACAAACGCTCCCTCGATCCTCCTTCGCCCGAGATTAACGCCTGTTCTGAACCACGATCGATCGTTCGTATGCCTCGTAGAGGATCGTTTAATGCAATTGAGTGTCGAAGCAACGCGCGATCTGCAAGATGCGAATCTTCAACAGTCTCGGGAGAAAATGTTAACATTGTAGAAATTTTCACGAACTTTAGTCTCACAGCCAATGCGTCGAAGGGACACGGGATACAATTTGAACCCTATCCGGGACACGCTCGGGCCAGTTTTTGATCGTTCAGCCGAACAATCGTAGTAACTTCTATTGGTGTTCGGTGAATCGTGCCATGAGGTCGGTGATTGATAGCCAATGAACCGTGACACGAGTACACGTACCTTAAAAAGACCCAGCATAGCGAATATCAGTGTATCGCTCGATTTTGTTAGTATCAACTATGAATGTATAAATAAGGGGATACAGAATCCTTCGAAGATGATCCGCTCCTAGTTCGACCTTCTACGATTCTCAACGCAGAAACAGTTGTTCAAGTTTATGAAAAAATCCTTGGTCGTAATTTAACCATTCAAGAAATTCCTGACGAGATAAACATCTCTGGTTTATGGCGAGCAATTATAACTAGATGATCTTGGCATGACGGCCATTCAATTGAGAAAATCTTGCTTGGAAAACGATTACTGCATTCTCTCTATTCTGCACGTGGACGTAGTAAAAATGTCGATTCCACGTGAAATTACAAATACGCGACCTTGATTCACAGCTGACTGCGCCCGTTTAACACATAAACGAACCACGGTATGATCACTTTAATTATTACGTGTTCCCACAATTCTATTATGTTCGACGGAACGAGCCGTCATACGTAACAGTTGATGTTGCGCACAGTTTTCTCGCTACCTTTGGCTGAACAAAATCTCGTAAACCTCGAGAAGAGCATTGTCATGGATGACGAGAGATCAAGTTATGTTTATATTCGAGAAACGATCGGACTCGATAAGTTAGAAAAGGATTCTTTCGATAGTAACAGAGAATATATTTGTTTTCAATCATAAAAACATAATCTTTACTTTGTTGAGAAATATCATTGCACCCTTTGCTTTCAGTTTTAACTCTGCTATGTTAAAATCTATGTTCAGTCAGTATACAGAAGTTTCCTCGCGGTCGAATACTTTACCGGGTCGATACAATTGAAAAAAACAATTGTTTTCATACGAAATAGCATCCAAAGGGAGTCGAGCATACAAAAGAAAATTTGGGAGGAAAAAAAATGAATCATCGACCGTGACAGGACTCGAACCTGCAATCTTCGGATCCGAAGTCCGACGCCTTATCCGTTAGGCCACACGGTCGTTGAAGGGTAGTTTTTTGAAATTGGTATTTCATAGTTATACAATTAATCACCCTCCATACCATTTCTTGCAAAATGAGCTTATCGTCCAAATATTAATTCATGAGGATACCTTTACACTTAAAAAACATTATCGTCATTGCTACTTAGTTTCGTTCGTAGCGATTGAGCAATATGAAGATCATAAATTTTGATTGTGTTTCACAATATTTTATTAGTTTAACGATACTTATTTATTTTTATGCAAATACTGCTTGATTTGCATAGTATTTATTATCACGCCACTTTCCTCACATCACCGCATTACCACTTGAAATATTATTTTATTTGTGGAAGTGAGAAATTTTGCGCAAAAAGATTGATTCAATACCTTGACCAGTTATGTTGGAGACCCTGAAGGCTCAACGACGTAATTGCAAGGCAGGCGTGTCGTGGCTTAATGCCGTTCTAGAAAACGACTGAATATTAGCAGACATTGACGGACATCCTGTACCAAATACTCGCTAAATAGACGACATCACGCTTGTCTCTTCAAAACTTTCCACGGGTTACGCGAATCACGATCGTGCGAAACATTTATTCGCGAACTGACATCCTCGTTCGCTAGGGAAGCGTTTTAAATACGTTAATTACAAAGGTGAAATGATAAAGCTAAAAAAGCACATTAAAAAAAAAAAAAAAAAAAAATGAACATTACGATAAAACACAAATCCAGAATAACAGCTGTGGATTTCCATGAAAAATCGGTCACGATACAATAATAATGCGTGCAATTGCAGCACCTTTTAAAAGGTATAAATAGTTTGCGATGGCGCATTGAGGTCGTTGCACGGCACAGTGTAATTAACTACATCGGTTAAATTGTCAATTATCCGTTGTGAAATTGAGTTCAACGATCCGTCCAATGTAATCGCGATCTCCAACGATGCGCTAGCGCAGGTGCAACGCGCGTGCATCGTTGCACTCGAATGCAAACAACTTTGCTCCAGCAGGCTTTTCCCTCTGCAGTCATTTCTCTCAACTATGAAAAGTTCAAAAGTCCTGGTATTAAACTGTAACAAGCATTTTGGAGATGCAGATCGTTCTCAGCGTTTTCCAAAACATTTTTCTTTAAAATGACCGTTCATTCGAAGTAAAGTTTTTTTTCTTCATAAAGAGGCACTTGAGAAAATTTTTTAGGAACAACTGGTAAAAATCCACTTCAACGTGTGTTTAACAGGAAATGAATTGGCGAGGTTGATCAATATTTATACAGATGACGAGTTACAAATATCCTTATCAGTCGCGACTGACGTCTTGTGTTACCACCGTTGTGTCCTAATCTGTTTTCCTTGCTTTTGTAACGGTCTTTGCACTAATAATGGAGCGAGATAAGCAACAGCTATTATTTCAAAGAGAGTACTACTAAGATAAAAAAAAAAGGCAGATAATGGATTATGAGAAATTGTTAGCGGTAGCTATTTAACTTGGAAAAATTTACGTTGAATTTATTTCCACTTCGGGTTTAAACGACACCTGAGAACCACCGATTTAAGCGGAACTACCTATTAGGACCTGAACTTAATGAAAATGTGGAAGTACTCGTTCTGAAAATGGTAAAGGTCGATCCAAGAACGTTGGATCTGATTGGACAGCCTTCGCGTTCTTCCTATAACTATAAAAGGATGCAAAGGTTGTGATGGTTTAGTGTTAAAATACTTGAAGTGATTTACACGCCAGGAAATAAATTTAAATAAGCCACACTCACACGCACATCGACGTTTCCAAAATCACAGACGAAGCGGGACTAGTCGTAATCAGCAACGACGAAGGGAATATAACTCTCCCACGGAGCCAGTTCTAAAGCAAGGAAAAAGTAAGCAAGAGCAGAACGAAATGGCGAAAATGATAGGCGAAACGTAGAGGTTGGAGAAACTTCGAGACCTTGAAGGAACACCAAGGTATCCCAGAGAACGAAAAAGCTGACATAGAGGCTAAAGAAGGAGCCAATAATATTGCAAAACATGACCTATCGATTTCACTTGGACGTTTAAAGAAACAGCTAAGAAATTGCATGAAATGGGTACGAAAATAGAAAACAGAGAGGAAACCTCAGCCCATGAATCACGTTGCCACTAAAAATTATTTTTTAATTATTTCGAATTCTTTTGCAACCTCTACAGCTTTTTCTTATCTCTAAAATAAATAAATTCGAAGGAATAGAAATTTCAACGAGGTTCGTTAGGCTGAAAGGTCTCAGCTGAGCTTCGTCGATCGCTGGATCGTTCGCCAGGACACGGGAGCTCGACGATCGCCGGTGGAGGTTTTCGATCGAGCGTCGAGTATCGTTCGCGATCGCGGATCGAACGGTAGCAAAGAGGAAACGAGGTCAAGCTGCTCTCGAAAGCTCTAATCGGCGTGTCAAGCGTGTGGTACTGAAAGTAAAGCGGTTTGTGTAATTATCGTCAGTCTCGCAAGGACATAATAATCAGTCTCGTTGCCGACAAATTTACCAAAGAGAACGGGGGGAAGGGGAGGCGGCGGTGCCATCGCTGAAAAGCGGTGTCATCACACTCGTTAAGATTGGTTCGCACCACGAGCACCGCGATTAATTGACGCGTTTTCGACAAATGTTTCACCGATTACTTAGTTACCACGATCGTGGCACGTGTCCTGGACGGATCCTTTTAACTCTGTACGATCCAACTCCGCGACATACCCTGTGAGGCAGCGTTGCGTTTTATTCTAACTGTCCAAATTTCAAAATGGAGCCAACTGGTTATGGTTAGGATATCTATTTGAAGTTCAGCAGAAACGAGCACGAAAGACATTAAAATGTATACAAATTGCGTACGCAGGCATTTTTATCAAAGTTGCTGCCCTTGTGTTCTCGAAACAATGTCGACAACTACTCCACCTCTGCCATTATCATTCGCGACAATGATCCATCGATAATGTTTAGCGCAATGGTGCAGTTACCGTGTTGTGTCTAAGAACTAATTTAATCGACAGATTGTCCGATTAAGCGAGACATGAATTTGAAGGACATCAACTTGTATATTTTCAGTCGATAAACACATACGTTTACTGCATGATTCATAATTGTAAATGCTACCCCCACCCCCCTGAGAAAACGAGAGCAGTGTTTACAATCTTGTTTAAGAAATGACCTTAGTATTAATGTAGAGGTTTGTTGGAAACATGTTACTAGTAAAACAATTAGTATCCAAACTTGTGAGTTCCAACGATAATTGAAACGCAAGTTCCGAAAGTAATGGCTGATATATTGCTATTAAAAGAAAGACGAAACATCGCTAAAAATAAAATATTAATAAATGTCTGTTTGTAAATAGTAACTGGTTGTGTGCCTTTGAATATTCCGCGGCTGCATACCTGCGCGTTTTTATAAAAACTGCGCGAGTTGGTGTAGGAAAGTAAAGCGTAACGGCATAAATAATTTTGCAATTCAATAAATCAACGAAGGGGAATAGATACGCGACTTTTTAAAACGAGAAATTCCTCCCGCGAGAAAATCGTGCTTGTACAGCGTTTGATAGTAATTATAATAGTTCGATAATGTACGATATTTATCAATGAACGACTTTACACAGAGTAATTAAAGTGATCGATAAACTGTATTTTGTTTGCATTGGTAATATACCGAAAATTAGTAGCAAGAACAAATAATAAATAATAAATATCAACGAACAATTTTTACTATACCAATGTACGGATTTGTCATGTCAGCAGATACGTATCTTCGATTAATATTTTAACGAACTATGGCCGAACCAATGTCCAAGCGTCTTTTTATTTAGTTTTTGCTACGAGCGAGTATACTATTGCGTAGGTATTGAAGATCGAAGTTAATATATTCTTAATTATTAATAATAATGAAATTTTCTATCGATCCAAAGTCCAGAGTGTTTTATAAGGATTGCGGAAAATTATCTTACTCACTTCTGGGCCACAACGATAGGTTCACCTTGGTCGACTCTTCCTCGGGTTTCGATAGATCGATCGCACTTGGTGAACACGCGGAGATCGCGAATGTCATAGAGCCAGCACGTACCTCACAAGAACGTGGCAAACTATGATAGAAGTTATCAATGAACGAACTCCTTCAGCGCAAGCGCATTTTCGTAGATGCCGGTTTGTTTGCACGAGGAAATCATGGGAAAGAGTGTGAAAGCGACGCTCGATAAGGCGATAATCCTCCGTCGATCAAACTTTTCCTTTGTCAGAAGCCTCTGCCACGATTCTCGACACCAAGGCTATCGACACTCTCGCTGCCAATTCTCAGACTCATCGACTTCCTCTGGTAGCAAACTTGGACTCGATGAAGCTCCTTAGGGTTGGAGGTGTCCTGAATTTAGACTTCTCGTGGATGTATGTGGATGATGGTTGGATTTCGACTTTGTTTGAATTTAGACCTCCCTTGGCTTTGAAATTGGTCTTTTTCTTCTTCCTGGCCTTGATCTTCTCTTCAAGTTGGACTTGGATTTCTCTCAGGCTTCCTTTATCTTTGAACTTTCCTTCGACTTGGAGAGCCTCAAGAAAAGAACCCGATGACAAAGTCGATAACCTCTGAACGCTTGGAGAGGATTCCTTTGGCAGCAACCGTCCCTTGGCGAGCGAACGTTGAAACGGGGTTGATCTCGATGGTCACAAGTGGTCGTTTCGTTTGGCTTTCGACGCGTGGTTCTCGTTGGAATCGGTCGATGGTTCGCCGACAGTCAACATTTAATGGTTTGACCCGCGAGAGACGGTGCGTGGAAATGAAATGAGTGTCGGAGCATTGAAGCGCTAAAAGCTACCTGCCACCTCCCACTAACTATCACGGTAGTGGTTCGTCGGCTGTAAACGTTCCAGTGCGTTTCCTAGTCTTTCCAGTAACAAGACGACGACGACGACGACGACCATGAAGGGGTATGCCCTGGTTGCTCCGCTCGAGTCGCCTTTAAGGACACGTCGATCCTTTGACACTTTTCAGACCGGTGTTATTTGAATTGCAGCGCCACGTTTATTATGATAATGTAAACATCGTGGCACAACGCGGCCAGAACGTGATGGCGCACCTAACATTCTTCCGTGTTTCTTATAATCAAGGGGAGAAAAAGTTCTAGGTACGCAGCAGTGGCCTCTGGACAGATTAAGATCACCTAAACCAGAGAATTTGTCCTAAAGGACTTCTACGCGAGCCTAAACATCGAGGTTTTCTTGTTCTACATTTTTGAAAGTTTTTTTAAACTCTGACTAAATTATCCCGAAGAGTGGCTTTAATCTTTAAACAATATATTTTCAAGAACAATCTTGCGTTAACTGGTAAACAAACGTCTCAATTTACGCTGATGATGCGCCACGAATTATTGACCTTGTTTCGTCGGTTAGTTGGTATTCGTACGTGAACGTGTAAACAACGATAAGTTGTAAATAATTTAGAAATGCGTGTAGCAAGACTCGAAACGTCCTTCTAGGATCGAAAGAAAGTAAGAATAATTAATAATTATAACATCTAGCGAAGAACCGTGTACGTTAACCTGTGAATGGCGTAATTTCTTGATCATTAACATTCACGTATGCGCAGTTAATAAATGATATGAGTGATTTTATGTATCTTGCGACATAACAAATGCTAATATGCCATAATTTATACTAATACGAATATCGTGGTACCAGTACCAGTCGTTTGTTGTGCCGGTGGTACAAGCCCGTTTAAATTGTTAGAGGAAAGAGGAAAGTGGAAAAAACGTACTGTTTACCAATGAGAAGATGCGAGTGATTAAACCTGATGCTGAAATCGTTTCATATTTTCACGGTACTAGGACAGAAGAACCATTCTTAAGTCGCTGCTAAATGGAAGAGAGTTACGTAACGATACAGGCAGAAATTGACTTCCATGCCAGAACAGATGTTAAGTTTTCATTCAACCAGATGAACGACAAGTACACAGCTTGGGCTGTTTAAACGAGAACGTTTAGATACTTGATGGATACATCGATTACTTTCAGCTGAAAATCACATAGAATTGATTCAGAAAATACAAAATAATAATTGTAGAAATTTCTTTGGTTCCTTTCATAGCGAAACAATGTTTTTTTACTTCATCTTGCCACGCCATACTTTACTGAGACGCGTTCTGTAGTACCCGTATTACCAGTTACCACTGGCAGCAGTCAGACGATTTAAATGGCGTAGTAATATCATAATCGTCCCTGTTCAAAGTGCTAAATCGGCGTTTCTTACCAACTACCGACTCTCTTCCTTTTGATGGCCGAGCAGAAATGAGTTACGCTTCTAGCTCGTTCTACGCGAGCCTGGGGCAGATTTACGATCCTATAATTGTGATCGTATTTGACCAGTTAAGAATTAATGAAGTTGCGGTTAGTTAATCAGAGATGAAATTGTTTCCTCGTGCGGATTAATTTTATCGGTGAGGAGTTCCATTCAACCAGACGAACAGCGACGAGTACTTGGACTGCTTAAACATATTTAAGAAGACTCGAATACATCCATTGTTTGTGGATACATGAACAAATTTCAATATAAACAAATATGCACCGAAGAGACTATATGCCAATAAAACCCAATGGAAAAAGATAATAAGAAATAAAGGCATTAGTACTTCGCCGTATATATGCACGAGCTGAATAACAGTGGTGTAATTTATACAAAGCACTCGTCAATGAAAACAAGAGTTGTATGTTTCACTGACGCTATGTACATCGATGTATTAAGGCAGATGTCCCGCAGCGAATTCGTCATTTCTTGACCTATTAATTTGCGAGACAAAGTATGGTTGATGATGGCGGGAAACTGTGATTCCTCGTGTAAGGTAATATGAAAAATGGAAATACATATATGTCGACCTCGGCGTCACTAGAGCAAGGCTTATTCCATCTGTGCTCGAAGGACTGTGGCAATTTCTTGCGCTATCTTCTCCTTGTAAACACAATCGCTGCTGAACAAATTTCATTAGTAACGATTCAACCGAGGAAACAATATCACAAAAGAAAGTTTCGGTTTAATCGATTGGAGTGTCTAAAAAGCGAAATACTTGTTGCTTGTTACATGCTTATTGCAACACGATAAGAAGAATGTATAGTTAAATCGTTTTAGTGGAATGCCAATGAGCAAACAAAAATTCCCCTGATCGAATGAACGTCGCGAATAAATTGCTATGAAACTGATCGTCTGTTCGAGCCAAGTTTTGCCCATCTCTGCAATCGAACGAATTATGTCCAGCTTCTTACAACCCTGCGTAACACGTGTTCATCGTCGAGACCTTTAAAAGTGGTTTTAACCAGTTGCGTCTCTGAGAATAATACAATGCTCCAGTTTCCAATGTCCACGCGTGGCGATCCTGGATCTTTAATTACTGCAAATTCGCGCGGACAGCCTGATGCGCCGAAAGATTAACGTCGACACGCTGGATGACCCAGGACGCAGACGAGTAATCCTTCTGCGAGGTTTACCGCGACGACTTACAAGTGATTGTTTTTTTTTTTTTAGATATCAATGTAACGAAACAATAAGCTGCGGACAGCGTTAAACTCTTCAATTCGCGATGGTTCAATTACGTTACTTGTAACGAGGAACGATGGATACGACAAGCAATTGCCTTGCTTCGGAAAGGTCGGTTGCCGTCCTTCCTGGTGGATCTGTATTCGAGAGGAAGACAATCGGCGCCTCCGGATCGGTTCTTTACTCCCTGTATCCCGGCTGGTGTAGTCCAGGCTCCCGGCGCAGTGCAGTAAGTCCAAAGCGCAGTGAAACGGATCGTGAGTTGGGTTGGCTCCCGACGTGGCGTGGGGTGTGGAGGACTGATTCGGAGGCATCGGTCGTCTTCCTCTCGAGTCCAGATCGAACAGGAGGAAACGGGACTGACTCAGTAAGTCCAGTTTCATGGTCGCGACGTGTCGCGATTTAGCTTCACCCCTCTTAGTTCAAATAATTATTTGGCAGAGTCAGACTTGGACTTTGGAAATTAAAGGCAGTTTGTCTTCTTTGATTTCCACGGTTTCGTAATTAGTATTAAGCTCGTTGACTCTATGTAGAGTATGCATCTACGTATGTATACCGTATATAGAGGAAGATCGAAGGAACTTTGATTTCTTCTATCTCCGGGTCTTCAGTCGCAGCAACCTTCACGTGGTGAGACCTGGTAATCGGTATTATTCGTGACGAACAATCCTTCGAAAAGTGGAAAGTGGAAAAGTCGCTGAAAAGCCGGTAGCAACGTGGCGACGCAGGCAAGTCGTTCGATGGAACTCAATTCGAGCGCGATATTGACGCGGCAAAGAGCCAAGGAACTAAATCAACCGAGACGATTAAATAGCGCACAATAAACGTGGTTGCACGTCTATCGCATGGTGTTCGCGCGCATTCTCCACTGGTCTCTAAGGCCGTTATGGATGACGCGAATAATCGGCTTTGCGGCGGGCTCGAGGCTCCTTTAAGTTGCGAGAAGGACGCGTATCGATAGCTCGCGCGAGCCATTAGTTTTCGTAAGCGAGTTCAATGGACTCTACTTGTCGGCCGACCGACGACTCCTAACCGATTTCTCTTCCAATTTCGCGCTAGTTTAAGGGTTTTAATTCTCGAAGACATCAATTACATTTGTAGTAGAACAGAGCATAAACGATAACGCACAACTACCATCAGGGCGTTCACGAAGACGTACTCGCGGCCTTCGATAGACAATTGCGAATTGATCTGGCAAGCAAGAACAGCGTGTCCTCTCTGCCTTCAGCCCTTAAAACAACGCAATAAGATGAAAAACGCAGAGTATGCACAGAGAATTAAATCCGTTACGTTTCCTTCTAAAATTTTAATAAGAATTTCAGTACGGAAGCATAGAAAAATAGAACAGATTCTGTGTCCCGCGGAATATTCTATTATTCGCGTAAGAATTCCACGCGGTTTCGACGTAAGCCACGAGTAAATTAAACGAATCGTGGTCGCAGATTTTTGCTCCTCAAACATGATAACACGCAACAAGAGGAGAATAAATCTTTCAATTCGTGAAGGTTCGGTCACGTTATTTACAAGAAACTGCGCAAGAATTTCAGCGACTTCGCACGACACAAAGTATAAACACGTTGTACAAATAGCTCCTTCTCGAAATCGAAAATTCATGCTCCTTGCACGCGATAAGAAGAAAAATCAACTGCTCTCGGCAAGAAGTGCTTTAACTTCGCACGATTCTACGCGAGAGGCAACGCGGGAATTCCAACGACATCGAACTATTAATACTAAACGAAAACGATAAAATAAAGTTCTTTGTTGAACCCTTTCGCGATTATTAACATACATGTATCCCAGGAATTGTCTGAGGTCGTCTGAATTTGTTCGTTCCAACGGTGCGAGGTTTCTAAAGTGCTTGGCGATAAGTTCTATCGTAGAAGCGAAGCTTTTGAAATGTTAACAACTCGAAAGCTTCGAATAAAATTTGCTTTGCACTCTACTGGCACTATTACATCGACATACGCGATGAACCCCATAACTCAAAGTGATTTATGGTATCACGAAGCAAATGGACAAGATTTTGATCGCAAGCGTTTGTTGTTCGCATCAGAATATATAAGTATAAAAAGAAGCATGTGTGCGACTTACGGTGTTCGGCTTGCCAAGTCCTGAGAAGTTGCCCGAATTGGGGGAACAACCGAGGTTCGACGGGTGAGCGCAAACCTTATATAGGGGAGGCCACGAGGCACCAGTATCCCCCACTTCTGACAACACGCACACAATCGCGTCTTCATCTTGACAGACACGTCCTCATCTTGACACACGGATGCAACGTCGACGAAACATCATCGATGAGCCGTGGGATCACTCAAAAACGAAAATGATTTGCGAACATTGCGTTTGTCGCGAATTTTATCCTGTATTCTGTTCCCGGTGGAGAAATACGAGGAACATGGCAAGCACGTGTTTACTATGCGAATGTGCGCGCACGGGAGACGCAGAATTTCGCGATACTAACAGCGATTACGCAATGTCACGCGAGCTGCTCGCGCGAGAACCGCAGCAGCATCGGTATCGGTCGAGGCGTTCGTCGAGCACCGACTGCGGACACGTTTTTTATCGTGTAGGTTCTTTGTATGTAAATTTCAATAAGGTACATTTTATAAGAATGATTCTAATGGTATAACGATATAAATACGAAAGGTTTCAACGAAGGTACAGTCGAGCTTGAGGTACCTTTAAGTTTTGTGTATGAAGAGGTCAACATAAAGTAAAGTTGATCTTTCATATAGGAATTTCGATACTATAGTACTAAATATTTCGTAAATTTCGTATAATTATAACGTTGGTTCATCTGCGGAAAAGAAAAGACCGCGTACTGGGTCGGACGTACACATTCTACTTGAAGGAGTCACATTCGAAATATCACGTACGAAAACTTTTGTTTTATCATCGGCAATCAGTTTTTCGATCAGCATTTAAACAAAAGAAATGTTGATGTAAAATGACACAACTTGATACATCGAAAACGGGGAGACATTCGAGCGTTTCACGGATTTCATTGAAGTCTACGAACAGAATTCGTATTGTAACGCGAAATGTTTTTATGGCCACGAGCCTACGCGTGAAATTTAAACGAAAGAGTCACCCGATTGACGTAATTAATTCAGATAGCCGAGGGGACCGCCGTTTCGAATTCCTCGGCGTTCACTACGCGGCGTTTAGTGTTGTACCATGGCAAATCTACGCAAACAAACGGACTGATTTATTGGGTTCTCCTGAACATGATTTTCGGGAAAATATAGTCGATTTTCAAAGCAACGTGGTTTTTAACGAGTATTATAATTTACTTGTTCTTTTCTCTTTATACTCCCTACATATTTGACTGTAAAGGGTTAATAATGCAAACGTTCCGAAACAAGTAAACGTGTCCACAAGCCTGTGCTCCAGAGGCAACACTAACCAAATCCCCCCAATTTAAATTATATTTGTGATTACTCTATAAAGAAAACTCAAAAAATATGCCTCCTTAAGGAAGAAATACTTTCTGATCCTACGACTTACTTATTTACATTTAGACAAATAAATATCCTATGAAGCAACGATCTCGGTCGAATCTTAACGAGTATACATTGCCGATCGGTTGGTAGCGAGCGCCAATTGTGTAAATTTGTAAAGTTCAAAGAGGTTTGTCGACACATTTCGAAGGAAGTGTGATAATGGAGAGAGTGTTTGCAGAAAATCTTAAAGGCGGCTTAACCAGCGCCAAAGTGGAACCAGAGCTCCGAGCGCGCGTTGCGCAATCGCGCGTCATTAAAATAGGAAATGCTACGAAAACTACCGATAAATTCAATGTTTACATTGTCCATTATTTCGTTCCGGTATTCAGACACGGAAACTCCGCGGCGTCTTTGCATTCGTCTTGTTTGCCCGCTTCTAAAGGAGCTCACGCGCGCGAACTTAATTAGACTATATTCGAACCAGACCTGCCAAACAACTTAAGCGTTTTTTTTTTTGTTGCAAAAAAGTAATACAAAGTGTCACGGTAGGGATCCGATGTTTACGACGTAACACGATGCATGTCATCACTTTCTTTGTTTTGTTTTGACATAATACCAATTTGCTTACAGGTGTTACTTGTACGTTATCTTGGCTTAGATTGCAAACGAAATTTACAATGAAAAAATTCATCGTAGGTTCGAACGTACGTTTTCCTTGGAATTCATTCTTTTCGAAGTTCTGTTTATTTCTTGTGAAACATACAGCTTTAAGATACTTGAATGGAGACGTGTTAATTGCACGTAAAATATTGTTTTTCTATATATATTTGTTTCTAGTGTTAAACGATTGCTGTGTGCTAAAATTTAAGCAAGTTCCTGGTAGAGAAATCACGCTGGACGAAAATACGTAGCACAATGTTAGAATTTTCTGTACTTCTATTTATTTAGACATATTGATCGATAGCAGGTTTTTCAGCTTGACCAAATCAAATATTAGGTATTCCAAGCGTCCAAATTCGTTTCCACGACTCTGCTATCGAGTAATCTGTAAAATTGTTTTCGTACCCAAAAATAAGATAAAATAAGCGAGATCAAATCAAAGTTTAAAGCGTTATCGTCGATCGAGAAGAGAGAATTAATATTAATATCGATTGGTACGATCTTCGGTTGATATTGTGCGTAGCCACAAAGGATTTCTGGGTCATTCTTTTCTGAATGATATACATCGACGATTGGTGTCTACCTGAATTGATCTGAATCACTGCTAATTAATAATTTCCAAACAGAACTTCTTTTTCCCTTTCGATCAAACGCTAAAAGAATTTTCCAACAGAGGCTTTAGAATTTTTTTGTTAATATAACGCTAAACTCTCTTTTCGAAAATCCCCTTCAAGATCTTCTTGTTCAGTCTTACGGTTCTGTTCTATCCTTGTTTTTCCGAACAAACTCTCATTGCCCAAACTCATCAGCGAGATCACGTTGTTATCAAGACGAACCTTTGCGAATGAATTAAATATGGCGTGTATCCAGACGCCTTGACATACGCGTGTATATACGCAGCATACAAGAAACACGGCTGCATTGTCTTGCAACGCTCTGCATTAATATAGGCAATGATATACGACTATCATGTAATCGATTGTCTCGCCGCGCAATGATTGTCTCCATTCGCCTCTGTTTTGCTCGTCGACATGCCTTTTCCCATTCTCGCTGATTGCGAGATAAAACGATTCAACGTTTCTCTCACCATTGCGAAAAGTTCGAAACTATATTCGAAAAGTGCTTTGGGATTTTATTTTTTTAGTAAGACAATACGCCAAGAAACTTGAATGACTCGATCTTATTATAATCTATGATAATTATTAAATAACTATTTGTTGCACGAATCAGAATAAAAAATTGCGGATAAGTACGGTAAAACGAGACAGCTACCATCGAGTCGTTGCATGCTGATTCCATGCTTCCGAATAATGTTACCGATGATTCAGTAACGCGAGATTAATGCACCAAGGGTTTGCGCGCACCGTAAATATTGCCACGGACTCTGGTCTTCGACATTCTAACCAAAGATGACGTTATCGGAACTTTGTTGAATTTGTGAGACGTGCGCCGATGCATCAGCTGGTTAAATTTACGAAGCACGATTCATTAGTGTACTCTTGTGGATCTCTCGTTGATACTCTATATTTGGATACGGATCGTCATTTATCGTTTAAGTATATTCGAGGATTTTCACGGTAAAGATATATGCCTGAGTAAGAGAAGTATGTGTACATGAGTTTAGTAAAATTATTCTTCGATTGGAAAAGGGAAAGAAAACAAATAAATTACTATCCGAAGGGCACCATCTAAAAATCGCGATCGAGTATTCAAATAAATGTTTGCTAATCTCAAGCTCCAGTGCAGTTTATTATCCACCGAGTCCAGATTGATCCAGCTCCCTACGATACCGACCAAGTTGGTGGATCGATACCTCGCTGTATTCGAGATACTCGAATGTACTCGCAGCGATCAATTCAAATATTGACAAAAATCTGTCGTTGGTCGGATAGTGTTCAACAGAAAACTAGACAAACTCTAATTTCAAATGCAATTTTTATATTACTTACATACCCTGTTTCTGAAATTGAATACCCACGTTAAAAGATCGAAGTGATCAGAAAATTTCAATTGCAAATACCCTGTAAGGTAACGGTGCAGCCGAGTTTCCCGATTTCATGGAAATGATACGTGTATCCGACCTCCATTCAGCTTCGAGCACCCACCCACGCAATAGTGCAACCGTGCACTACGTGACGCGCGATCCGCAACATTTTTACGTTGCTTGCCGGTTGATTGTCCCCCCGAGCACGTTGGTGACGTCAGTACGTTTTATGAATCACTACGGCAACCCGAGGACGCTATAGTGATCACGCATGATAGTACACGCGCGTGATTCGCATTACGCTTTTATGTCCTGACGTACGGTGCTCTCTGCGAACACCGAATGCACACGCGTGAAACGTGTTGGACGTGTTCGTTCTCATTGTTTTGAACCGCCAACGCTGTTAAAAAGAAAAGTTCTAGAACGAAGTTGGACGCTGAGTTAGAGTCGTGAAAGTTAACGCTAACTATAGGAATCTGGGGGGTCGTATATCGAACAAGAGAGCGTTGAAATAGAGTAGACACTGATAGGCTGAGATAAGCAAAATTTGTACAGATTAGTTGTAAATAGTAAAAGTTCGAGTTTTCTTCAACGATATAATTAGAAGAAAGGCAAGCATAAAGCACCTCCCCCGGAAAATTTATACCGTTCGAGTTGCGTCACTCTTATCAGGATTAAGTGATGTAAGAATCATACGTATTACGAGCAGGAATCAACTGTTTTGTAAATAAAATGAGCGAAGGAAGCAAAACACGCGGTGGGAAAAATTTGCAAGGCGCGAGTAGTATCTCACGCGAAGAATTCTACGAAGAAGAACTCAAATTACGATAAGAATAACAAGTGACAACTATGTGTATGAATTAATATTTATACCCCTGATTCCTCGACGTAGCATCCGGTTACGCAGAAAGTTTTAAGTAGATCAGTCGTATGCGTTCCGTAATAAATCTGCCTGTTAGCGAATCCAGTTACAAACAGGATTTCAAAATCAGATTGTAAATCACGAACCCATTGGTGCGTCAGATCTCCGTGTCTTCGGCATGTGTGTACTATATATGTACGTTTGTTTCCTTTTCAACTATATCGTTGAAAACCTTGAATCAATTTACCACGTGACCATTTCATTTTCTATTATTAATTTATTGACGTAAATCAAGTCTTTCATTTTTTTTTTTTTTTTTTCTAAACAATCCAGAGATATATTTTTGTTCTCCATTTTGGGACAGAGATGATGGCGTATTTTATCGAGAGATAAAAGATCTCGTAAACAACTCCCATACCGTAATTGTTCGAAAGCGAGATTTCGTAAAAAGATTCTGGTACGGTTGTTTAAAAGCGTGTTCTTCTTTCTCGTTCCGAGGAAATCTTTGTAAATCAGAAAGGAACGCGTTATTATTATGCATTACTCGGTGACACGTAAGAAGAGAGGAATCAGATTGCAGACGTTCCTTTGATAACTTGAATAACGTTGACAGTGACAACTTCCGGGGGAAATTATGTAAACAAAACACACGAAGTTTCACTTCGTGGCTTTCCTCTTCGAGGATCAATAACGATAAAATCGATTATCCGTTTACTGTTTTTCGTTTTCCCTGCAAAAAGAATGATACGATATATTTAACACGTTGATCCACATGTGAGTAACACAGCTTTTCTGCCAAAACAAATCTGTTTAGAATACGTAAATATTTATGAGAATACAAAAATGAGTAATACAGTACTCCATACAATAATGAATAAAAATCACGATAAATCATTGCGATCGAAACTAAACGCGAGACTGAACACATTCCCAATACGATAATAAAGTCGCGATTTCAAATTCGCTGGAGTAAGCGACATTCCAACGATGGACAAACATTTCTTTTTTCTTATCGCTCGACTGCAATACGGTAAATCAAATTAACGCCATGGAAAGTTACACATTTCGTTCGAAACGCATGGAGCAACGTGCTACGCGTTCTAATTACTCCATACAACATTACACAATCATTAACTGCCGCTAATTAATAGCATTACATAATGCGTATGCATCCGATCCCGTGTAACCGAAACGAGATTAATTTTTGTATCGCGTGTCTGGCTCGTATAAAAGAAATCTGACGAATGTCTGTGTTACACGGTTAATTTGCATGAAAATGACGAGGGGATTCGTACATCGTAGGTATCGTTTAAACGTTATAAACGCAACAAATATTTGCATTATATCTATCATTGGTGCATTTTATGGATTGTTTTTCTAAAATTTCTATTACTTCTGAAAATACATGGTGATTTTTGGGACACCTCATACGACACAATTTGCACATTCGCGAAAACTGAATACATAGTAGTGATATAAGAAATTTTGATTACCCAGAGTGAACTATTATTAACTATAATTATAAGGAACGTCAACGATGTATGTAATTACCAGTTTATTCGGTAAATTGTGTTTTAATTACACTAAATCATTCACACTTAGCGGAAGAAAAATAAACAGAATTTTTGTAACTTCGTTTGACGCTCTTTACATGACAATTTTCTCGACCAAGCTGTAGCTTGATTAGACGCAAAATTTTGTATTAGAAACCATATAAATTTGAAATAATGTAGATCTTCCGTTGCTTGAGCACACTTTGCACACACACTAAGTTGAACGAGTATCAAAAACTGCTACTTTAAACACGATTACATTTATCCTGATTGCCTGTACGTGTCACGAACGACCGGTATGATCTATTTCCGCTCGAAATCATACTAGGCTTATTAACTGACTCTGTAAGCTGATTTGACGACGAATTCGTTTTATCTCCTGCACCCTACTGGATATGTACAGGACTTGGAAAGCACAGTCAACGGCAGTTAATTCAACCCCATTGTGTCTTTAAAATAATGTACTTCGAATTAAAGTAACTAGAAAATAATCTGTCTACATTCGATACAGTTCAACTAACAGTTCAACTAACGTACAATATTAGATATACAATATCTTCCATAATGTCTAAATAATCATTGGAACGACAGCTCACACAAATTTATTTGATATATATTTCACTCGATCTATTCGAGAACCAAATATCTCAACACGAAATAACCTCAAATTCGATCGATCTTCGGATCTCCATCGATAAAGAGAACCTGTTGCTTAAGAGGAATTTTCACCACGCTTACTATAATTCTGTGAGCCTTACCTTTTTCGTCACAGAGGTCAGCAGAAATTCAAGGATCGAACGTCGCGGACGCGCAACATTCACGAAAAAAACCGATAAATCGGACACAAAGTAAACATACTGACCTAATCATAATATCTCGCCCCGAAAGGATCCCGAACCGGCAGAAGCTCATTCAGCGAAGAGCGCAAGCTACCTTCTGATACAACACTTCCGGCAGCACTTTTATTTTTGTCTTTTACCGTCCCTCTTGATACAAACGAAGTGTACGACTTGGCCGAGGCGTCGATAGAGAGATAACTAAATCACTACGAAGGGGTCAGTTCGCGGCGAGTACGTCTGTCAATCTGTTAGTACCACTGCCATCTCAGGGACGTCGCACGGGACCGCGAAATCAGGCAGTGGGACCCCTCCTCTCACCCCTCCTTCCGCTCTACCGCCCTGCAATAGTAGAAAAAATGATATTGTCGTCGAGGGGTATAATATGGTCGATCATTGACAGCTTCGCGGAAGTAATAAAACTCAAGTTAAGAATAACTACCGTATACTAAAAGTTATATAATTTTATAATCGTTCAATAAAAATGATTTGTTGTTTGGAGGTCTCGTCTAAGCAAAGAATAACGAAGAACATTTTCGAATCCATGCCTGTTTCAATACTTATTTCTACTACTTTAGCTACGTTAACAATAAATCTACGATTTACAAACGATTAGGGACGATAAATAAATCGCGATCGCGGAACCGTGACATTTTTTACTTTACTTACATTCGTAGACTTACGCTCTTCACGTCGGCATCTATTCACCACTTGTTCATGTCTGTCGAAAAATTGCAAATGGCGGAGCACTAATGCATCAAGCCCGCCAAAAGGATACGCATGAAATTACGGTGGAATATCCAATTAGCGAATCGTTGTACGCGAAACGATTGCAACGTTGATTTAATTTTCCCGAGCGTGGAACTTTTAAGTAATTGCGAGCAGTAAGTACGACCAAGCGGAAAAACAATTCTACGTTATGATTTATATTGGCAAGTTAAAAAAGAAAAAGAGAGATTACCGAAAGGCCTCTGCACCCCTGTGCCCAGGCTCGAGTTAAATTACTATAGAAGACTTTATCCACTTTAGGCACTGGCCGTCAAGCAATCATCCTATTGCCGTACCATAGTATCATGAATGACGGTAAGAAAAGCTACCGAGAGCCGGTTACCACAAGTTCCCCTGAAATACTATGTGCCGCTCACTCTCTTGTATTCCCACGGTCCACTTCGTCAAGAGAAAACAATACGAAGCAATATTTTCAATCGGTCTAACACGACAAAACAAGATCCGTCTCGTCACATGTCGTGACAGTTGATACGTTTGTCAGTTTTGCTTGACGCACTAATGAGACGGAATACAGTTTTTATCGTTTTTTTACTTGGCTAAAGTATCAGATGATCAAACATCGACGAAAAGGACGAACAAGGTTACGAACTCCAGCCAAAGCAAATCGCTACTCTAACCTCTTCGGGTCTGATGTAATGTACAATGAATCTTGATATTATTTTTTACTAGAAAGTAATTCCAGAGATTTTTGCATACTTACAATTGATCTCTATGATTTTCCATGACACTTCGCTATTTTTTCTTTATGTAATATCGATGAAAACAGTTGTCATATCGTAGGGGAACTTGACAGGTCAGCTAGCCGAAACAAAGTAAAGATAATTGTTACCAATCTAAGGTAATTCGAGTAGTGATCGGTTATCGAGGGAGAAGAACGATACGCGCGACTCCATAGTGCGAAATGGTAACGAAAGAAACACAAGTTGGTCAATTGTGCGTGGGTATATAAAGCTGGAAGATCCGATAAACAGCATTCAGCTTGGAATGCAGGAATGCGATAGACTTGGCGTTGATTGAATTTTTCTTAACGCTTCACATCAAGGAATTCGTCGCGCTAAATGTTCGCGATCAACGAAGCTTCTTATTGCGTCTCTCGCCACTTTAAGAAGCCACTGTGAGATAATGACCCAATTAGATGTCATTTACACGTGAGTCATATTGCCAATTTATCCATGTCCGGCTGCTAGGCTTTAATGCCTTACGTGTACGGTTATCCGTGTTTGGTATAGAAAGGTAAACCGCCTCGAGTAGCGTGCACCTGCGAATTCTATTTTCCCAGAAACTGTTGACACTATTCTATCGACTCGCAGCTACGGGAAACATTTCGGAAAAGATTGTCGAATTCCTAACCTAACAATATTCGATACAAAGATATTCGATACTATATAGCAAAGAGTCCCAAACAATTCCAGAACTATTTTCCTCGGCCTGAACGGCCCATTTCTTGAGTTGGAATAAAGTACCAAATATTGGCCACTGCAACGTAACCTACATTCCATGTTCTTGCAGGGTATTATCAAAAGAAATTCAAGATATAAAGAAAAGTTGCATTCTGCGATTTGCTAGAGTAAACAAACAGAAGTGAAAGTATTTCATAGGATCAACTGGGATGCGTCTAAGTCGTCTGAATGAAGACAGAAGGATTGATAATTGCCGACGCAACGTCTAGCAGCATTCCGTTGGCGAGAGGGGGCTCAAAACTAGTTCGTCACCGACTAACGTCGAAACCTCTCGTTTTCTTAGCCACCTAGTATACACATCCGGTCGGCGGGCACTCTGCAACTTTCCTACTTCATTCATCGACGCATTCTGTGGCCTTTGAAGGTTGCACAGGCAGAAAGGAGCGGACACGGTCGCGCGCCGACGATCAGAGTCAGCCGGCATCCACCATCCACGCCGACCAGTTTCAACATAATAATTCCTTCTTGGAAATATACCATGGTACCACTGCGTTTTGCAGCGTCGGGGATGGAAATCGCATTTGTTATGTGTGAACCAAACCGCGGACACTGCTGTGCCGTCTTTCAATACCTTTTTGCCCGACTTTTTCCATGGCACTATCACTGCCGTAGCGTCAGAGCTGGACTCGTAATTAATTATATCGTTGCGCGCAATCAACCGTCGCTGCGCGACTGGACGTTCTCTCTCTAAATTTTCTTTTGAATAATCGTTTCTTTAAGAATTTAAAATATTGTTTTTGTCGTTGAATATATGTATAATTTTAGAAAATGTTTCCATCTATTTTGCGTTTCTTCGTGTGTATACAATGACCTTCTAAAAACAACTTTGTAGTTGTGCTTTTCAGATTTCGTTGAAAAAGTATTGTCTTGAGCAATGATATAAATAATCACTAGTGATTCAGTTCTTCGTTTCACTACATTGCTCTGTAACGCGATAAGAAATTGTGGACCATGCGACTTGTATAGCAGGAAGTCGTAATGATAGGGAGCACGGCATCAATGAAATGGTAAACTACCAATGACTGGAATACTATCGTCATCCCCGACGGTCCTACGTCACCTTTGGGTCAGCAACCGTGACGTGGCTTTCACCGAGCACGCTGATCGCCATAAGTGTCGCAATTTCTTGCAATCGATCAACCGCTTTCGTTACGGGATTAAAAATAACTTGTAGATGAAGGTAACGTTATCGTCACGATATCCTTTGTATACTTCACGCGAATACATTAATTAATATACTAACAAAGACTTCTCCAAGAGAAAACTGGACAACCGGCAGTGTTAAAGATATGATCACAATGAAAGCACGCTGTGCTGTTTAGGAATACATGATTTTAACTTTTTCAGTCATCAAAATTCTCAATATATTAACCACTCTGATCATTACAGATGCAAAGAGGACTCGCGAATTCGTTGACGAACGGAATTTCTGCGGAGGTAGCCCAGATCGAGATCACGATACTTTCCATCTCGAATCACGCAGTCAGCATTTAACGAACGTTCCACGTAAATAATGTAACGGCGAGAACATAGCCTGGGAAACGGTGCCCGATACCAGGCGAACTCCGCGTTCCATCGAAAATTCCGTTCGTTCGGTTCTCAGAGCGCACACAAGTAAGTGTTCGCGTTTGTGGCTGTCGGTGCACGTGCGCGAGAGCGCCCTCCGGGGTGAAGGGGGAAGGTTATCGATGGCGCCTCGCAGAGAAGGAGAGTAAAGAGAGAAAGGAGAAGAGAGGGCGCAAACGAAGAAGAAGGAGGTGGAAAGGAGATAGTTCAGGCACGTCGCACACAGGTAAAACCGTAGGTATAGCTAGCGATGGGACTAACACCGTTTCGATGATTTCTCACTACGAGCTTTAACACTTATCATGGATAATTAGCGGTAGATAGCTTTTTTTAACAGTTCTTCTACTTTTAGATGATCAAACTTCAAAATGCTCCCGCACGAGTATTGATGAGATGGCTACTAACGCAGACTAGATCCACTTCAGGAACTTTATATGCAGATATAAAAAAGCAGCATATTAGAAAAAAGCAAAGCATCCAAATTATCACTCGCTCTCGACACTCTTTGTCGCGCGGTAGACTTGATGTGAGCTCGTGAGCTATAGGTAACAGCGAATCTGACGGCAACTTAATCGCCATTTTGGTTACCACTTTGGTATCCAATTGCTTGGTACCATTGTTACGTATCACGTTAGTCCCATTGCTAGGTGCAGCCGATACGTTTGTGTTGCGCGGGAGCGAGATAGTGTGGACCGCGTGCCGGAATACGCCGGCAGTCAATGGTGGGGAGAAAACGTGAATGATCCATAGAAGTTCGTAAGGTTGTGTGGTCCAGGCGAGGAGCGTGTGTCGGCCTGTACAGAGCAGTGTACCGACGAAGGAGAACTGAACAGTGTGGAACGGTGGGAAACGTCAAAGGAATGGCGGGGATACGCGGCAACCAGAGAAGTGGGGTGCGGGTTGGCGGTCGGTGGTTCGGAAATGGCCGCGGGAAAGTAGAGAGCGTTACGTCGTCCGGGGCAGGCGAGCCAAAGATTTTCGGTGTGCGCGGTGTGCCCTCGTTAACCCGGCGCTTCGGGCGATTTTCACCAAGGCACTCGAACGCACTGGCGATGTTCTAAAGGGTACGTTAACACGGCCACGAGGATTCCTCCGTAGGTGTGCGAGCATCTCGTCGACGAGAGTCGGTGGCCAGACAGCCGGTGCCTGGAAGAGATCAGTGCGGGCGGTTGTACACGAGGATGGCCGGCGACGACGGTGCACCACCGAACAATGAGATCCTCGACGCGGTCGGAGAGGGGCAGGGTGCGTCAGTGCGGGGGGAACCACATTCCAGAGTGGGCGGCATCCTGGAATGCGATCCCCCCGGTAACAGGAATTCGCCGAGCGAGCGAGCCTGCAACGACCACGACGACTGCGACGACGGAAGCGGTGAAACTGTGATCGCCGACGACGATTGTAACAACAGCGCCGTAGCCGTTGGAACCGTGATTGGAGACGATAACGGCGGTCTGTGCCGATATGCTATCGGCACCGCCAATACCGCTATGTCTTTCATCGAAGTTTGCCAGGTAACTATACCGCGCCGATTGCCGGTCTTACGTGCTTTAATCTCCGCTGGCTGTCAATGAGCTCTACTTTCCTCTCTCTCCAACCTTGGCACTTCTCCATGGTTTCTCTCTTGCACGCGTTACGTTCCCCTCTCTTCGTCCCGCTCACGTGAGAAAGCCGCTTTTCAAAGGGAAGATCAATACTGTCCATTTTGCCTTAAAACCACAAAGCAAACATTAAATTATTAATTGTTACCTCCTCTTAGCTCCTAAATAAATCCCAAGTTAGAAATGGTTTTGTATTATTTTTCTCCTTCCATTTATTCTTATTTGACAAATGTATATTATAATCAGGTTTATCATTTATTAACATGTGTTAAGTAGGATAATTTCATTCTAAAGGTCTTATGTATACACATGTTTCACAAAGATGAGACAAGCCGAAACATGTACATTTCTTGTGGAGAGAGAATCGTAAAGTACTTTACCAGGTTACAATCCAAGTCTTTGTTTTCCATGTATAAACAAGAATATTCCATTACTCTAAACTTTAGTAAACCATGATTAGTTTAAGTAGATTATGTCCAATGACCGATAACATTACTTTTATGAAAGAGTCTGTAGGGTTTACCTTATAAAGCGTTGTAATAGTGCTTTTAACTCTACACTATCAAGCTGAAGTTAACAAAAATGCTACAAATCAGTGTAATACACATTAATATCAATTTGAATAGGTCCTTTTAATCCATTGTTCCTTAGTTCTTTATATCCTATCATTGGTTACTCATAAAATTATTACTTAAGCAACCAATACTCAAAGTGTTGATATTGGAAAACCCTAACCTATACAATAGTGCAATAATACATTTTAATCATCTGAAATTCTAACAGTTAAACTTTACATTGATAATAGGTTAAAATAAATCATAATACAATTAATGTAACGTACACAAGGTTTGAATGGGTTAACATATTCGCTACCATTGCTTGGTTGCAATACTATGCATCGCATTCCATGTTGCATTTAATGTAATATATACCTTTCTCAATTCATTACTAGCTTTTATTATTGTAGGAAGAATCGAAACAACAGGTACAAAACATTTGTTGTTCTTTTGCCATGATAATCTTTTTCTTGGTCGCGTTGACTCGAGGATTTATAATAAGTTTCGATAACAATCGTTTCTAAGAAATCATTCGTCGTATTTGATCTTTGATGCAACGAGAACGAAGTACCGTTAATCGTTCAATTACCATCGCGCTTTCTCTTACAGATTTATTTCATAAGATTTTCATTTATCATACATCATTGTTACAAGAATAACGCATAATCGTAGCCTTAGGATTTAGCGTATTTATTCGAATAAATATTTTCATTTTCGATACCTGTCCTCTTTGAATTATTAACTTTTAGAATTAAAAATCTCAAACGAATCGTACCGTTCGTACCAGGAAGATAATTACGAATACATATTATTTTTATTTATCAGCGAGCAAATGTTATTCAATGTTACAAAAAGGATCGTCTCTTTTAGATTCGTCTGCAACATCTCTTCCCGCAATTAGTTTCATCCTCTCAGCGCTACAGCCTTTGCGAGGACTCCATTGAATTCACGGCGGAATGTTTGGCGAACGATGTGATACGATATCTGTTGAAAGAAGATATTTATCTTATATCGCGTGACCCGGTCTCTAGGAGTATGAGACACAATGTGTATCAGATGCTAAACAAACACAGTATCCTATTTGCGAGTATGGTGAACCGTTTGAACGTCGTACCGGACACGGCGTACGAAGCGTTCATGGGAGTCGCGGATGAGCTCTTTTTACACGGTGGAGTTACATGGGCAAGAATCGTTTGTTTGTACGCATTTATGGGCAGACTCGCTCTCTGGGCACGGGACAGACGAATGCACGCTCTGAAGAAGAAATTACCGCTGTACGTCTCCAGATTTATTGGCGAAAAAGTTGCGCATTTTATCAAAGGATACGGAGGATGGGTACGTGACCAGTCGATCAACCAATCGATAGATAGTATTAATAAATGTACTTTCTTGTTCTACTTATTCCAAAATAACTTTATGCTTGTTCAGGATCAGCTGTGTATAGAATATCCCGTGGCAGAAGAGATTAGCGGAGCGATCTGGAGGAGTCTTCTGATGACTGGTGCCACACTTGGCTTGGTTGCAACAATTTTAACTGTAACCTCCTGATACACACTCACAGATCAAGTCGCACAGGGTACGTTTTACGCGAGACCTTTTAGCGTACTTATATTCTACCAAAATGCGTTTAAAAACAATTTCCAAGAGTTTGTACGACGCTTTTCCATTAACATCGAAAATGGAATCGTGTGATTCGAAAGTTAATCTTTCGTATGCATTCCTAATGAATGCGCGATGTGTAAATTCAGCGTCGGCCATGCAGTATGTACAATCATCGTACTAATATCACACGAATTACAAACATCGTACTTTTTTTTTTATGATAATTGCAAGAAATATTTAAACGAGCGAAGGATAACGATGAAAGTTCCCTATTATATTCGTATTGTGTAATAATCGCAGCTCGTTGGACTAGTTGAATTAGTAAAAGAAAATCTTATTTAACGTTAATCTAGATATTTTATCAAAATAATTTTCATACGATACTCAAAATTTGACGTTTCAGATATTTATGTCGAACAAGAATCTCAAAATTATATTGAATTTAGGTAGAAGCAATCTAAGTATATTTATTTATAATTTATTTTAGGTAGAAAATATATTAAATAATAAATTTCCTTGTCGTTCGAAGACCATCGTGGACGCTTAGAATTTATAAAAAGCGATCCATGTGACAGTGCTCGTTAAATATATGGTAAACATCTTTAAACAACATTGAATATTATATGCGGTAGCTTCTAATAACATTGCAAAAAATTTATATAAGTATTCGGAGATAATAAACGTTTCTACAAAATATCAATTTTCTTAGTGGTATCAATTATTTTATGTACCTGTAACAAAAAAAAATTGTTGGATCAACCCCATTGTTTTTGGATACAATAAAAAATATCACTCTAATATATTTGAAAATAGTAGGGAATGATAATAAATGAATGGAGAACAAAGGTCATTGACATTTTCGTAAACAAGTATTCTTAATCGCACTAGGTTATACGTAACATAACCCCTAAAGAACGTAAAAAGGAAAAATAATTTAGGAAGCAGAATTTTATTGCTACCGAACAAATGAATCTCGAAAAGGTATCTTCTTAAAAGATATATAATATTTTAGTACTAGAATTATTAAAAATATATTTTGCAGATGTTGATATAGTTTTATTTAAAGTAGTATACTTATTTAAACATAAATACAGTCTACGTACTACTCAAAATATATTGATTTATCGATGCTAGAATGCAAGTATTGAAAAACCAAAAAATGTCTAAACTACACGATTATTAGTGAGAGTACTACTACATGACTTGCATTATTTTAGTCTTTGAACAAACGAAATAATATTAATAAAGTACCAGCGTGCAGCACTGATCTTTTGATTGAATAATTAAATACATCCTTTTACGTAGCTTTTGTGTACATATTGCCGATAATTGAAAATCATTGGATACAAAAAACGTTCGATCTAAGAACGCCTTCTCGAGTACTACTGTCATTTTTTTAAATGTCAATTTCTTGGTGTTATTGAAAGATTCTAGTACTGTTTATTTTGTTAATAAACGTACACGATTTTAAAGGCAAATAATTATTACACGGATTACATGTAAGTTTTTTAAGCTTTTCTGAATATTTTTTACATTTGTTGAATATAAAAAAAGGTGATTCCCTGATTATTATTTATAATTTTATGCATTACATGAATATACAATACAAAACCACGAAACTAGAGAATAATTTCATGTGAATATATCTAACAGTCTTCTTACTTCTACTCGAATTTTGTGACTGTACAGAAAACAACTGCATTTTACTTTTTTATTCCCTAACGTGGATAATAGTAAGAATCAACAACTTTTTTTTTTAATAAACCTTCAAATGTTTCTACTTTAAGTTTGCTAATATTGATATTACAACTATATATAAGTATGTATTATGCATTTATGTGTGAATATATAACTATATAACTGTACAAACGGAACACTTATTTCGTTCCCCACTTATACAACAATAAGTGATCATTGTATCATGGTCATTAACCTCGAATTAATTGGCTAATGATATATGAAACACATCGTCAGCATTATGAGAATATCACATTTAATAAACACAATTTAACGCAAGTGACAGTACTGTCATGAATGAAATGTGTAATGCTAATTTTTTTTCTTTTAAATTTCGAACAAATAAAGTCATGATATGATGTATGATCACATATAATGAATATGTAAAAATTGTCGTATAAATACATAATGCTAATAAATTGAATCTTTCGTTAAACAATATACTAAAAGTAAAATAGTGTATGCTACAAACTCCTAGAAATATTGGACCCCTTTATATTATGCGAGTTCGATTCTGATAATTTGTCCCGAGCCAACGATTTAGAGATCTACAGAAACTCCTCGATAAACGTCGTAAAATCGGGTGTGATTGGGGATTTGTAACGACTATGCGAGACATTTTTATTCCAGGAATCGATCTTTCTTATTTACACAGCCGTCAATCAAGCGAGTGGTCAAGCCACTTACACCGAATAAACGTAAACAGTGGACATGATCCCGAAATTTGTATCGAGGATAAAAAATCTGAATTCCTACCAAGGAGTCTCTGTGCTTCATCGGCATTTTGAGTATTTTTCTTTTCATAATTCTACATCAATTTTGACTTTGTTGTGCCTATATGTACATGAATCACTGATTGCAAGTATAGCGCCTTTTGATATTATCATGTACAAAAGAAGAATAATAATAATAACAATAAAGTAAACGGTAAAGAAGTATAACTCGATAGACAAATCGCACACGATACTGACGACATGATCACTTTAATTCAATTTTTATAAAGATTGGCAATGATAGCCTGGACGTATTGCTGTCCAAAATAGAGCAAAATGTTAAGATATTTTATGAATCTTATTTGCACCGATAGTCTGTCATGTTCAATTATCCCTTCATAAATCGAATGAACAGGACTGATAATAAGAGACAGATTAAAGTATTCTAGTTCTATATTAACCTTTCCACGTACTATTTAAAGAACTCTTGAAAAGTTTTTTTTCTTTAATGTTCAATTAAATACCTTTCTAGAGAATCTTATATTATTATGAAAAGGTGCACTGTATTATTACACTATGGCATTAAAATATATTAAGCAAATTTGATATAACCTTTTGTTCAGTATTGCGACACACTGTTCGATTTTGTTCGTACTTTCGTGATCGTCTGATGTGTCTGCACATGAAAGTTCATTTGAGATTCGAAAATATCGTATTGCAAGGCATATTATGAAGGATCGAAATATGCAACGATGAATAGCACACAGTAAGCGCAAATTAGCATCAGTAATCAATACAAAAGTATTTTACATTTAACCCGATGGTAATAGGATTCAATTTTAATTAATTCAAAATTCATAACGATATATGTGTTGCCACAGATCATATTGTGTTTAAAGTATATCTAACACGTAAATCACTTGGTGACATGCTCTATTTTTGTCTCTTGTCATCTTTCTTGATTTATCACAGCTGGGGCAAAAGTGACAAGAAGGAAAACTTGTCTCACACCCCTAAAAAATAAAGCTGGTATAGCTCTCTATTCCACATACTCCCACCAGTCCTTTTCATAACCTTCATGTACATGTTCCAAAAGCACTTTTCTCCGACTATCGCAATATCTGTAAAAGTAAGAAAAATATTTTTAATACAATGCCGGGTAAAATACGACTCCTCTCGTAAATATACCCAACAACTTACCTGTATTTATCTTGAACCTTTTGTTTAATATCAGCAAGGTTTTCACTTGTGATATCTCTTTCGAGATATTCCGAGAGACGTTCTGTTGTGCCCTCTAGATCTTTTTGGTTATCTTCGAAAATCACAGACTGGTTGTTCTTTCGCACGTAATAAGCAAAAACGTAAGTATACATAAGAGTCTGTCTACAAGAACACAAAATATCCACTGCTTTTTTTAAGAATTGTACCTGAAAATGACATTATGATTTAATTTAACGCGAATAACGCATTTGTAAAATACACATTTCGTTTGATTTCAATTAATCTTACCTCGATCCATGACATGTTATGTTGTTGCATTTCTTCCATTTTTTCTTTTACACTTGCATAAAGTTTACTTTCAAATTTCAATGACTGCATATGATTCATATATCTATTGCAATAAAATAAGTATCTTTGTAACGCGGATCTTGATTTTTCTTGAGCGTCTCTGGCAGCTTTAGCCTCTTCTTCGTCGTAACGATTACAATTATACCAACTAGATCCGTGCGGTTCCCATGGTCCAAGGCATACCCAACAAAAATCAGTTTTGCAATTCTGATTTTTACAGACCATATGATTACATCCACCATCCTTTTCGATGGTGACATTACATTTGGGACATTCTTTTGTGTTTGCAGCAATCCAATTTGATGTTTCCGAATCATCGTCGCATTTCTTTAGCCATTTACGGAGTAAATGACATTTCACGGGATCGTGCCAATTTTCACCGCAATGGAAACAGAATGTGTGGCCGCACTTGCAAGTCACAGGTCTTGCTTCGATATACTGTACTTTTATAGCATTGTTACAATCTGGAGATGGACACCACCTTAGTAACCTATTACACTGAAAACAAAATAATAATTAGTATATTTTAATAATAATTTTTTTAATGAAAATTCACGAGATAATACTCACTTCGACAAAACTATTTGTTATTAAATGTTGATACTTCAGTTTAACTTTAGAGTCTTTTACAAGACGCATAACGCTCGCATCATCTACTAAAATGTCACAAGCATGTGCTGCACATGCAATTGTTTGACCCACCCCTTCTTCCATAATCTTGGTAGTGAGGTACTCTCCCCAACAACCAGTACAAAAGCGATGTCCACATTCAAGTCCAGTCATCAACTAATTTTTTTATAAAAATATTACATTATAACAAGACAATATTTTTAATATATATTACATTGTATTTAATATAAATCTATGAGCACATACCGCTGTTGGTTGAACCATAAAACAAATTCCACACTCCTCTGTACCATTTGTTGATGTTCTTCTAGACTAGAAATTATAAATATCAATATTATACTCATTGTTTTTTGTATATAGAAAATGAACAAATATGAGTTCACTTACCAAAGAGCTTTGAGAAGATTGATTTCTATTTATTAATGGACCCTTCCTAAATGGATTAATAACTCTTGCTTCTGCAAACAATTTTTCTTGATCCCCATCATAGAAACGTTCCATTAATTTTTCTTTATCCCATTTAAAATGATTCAATAAAATACGTGTGGTTGTTGCTGGTATCTATAGTTAAATCATCAAGTACTATAATTAGATTCAGGTGTAACTCAGAATTTATTTTTTGCCATATTATTCAATATTATTACAATTATCAAAATTTAAAAAACAAATATACTTTTTAAAGTATTTTTTTAACGTACTTCTACAACTGTATTCACTTCTTTTATGGAATCAATCATATGTTGCACTATCTCTTCTGTTGACAAAACTTCAAAAGGATAATCATCAACATCTGTTGTCCGTTCCCTTGGATTTTCAGCTTCTATTTCCATAGCAAAATCCACATCATCCCCACTGGATTCATTGCCAGAATCAACATCATCGTATGTTTCCTCTTCAGAATCCATTGTGTTGTTAATTTATTAAGCGATCAAAACGCCAATAAATTTTTTTTATTTTATATTGTTTGCACCTGCACATAAAACGTCGCTATCAAGAGATACGATAGCAACGAACGATGCTCGATCTTCGTAACCGCATCTCTTCTCTCTATGCTTTATTATGTTTATTCGACTACACGGTAAACACATCGAGAATAATAAAATCACTAACAAGTACGCGTCACGGTTAAACGAAAACAGTACATTAGAACATTTTTATCTCAAAGTGTGCTTCGTAGAATAACAAAGAATTACGAGACGGATAATAAGACCAACGCGAACAATTATGCTCGCGTTAGCGTTATTATTTGTCTTGCTACTTCGCTCGATAGATTTTCGACTAAACTGAATACCACAAAGAAAATATATCGCACCTGTACCCGCGAAATACTGTTGTAGCGGAACAAGGTGAAAACAGCTTATGTTTCAGCACATGACGTCATCGTTCGCTACTTCCCCGAATAAAGCAAGAAGCTTTATCGTGCGTTGTCCCTTACTTAGTATCGAACTACCACAAAAAATTTACTGTCACAACACCACGCGATCCTTCCATTAGCATGGACAGTCCAAAAATTTTCAAAATATTTCTACGGATAATGGTCAGTAAGAATTAAATCAGCTGCCAAAACATCCGAGTTGAACTCCGGTAGCTGTTACACTAAACGCTAGAATCACGGAGCAAACGATGAATGAGTTACCGTGGTGTTAACCAAGCCTCTTAGGTATATTTTATCCAATGGCGTCTTGTGTTTATCGAATTGATATTTTATGTTGTTCTATGGTTTTTATTATTACTAGTTTGCTTTGGAATTTGGTAAATATACATGATATAGTACGACGTAGCTACTCCCAGTTGTAGTTACCGAATGAAAATAAACGTTAGAATAATCGAAAACAATTTTGCTGTAAAAAAGTGAATCCTTACGATACTAATATTTCTCTAACTGCAACTCGATCGTTATTAAATCTACACTTTACGTTAAGTGAAAAAATGTATCTTATTAAATTACTGTAGTTTCTGTGACAAATGTACTAATTGTTTGGAGTAACTAATAATGCTGAGAGATTTATGCAAATAATTAAGACTAAGATAGGAAACTTAAAAAGAACATCATATAGATATGTAATTTATGAAAAGGGGGTAAAAAGTAAGCTGTACTCCATATCGAATCATTGTGTACATGAGATATTACTGTGTAACTATCAAACCAGGGAGATTTCCGTAAAACTGTGAAGATGCGTAAAGATTAGCTAAAGAAAATCTTATTTTGATATTCTCTCCGATTTCGTTAATTTAAAAAGGTTAAACGACACGACACCCAACCGAATCGATGATTTTTAACGAATACAGGAACACCGAACACACTTTACGCGATGTCTCGAAAATTGGTCGACGTTAATACACATCACAGATTTACGAGATGTATTACCATGCACAACAATCTTTTCAGCCATTGCACCCAGCAAGTCACCAAATTAGTAGGCTAATCGGTTAAAACCATAAATTAAACCAGAATGCACCATTCGCCATGAAAGAACGGACGAGCTTATAGCTCAATCTCTGCGGTCACGTCCATAGCAGTGTATGCCATGACTTTTTCTTCGACGATTGACTTAAATTCGCTATCCTTTATTGCGCTCACTGTTCAAAGTCGAGGCTAGCTGGTCGATGAATGGAAATAGACACAAAATTTCGCGCGATACTATCCGAGAAATTGAGAATCTATTAGTGACGGCGACAACAAAATGTCTCGTCACCAAGTGTGCCGTTTTACTGACTGAGTCAACTACTTGAAGTATGCCCCGAACGTGGCGCACAGCTGACGCACATGGGCGTCCCTACAGAGGGCACAATTTTCATATATTTATTTAAATGCCATTTAACAATTTAACTACCGACCTATTTAGAAACAGTTCACATCTCACAATCAGTAAATGATTTTCTACGTTAGTATACAGGGTGTCCCAAAAGTCAGGAAGGAGCCGGAAATGGGGGGTAGCTGAGACGATTCTGAACAACAACTTCATTTGCAAAAATGTCGGATGGGGCTTCGTTAAGGAGATATTAAGCGAAAACCCCGACCAATTAGAGCGCGCGTAGACCGTTGGAGCGGTCGCGGTAGCGAAGGCTACGCGCTGGCGGCCGCGCTTGTACGCGAACAAGTGACTCGACGTGCATCGAAGGACATTGACGCTGCCGCCTAGCGCGTAGCCTTCGCTACCGTGGCCGCTCCAACGGTCTACGCGCGCTCTGATAGGTCGGGGTTTTCTCTTAATATCTCCTTAACGAAGCCCCATCTGACATTTTTGCAAAGGAAATTGTTGTTCAGAATCGTCTCAGCTACCCCCCATTTCCGGCCCCTTCCCGACTTTTAGGACACTCTGTATATTAATGACATTCATTTCTATGTACTGTTTCCGTGAGGAGGGAATTAATAGGCTGCTCGTAATATTGAGTATGTTTGACAGAGAATTAGTTCAGATTTGAGTAACGTACATATTGTACAAGTGCATCTATACATTTGATTTAAGATCATTCAACTATACAAACTATACTAATAAAATGTTCTTGTTGAGTATCATCTTTCCTTGTACGATTAGATTCATACATAAATAAACGTGGTCCATGCGTATGTGTGCACGTATATGTAGCATGTTAGTCGCTATACACAATACATTGAAACTTAGGAATAACACGTTTCAAATTACCGCGCCATGGACGAATCGACAAGTGGAGAACCTCATGGCGTTCTGTCAAGTTAGGTTAACCCCTGCAGTGTTGTAATAACTAGGGTAAATGCCAGTGTGAATTATACAGTTATCAAGTAAAATAAGTTTGCCCACCTATAGATAACAGATCGAAACTTGAGAATAACACGTTTGCTGGACGGATTTCAAGTTACCACGCCATTACATGTACAAACGATAAGTAGAGAAGCTCACGACGCTCTGTCAAATCAAGTTAACCCCTTCAGTGTTGTTATAATCGGAGTAAATGTCGACGTGAATTACATAGTTATCAGGCAAAATGAGTTTGCCAAGCGTGAGTGATTACTTTTTGCTGGAAAAGATCGGCTCGGGGAGTTATGCGACTGTCTACAAAGCATTTAAAAAGGTACGTAAATTTTGAGGTTCGGGTGCATCGGTGCACGAAACGTTATCGCGACAGGGGCGTAACTAGATTCACGGGAACCATAATTTCACCCTCTAAATTGTAAATCGTGACACGTATACACTATATACGCGAAATAGGTAAACGCAAAACTTTTATTTTTGCTCTTAACGCGCGTGCAGCTTTATGACCTACATTTTGCATTATCGAAGCTTACGACCACTTCGTTGCATTTGGCGAGCGATTAATTCTCTTTTTACTTTTGTAGCTCTATACAAAGTTGATTTCAGAACCGAGTTTTCTTTTTTTACAAAATTTGAATACTAATACACAATAGAATACTGCAATGCAGTCGCACGATATCGGTATGTGTCGTGTATCGAACGATTTATGGAGTTCATAATTTTATCACGACTTCGATATCAATGCAAATTTGGCAACTTTTAACCACGCGTTTATTATGGTAATTAAGTACGCGAATTTGAATTTAATGAAAGATTAATGAACCCGTCGCGTGCCTCAATTACCGTAAATTTTAAGCACGCTAAGTGCGATAGAATTAAAACCATGGCAGCGTAAAACATCAGATAAAACAACTATTGTAGTTTTTATCGATTTCACCTTCGAGGTGCTGCGTTTCAGTCGAGAAGATTATTTACTAATAATCGATTACACGATAAGATAAATAAACTGATTTGTGTCTATAGCGAATCTACTTATAGGTACACAATGTTACCACTTTTTAATTTAACAGAAAATAAAAATCGTGTCATTAGGAATATAATTTTTTTTAAATCTCCTGTTAATCTCGATCACTGTTAGCGACGTGAGTGACATTAGACAAATGCCACGAACGTAACAAACACTTACACGTTGTGTCGTCGAACAAAGTTTTTGTGAATACACTAACCTTTGCGCTAGTTTTTTTCTCGCATAGTATACAACGGAAAGTATCGGTTCGTCGGCGTGTCACCGATTCCAGTGCTACTTGTTTTAATGTATTCTAATGACTGGGCTCTGTTCGTCGAGTAGGTGATTTGAGAGGTGGCCAGAAGGGTTGCATTGAAAGAAGTAAGTTATCTCAAGGCGACTAAGCCGTAATGCTATTGTTGGTTGTTCGTAGGATGGATGCCGAGAGGTAGTCGCAATCAAATGCGTAGACAAATCGACGCTGTCCAAGACAGCTATCGATAATATCGTCACAGAGATTAATCTCTTAAAGATTCTCAAACACGAGCACATAGTGGAGATGAAGGATTTCTTCTGGGACGAAGGGTTAGTTCGGTTCATTCCCTTCGAATATTGAAAAATTAAACGTAAAAAAGACTGTAGTTGCTAAATCAGGAACGCTAAGGAGTATTTTTTTTGTTTGCAACGAGCGACTTTCGCGAATGAAAATGTAAATTTTCATATTTTTCACTGTATCTTCGTGAAAATATTATTAGTAGATTAGCAAGGATTTCCCGATAAAAATGAGTCCAAATACGACCACATTCGGACTATTTTTAATTATACTTAATTTGAATTACTTCTGAATATTGTAAAGCACCATTTACCGACTGAAAAGGTGCAATCTACGGGAGGTGGGGGGACCTAACCTTTCAAATCACGTGATCTAGATTACATCGTCTTTTAACAACTGCGATGATATCTGGAGAGTAATAATTTTCCTTCCCATATTGCTTATGTCGACCTTAGAGATAACTATTAAATAACACTGTACATTATACTCTGAAATTTTAATCCCGTAGTATCGGATATCGATTTTGAGTAAACCAGTCCTAGTCTGTCGAGTCACGTGATCGTGATCGCAGCGCCTTCTAAGAATCGCGATGACTTCTTGGAGGGGATTTGAACTTCTCCTCCTCTCCTGCCCTATGCAGGGCTGGCTATACAACTTGCTGTGCCCAGTGCAAGAAAAATTGTTATTTTAAGTAAATAATTTTTCTTCGCTTTTTATCCTGATGGCATTACAGTCTTTTTTATAAATACAGTCAAGTCCAAGGATAGGCATAATTTTATTCGAGTGCTACGCATTATCGAAAAATTTTGTAAAATCCACTGCTCGAAACGATTAGGAGATCATGTCTAATTTATACAGGGTGTTCGTATATCAATGGACCAGTGGTATTCATAAAAATAAACGAAAAAGTGTTTGTTGTCAAACTTTATTAATCACGAATCATCCTCCCCATTAACAAGTATCCCATTACAATATACGCTGATAGAAGAATCAGGAACTTTCCCTCCTCGTACACTAATCACTATCTCCCATCCACAAGCACGATTATATGGACGATTACTATTAAAATATATCAGTAGAGAAATTTCAATGAAACATGTAAAGAATAAGTATGTTCATATAGAAAAGAATATTTAAGTTATCTACATTCTTCAACATTAAATTATCGTCTTTCGCGTTTCCCCTTGAATTGCAAGTCACCCCCTCTAGGAGTCGCGTTCAGTGTTGCCAGATCGCAGCCAAGTGTCGAATGGAATTTCCCCCTCCACTTATATATTACTAATGCATGAGTGCATAGGTGTGTTGTATATACTCACTCGTGCATTAGTATGCGTAAGTGGAGGGGAAAATTCCATTCGACTTCCAGCAAGTGATGCCAGGCGGAGTATCGGAAGTTCTCAACCGCCATATTGAATTTCCCCCACCACCACACATATACCAACGCACAAGTTCCGTGTACGTAAGCTTGAAATCTCATATAACTTCGGAAATTCGAGAAGGTGAAGCAAATGTGAGGGTCTCTTCTTCGCTTTCGAGTATCCCAACTTCTGGAAGAGGACGAAAGCTCCACATTTGGCTTCTTTGTCGAATCGCTGAAGTTACTTGAAGTATCGAAGCTTGCGTATATTAGCCTCGTGTGTTAGTATATGTTCGGTGGTGGGGAAATCCAATATGGCGCCAGAGAACTTCCGCCGCTGCGTCTGGCATCGCTGCTCGCGATTTGGCAGCTCCGCTCGAAACTGGCCTAACTCATATATACATGCTCGTGCATTAGTGTGCTTCAGTAGTGGGGGAAATTCCACCCGACTGCTGGCTACGATATGGCATCACTGGTCGCGCCCCCTAGCTTGGAAAACACTAGCGTAGAGTCTCTTTATGTGACGTTTCCGAGGTGTTCCGATTGTACCCGAGTGATAAGTACATATGATGCTACATACTCGGCTCGGGTACAGTCGGGGTATATCGGGTGCGACTCGGAAATACCGAGAGGCTTGATACATAGTACATAGTTGGTTGAAATAGGCTTCAAGTCCCGAGCTCTGGGAGCTCACGCGGTTCAAGTCATAAACTCTAGGCTCGAACCTTATGCTTTCTACTTATGTAGGCTTAAAGACTCAGACTTTCAGGTTCAACCGTGAATCTTCGAGGACCACTTGATCCGTCTCTCAGGTATAGTCATCGCCGCCGTTAACTGGCGCCAGTTGAGTAGCCTCAGTTGAGTTTACGTATTTCCACGTCGAATCCCTGCTGAACTTTTCCTTGGGCCAATAGTAGAGAGCAAACGCTCAGCGTTGCCATATTTAAGAAGGAATATACGATTCTTTTATCATGTTCTTCTGGCTGACGGGAAGAGGAATTCACCCACATGGCAGGATGTCCTTCGGATAACCTTGGACAAGAAAATGCCACATTCGATCGGAAGTGGCGAAAGCGTATGAGACTCGTGGAGCCTTTGTGCGTAACTCGTGTGTGCATCGAATACTTACCTGTAGTCGTCACTGTTCCTCGTGGTTGCGAAGGGGTCAAGGGAGTTTTTTGAGTACTATTTTGAGAAAATAAACATTAATAATTAAGCAAAAGGAGATTAATATGATAAGCGCGTCACTTGGTTATTCGTACATAGGCGTCTATTTATATTTTGAAGAGGGGGCGTTAATTAATAATTTGTAGAGGAGGAGGGGGGGGGAGGGGGCTTTGAACACGCTAAGATCGGCCCTGCTGGGAGCCCTCCAGCTGGTGGGGGGGCCCTGGATCGTATCCCCCTACGGCTCATGCCTTAATCAAGACCCTGAGTGGGGGTTCTCGTTCTTGGCATTTCCCCCACCAGTCAAGTCAATTCCTTTGTTCACTCCACTATACGTAAAACTGCGTTAGTATAGCAGATCGAGGATCGCAGGTACTTATTCGCTCATACTCAGTGTCACATGTCGTTTGACGAATTTCTTACAAGGTGGCACAAATCAAGCAAAATATATACCTATATACAAATCAATGTTTTTTTTTTTTTTTTTTTGGAATTCATAAACAAAGGAAGATTTGTTTAGCATAGATTCTTTTTCATGTCTTGTTCGCCTAAATAAGAAATAGGATACGAATAAAAGTAGCTAACTCTTACCGTTACCCTGACAAAGATAAAGATGTTTTAATTTGGCTTGCTTAAAACGAATGGTACCGTAACTCTGTCAGGAATACTTGAAGGTATGGGGTCAACAACCGAAACGAATGACCATATGTATTTCAGTCACAGGCGTGTGATAATGGAAAGAAAGGTTTTCATATTTAAGCATTGATCTTGCAAGCATAATTGATTTCTCATTCGTGAACGTTAGGAAAGGGGGTGGTCGAAAATGTGATATTTTTGCAAACACATGGCGCTCTTTGACAGAGGAAAGCAAGCTGGTAGATTTACAACAGGTGAGGACTCGGTGTTCCGTTGCTTAACCTCGCTTCCTTCTGGTCAACATATGTGTCGCAATGAAAGGCAAAGAATTTTTATGGAAAAATTTGGAAAACTGACAATGCTCGTTTACGACATCCTCTCTGAATTGTACTACCCCAGTTGTAAAGGTTTTTACGAAAAGTTATCGAGAACCCATTGGCAAACGCTGAAGTCTAAAAATTGTTGGAAATGAACAATCTATTGGAAAATAATAACAAGTGGTTAATAAACGAGGCGATGTTGCTGATGGGAACCTTTTTTTTATTTTTTATTGCAGCGGAAATAAAATATTTGTACAGCTCGAACTGAAACAATACATTGGAATCTTTTTCAGCTACCAAAAGGGCATCGAATTGCCCATCAATTTGTCCATTTATTGGGTGTTTTGAAGATGTTAACAATATGAAATTTCATCATGAGATTCATAGGTTGCTCTGTACCAGAGATACGAAAAATATCATTTTATTTAAATAATATTAATTGCATTGAGTAAATAACGAGTCGAAAGTTGTTTAAACACTTTTTCGTTTATTTTGCTGAGTACAACTTCTGTGTTATTCATAAAACACTTAGACATGCAATATAATGTATATTCATTTATGTATATTGCATGTATCATGTACGTGTCACTATTGTGTTTTACATACAGATGACACAAAGTGCATAAGCAAATGTAACCGGGTTAATGAACATAAAAACTTTCCATGTATGTACATTTCATGTACACGATTCACATACGCTGGGTATACCATATATTACACGTGTAATATACATTCATACCTATGCAGAGTGAATCGATACACTGAAATACTTGAAAAATATATTTCTGATGTGCATTAAGAAAAACAGCTACGTGCACGACACTCTATACACACTGAATATGAAATAGTATAATACGCTTAATCAACAATGGATATAAACATCCCATACAGTGGAACATACGCAAATAAAGTACAAGAGTGAATGTACATATTATACCATGCGATGTATAACCAAGTAATGCGTATGAAATACATGTACGTTTTACGTACAGGACATTACTTTCACGTCATAGAGAAAGAATCTGCATGCGTACATAGTATATCGAATGCTACACGGGTAGTATCAGGAATCTATGAACATCCTGCGATCGTTCGAGTATCGATACCCCACTTAATGATAAAATTATGCCAGTAGGTGATCCACTGACTGTTTCGAGCAATCTATACAAAGGTTATTTTACACACTCTATCGTGTAGCTTAACGCAGGCACATATACATCGTGATGGAATACTGCGACGCCGGTGATTTATCCAGTTTCATCAAGAAGAAGCACAAGCTACCCGAACAAATATGCCGGAGATTCCTGCAACAGCTCGCGCTCGCTTTAAAATACATGCGTGATAACAATGTCTCCCACATGGACTTAAAACCGCAAAACTTGCTGCTAATTAGAAAGCCCCATTTGATACTAAAAGTCGGAGGTTAGGATAGGACAGACCTCGCTCGAAATCTACGAAACCTCCCCTTGCCCCACAACATTGGTTTGTTCAACCCTCTGCGGTCCGATGTCGAGTGGTAGCCGACGAGAATGTAACGAAATCCGAAAATCTAGACCGCGATTAACCATTTGAATTTCTGAGCCGCGAAGATCAAATTCCTCGCAATTTCTCTGAAATGAGATACACCCCCTTCTAATTTGAGTTTGGAAACTATCGAATAGAGACTCCAAAAGGCGAGGTCGTTGGATTGCGATGAAAATGAAAAGCATCATAGGCACCCCTACTCCAAGAAAATACAAAATTCCACAAGACCTTGATTATTCACTATTTTTTGTTATTCCCAGAGATAGGATTCTTAAATCCTCGAAACCTCGAGTCTTCCAGCCATTCTTCGTGATGGATCTCCTAGATCGATCACTGCAGGGAGGTAGAAGGTTTCGTGATTTCGAATTAGGTCATTTTCCAAGCCAACCTCGCCTCTCGACTTGTTCGCCACTAATTCTCTCATTCCAGATTTCGGTTTCGCGCAGTACCTCTCGAATTCGGAGCAAAAATTTACGATTCGGGGATCCCCCCTTTACATGGCGCCTGAGATTTTATTGAAACGCAAGTACGACGCCCGCGTCGACCTTTGGAGCGTCGGTGTGATCATGTACGAATGCCTTTTCGGAAAAGCTCCGTACTGTAGCAGCAGTTTTCAAGAACTGGCAGACAAAATCAAGGACTGCCGACCTATAGAGGTGACTACTATACGGATCTGCTTTGCATAGCGCCAGAAATGAACCGTTCATTGTGAAAATGGTAAATGGTTGTTTTTCCAAAGGGAGCTCTAGGGGTTTGTTTTGGCCCCAGACTTAACCCTTGCTTTGGTCCTTCGGACCAGGAGGACCTCGAAACCCTATTGCAGAAATATAAGATCCTAAATGGAAGTGGTCCTGAGTCTCAATTTGTCCACTGTATGTTTTATCGAAGTCTGTGCGAACTACCCCATTTTGCAAGAAGATGGACCTCTACCACATCCATAATGAACGGCTCAAATGGTCTTACCTCGCATCATTTTTCACCGTTACTTTATTCCTTTTAAACAGGAGAACCTCCTGCGATAGAACCTCCGTTATCCGAAAGCTCTATTATTCCAACGTTCTATTACTTCAACGGTACATATATTTCCGTAAATTATCCTTTTCCGTATAGAAACATTCTTCTATAACGGCGGAGATTAATTTCGATCGCGACCATATGCACGGTCACTCGTGATAATGGAATCACAATGGAAAAAGCGCGCCGTAGAAGTAAAGCACAGGGCGATTGCGACAACAGAACCGCCATTTTTCTCATTAAAATTTTAATTCAATTAAATGAGATTTTTAATTTAGTTAAATAAAGTTTTTTAAGAATTTGCATCAACAGTGCATGGTATCAGTAGAATTGCGATTCATGCTAGTAGAAATGGGGCATTTATTGTTTGAGATTAGGGTAAGTTGAGAATAGTTGGTAACTTTTCCTGATCTTTTGTCTATGCATTTTGTGCATGCATATGATAATGTTAGTTATTAATTATTAATATTTAGGTGTAGATGAAGTACGTGTACACATGTATAAACGTACGCAATTTACACACTTGCTGTATCTTCTATATATAAACATAGAAAGTATGTGGCCAAGTATAGTTGCGTAATCGACTGTAATTATAGCTAACATATAATTTGTATTTACATACATATGCAACATATGTCAATGCACATAGATTGGCACACGAAAACATATGACGTAATTAAGTATAACTGTATACGATACCACTCGTGTGCGAACGGTATACATACGAGAAGTGCCATCTAAATATCTTGAAAATTATGAGAAGGTCAAGTCTACATGTGATTGGTTCGTGACAGTGGACGCGATGAATCAACGTCGATGACTTCAAACTAATTTTTCTCAAGGTCATTTCGTCAAGATCTCAAAGTTTATGTCCGCGATTACATTTACGAATACAGTAACATCGCGATAACTTTAATAATACATAGTGACCTTCGTCATGATAGTTTTGCGCGAAACACGAGCACGCAGATTATGACTTATTGTGAGACGAAAAGCGACCTAAGTAAAATTTATAAAATATATAATATATATATTTAATAACAAATGACTCATCGTAAGCGCACGTTCTGATACGCACAATCACAAAAAATTGAATGGTTAAGGTCATACGAAAATTGTGTTTTTTGATTTCAACATATAGCCGGAATAATACTCTCGGATTTATGGAAGTATGTTGTAAAATTAGATACATCAATTTCTTATTTATCCCAAGTAATAATATCCAATAAGTGGATCGATAAAGGAGTTTCTATTGTTTCCAAACGCTCCCATCCACCACCATTCAGCGTGAAAATTCGTTCTTCTTTTGAATTGTTTATTGAACTTGTTCTGGAACGATGATGCTTACGCCTGCCATCGTGAACAACAGTTACCGAGAGGATCGCACGTGTCGCGCGAGTGCCGGAATTTATTGACGTCCTTGTTGAAGCACGACCCTGACGAGAGGATATCGTTCAATGATTTTTTTGCCCACGATTTTCTGGATCTGGCTCACGCGCCAACCAAGGAAAATTATGACAAGGCGGCGGAGTTAGTGCAGAAGGCTGTGAAAATGGACGCGGAAAACAATCCTAAAGAAGCGTTTCACCTTTACTGCGAGGCTCTTACGTACTTCATTCCGATACTCACAAGTAAGAACCTGCGATTTTACTGTTTAACGCTAGGTTTACCGAGATTTCTTATCAGATTTCTATTACCGAAGTATCGCTTTAATAAGCGAAGTCAAGTAAAACTTTGTGAAAATAGGAATGGGTCAAAATGATCCGTGAACCCAGTGTTAATACAGCAGAACCTCGTATAACGCGACAATATCTCTCGTATGATACGAATAGATTGTATAGAACGTAAATCGTATATTTATTATAATAATAGTGTAATAATGTATTCATAAACAGATCGATACGATGGATCGATAAACTAAAAATATGTGTATGGTACGTTCTTAGGTGAGACCGACTTTAAACGGAAAGAGATTTTGAGGTCACACGTAAATAGTTACATTAAGAGAGCGGAGGTATTGAAAGGATCATGTACAGATGCTAGTAACGAGAAAGATAAATGTTTACGGTTAGGGGACAAAGGAAATTCTTCGTCGGTCCACAGAATACCATCTTTGAACCAAACATCTTCGTTTGTGTATCACGAGCTACGTTTGTATCGCAATTCTCAGACAACAATTAAGTTATATGCAAGACTGTATATTTATTACGATTCAAATATCCGTGTATTTATCAATAGGAACTCTTAGCAAAACCACAACCAATATGGCGGATGCGCTAGAAATAGGAGAAGCTGCCGAACAATATCTTACGGAAGGGAATTATGGGCTCGCGTTAGAAAAGTTTCAATCTTGTTTAGGACTGCTGTTGCCTTTGTTGGGTAAAGAACCTGCGGGTCGAAGGAGAGACTTGTTATATAAACAGGTGATTATCTACGAAAGTATGAACCCCAATTTTACCTCGTACACTTCAAAATTTCAATTTCCATGTTAACGTTCGAATAGTTTCAAGAACGAGTAAACCAAGATAGAGGTATTACAAAGGGATTATACAGAAGCGACTCAAAATTCTATTTTTTATGTCCTGCCTTACGAAGGTATAGAATAGGGATTGCGAAATAAAGAAACATAGTTTATTCTGATGGCTCACTTGCAATCCAAGTGCAACCTACTGTCGCAACTTTCAGTTATATAAAATTTTATATAATCAGGGGTATTATATAATAATCCTACGATGTTTATGTGTGTGTTTCACTTTATTTACAGATAAACAAAAAACAAAGTCTTATTAAAGCAACCGCTTCTATCATTCCCACTACTCTCAGACTCCCCTGCTCCCGCCACTCTTCCTTCCGCCATTTGCGAAATTAATAATAATTGATTCGTCTTATAATCTGCATCTCTCGTATATATCTGCATAAAACTCATTATTTATGGTAGCGTTATCAAAATTTTGTTCCCGTTTCAAAACGAGGGTGGCGATTTCATCTCTTAAATTTGAGTCGGTAATTCGTGGTTGTCCTATAAACTTGAAAATGGCCAGACGTTTCGTGGATGTTCTAGTTTGTCATCGTGCATATCAAAAATCCGTATACTTAAGAAAATGAGGGCAATTTAGTGGCAGCTATCATACATTGCCCTAAGCGCCAGCCTAAAGTAGATAAATTGGGTGAACTTGACTCCAAGTTCTGGATCTTCGAGGTTCCATATCTTCTCCATTTTTGGTTTGCGAGTTACCACACAATTTAACAGAAGATGTTAATGTTTTTTTAATCCACAGTTTCAGCTTTGGATGAAAAAAGCCGAAAGCACCAAAGGCCTTTTACAAGCTACGAAAAATATGGAAGAAGTACAGCGTGGTTCCGATTTGTCCGAATGCGCACTGCAATAATTTTGCATTATCACGTTCAATGCAGATTATTATTTCCACTGAAATTGTTTATTTAAATTTTGTAAATTAAATAGAAACCATACGCGTTACTTTGCATTGATGTATGTAAATAAAATGTGCATATTAATTTATGGAGAAATAAACCACTTTGTATTACACTTTTCAATATAAATTGTATTACTTTATAAACGATATCCTGTCTTTGTGGTACATTATTTGCGATGTTACACATTCCAAAGGTATACATGTTATGTAAACAATAATATATTATTACCCTTTTAGGGAGGCATCAGACATTGTTCAGACATTATATGAAGAACTAGTTCTTACACATACTATGCAAATAGAAATAAAGTAATAGCAAAAAGGAAGTATTTTATGCTTCTAATTTACATTTGCATTCATAAATAATACGTGTATACATTATACTTTATATTACAATTAACATAAATTTTAAGATAGCAGATACATAATGCTTGCCTTATACGATCTGAAACATATACTTTAATAAATAGTCTACCATTCAAACGCTTTACATGTTTATTTATTACATTAGATTACAAAAAGAGTCACTTAAGGACACGTTAAGACTATTTACATTTCTTTAGAGGTACTGATCTCGAACAATTAAGATTCATAAAATTGTACTTTTTTTTTACTTCAATTGTATATCTCGACAAAGAGAAAGAGAATCGTGTTATTCTTGTTATGGCATTAACTCCGTTTTGCGTTAGGGAGGTTCTAGTGCGACCTTGACGCTTCGAAGAAAATGCGATTGCAAAATTGATTTCTAAATATAAAAAAATCGAACGAGAGAAAAAGAAAAGCGGTGAAAATCGCGTGATGTCGTTAAAAAAATATTCGATTACGGAAAGAAGTAGATTATCCTCGGGTAAAACATTGGGACTTGTGACGGAAGAAGAGGGCGCGCGCATCGTGGCGCGTCGCCCTTACGATTTCCGGTAAAGCCACGTGACCCAGCTAACGGTCGCTGTTGCCCTGAAGCGTCATGGAAAATTCCCATTCCCGACCAACAACCCTTCCCCTCCCTCCTCTATGTACATACCCCCTGCTCGCCCCTTCTCCTAGAGAGTCCCCACTATGGCGTTGTCAGGTACTTATGTACATCCCCCACTCCTGTGCGAAATTCTCCTTCCCCCACCACCTGGCCGGTGGTACCGGATGTGCGGCAACGTCGCAACCGTTAAGTACATAAGGACGAGTGGTAGGGGGACGGAGGGGGATACGAGAAAGAACTGGCAACGTGTACCACATTCAAATCTGGACGGAACCCGGTCGGCCTCTCGGTTCACCTCCGCACAAAACAGCAGAAAACGCGGGCCGCGAGAGAATTGCGTGCACAGTTGGAACGGGTGATCGACAAACGTTTTCGCGCGATCTAGTCCCGCGATCTTTTTGTGCAAAACGTCGTGTCCCATTGTCAAGTACACTTACAAATAGATTAACAAACATAGAGAGCGTATTTCGCGGCGCCCTCGCGCGACACGACCCTTTCGCTTTTCCCCCCCGTGCAGTGAGTATTTCGCGCGCGCGCACGCAGTTTAATGTAAATGTCACGAGAACGAAGGGGTAGCGAGACCGCGTGGCGGAAGTGTTGTTTCGTGTGGTGGAATTATGTGCATGGACATTCAGGTTAACGAGAAGAAGAAGATGATGAATGACAAGAATCACGACGAAGACGTACAAGTCGTCGAATGCCGAGTCACGATAGGTAAGCTTTGAGGTTATGGGTGGCGGCGGCGGCGGCGACGACATCAGACTCGCGCGTATCGTTCTGCCTCCCTTCCCCCACTCCCCAACTGTCTTCTTTCTCTCTATGTGATCTATCTCTGTTTCTCCTCCTACCGCTAGTATTACTCTCTCGTTGGATAACTCCTCCGTCCTTCTTCCTCTTTTGCTGTATTCCTCACTCGATTTCCTACCACGTCCAATCGCGTTACCATCGACTTTGCGCGTGTGTATGTGTTTGTGTTCGCCCAGTGCCTTCAAGTACACATCATGCTTTCTGTGTTTTGTACGAACTGCACCTCGTGCAGACCCGGCGAAACGTGGTCCCTCGATCTGACTACCTGTCAAACATCTGTAACTCCTCTGCTGACCACTTAACGTTACAACATTGACACGTGGAACTTGGATGTACGTATCCAAAGTCTAAGACGTGCTTTTCATTAAGTCTTCTCTAATTTTCAAAATATTTGTACAACTAGTTGACAATGACTTTTCAATGACTCTTCTGTTTGTAAATATTGAAATTAGCGTGTCTGAACTCGTCGGTTTACGAATAGGTCAAATTTTAAGTCACGTGGGCATACAATTATTTATTGTGCTTTCTTGCGAGGGATACAATCAAACCGATGGATATATGAATTATTTTTGAACGATACGCGATAATGTAAATAATAGAAAAGAAAGTATCGATGTATCATTTCATTATATTATCGTAATATAGAAATCACGTGACTGTTTACTAGGATTCTTAAGTTTTTTTTTTAAATTTCTATCGATGGTATTTGTATCCCATCTACATAGTTTACAAAAATGTTTGTACATTCTGCCGAGTACTAGTTATAACTTATTGTTTACATTGTACTTACAAATCTTTGACAAGAAAATTTATTTTCGATATTTCTTCGATGTATGATCGATAAAAGGATGTTATTCTCATTTCAACTTATCCGTCTGTGCTTGCAAGGTATGACGTCACGGTTTATTTAAAGCAAATGGTAAGATGATCCTAGCAATATCGTAGATGTTTTTTAGAAAGAAGCTGTGTTACGAATACTTAAATTAGAGAATCACACAAGTACGAAGCTTGAAACGTGTCAATTTTCATCAACAATCCGTGTAAATAGGAAACTCTCTTGAACGTCAGAATGTAATTTTACATTTTTATAAAAATGTACCTACTTCAAATTACTGTGAATGACTTCCCACACATATTTATCCGTTATTTATTTATCGAAATACAGTATACATGTATGTATGTATACTGAAATTTGAGGTTAGGATAGTTCGCTTTTTAAAACCAAAGAGTTTTATACAATAGTTTGTATTACCAATTTAAGTAATTTTTTGCTCGATCATTTCAGTGCAACTAAACGACATAAAATATATAACGTTAACGTTAGTGCATACATGTATACAGTCCACATGAATGCAGTATACTTTTCAATTTTTAAAGATGATCGTCATTTGTTTATCAATCGAATTTCATCCTATTTTTCAATTATTTGTTGTGTGGTTAGAAACTACTCTATATAAGACAGAATTTTTGTCGAAGTGTTATTTAAGTACGTATAGACACCACGACGTACCTTGATTAGCAACACCAATGATCATTCTACTATCAATATGTGAAGAAATAATTGGTACAACACAAAAGGTGGAAGAACATCGAAAGTTAATCGATCGCAGACATTGGCGGGGAATAGTATGGCGGCCGTCTTTGAGATTGTTATGATCAAAGAAAATGGTACTGTTTTTCCTTCATACTTAACGTAATTACAGAATTCTCGGCGCCACGTGTTAGCATACTTAATAGAAAGTAAACAATTATTATCATCGAGTATGACATTTTAAATATACAACAACCGTGTAAGGGAGATTCATAGTTATATATTATTTTTTTATTAATTTATATAGAATGTACGAATAAAAATTGTTGCGTTCATACAATAAATTTCAACGGTTTGTTAAAATTTCATGTTATCGATTTTTTATATAATTTTCACCAGGCATAATATAGTAACTTTATATATATATATATGTGTATAATAAATAATTTTTTCCTGTTATAAAAGTACGTTTTTTTTCGAATTACTTAAATATTTATATTTAAATTTGTTTAGCGAATATGTATATTAAAAAATATTAATGTTTTAATTGTGAAACAACTTTATAAAAATTTGTGAACATATCGATATAAAATAGATTTTTAATAGGTGAATTTCAAATGAGAATTAGTATATTTTATTACAGCCCATAAATTACCGATAACACAACATCTATACTGTATGTACTAGCATTCGTTCTAGTTGTTCCGCACCTCTACGCCTCGTGTAACATGGATCACAGACTCGCTCCTTCGCGAGCGAGCGTCCGCCCGTTTACTCCGCCGGCATATATATGCTAAAGCGACTATATACTCTGTACATAGGAGAGCGTGAGCTTGGGGGGGAAATATGTGCACGCGCAGTACATAATGTACCCGCCCCTATGTACTACATAAGAACCGAAGAATGATGTAACAAAGAGGCAGTTTCACGGACTTTGCCGAGGACTCCCGAGGCAACGGCTTCGTACAAGTCGCATGCGTACTTGTATGCTATGGGGACAGACACAATGAAGCTTGTCAGCTGCTACAAGTGTACGCCGCCATGTGCAATTCTACTGAGTTGCGCAAAAAAATTACGTCTACAAAAATGATAGAACATACTTGTACGATTCTTTTCCATCGTAGCAATCGAACATTCACCTTTCCACTAAACATACGTCGCGTACCCTCTGTTATGAAATGAACCAAACGATGACCTTCAAGTCGTTCGTCTTATCACGATGGAAGGAAGCATATTCCGTTTAAACGTGCCTAGATGTACAATATTTCGCTGCGTTACGTAATGTTTGTTCTAATGATTTCATAATTGAACAAAACGTAATAACAAACGTTTCGTTGTTGGAGAGGAAAAAGAGACTAGAAAATGTCAGAGTATGTAAGAAAGACTGAGAAATATATCGCAGTTGTGGCAAAGAGAATGAATAGATTGGAAGAGGGCACATCCGGTTCGACGCCATATTGTTCTTTGGTAATCTCTTCCCCCTCCATTTTCCACCGTTTCCCCTCCCTTCAGACTAAGTGTGCCTTCGCTCGGCATAGCAACAGCAGCAATAGGGGGCTACTATAAATAGATCGCTACGACCTTCCAGTGTTGCCAAAACGACTGGCCCAGCGTACATCGTGGAAGAAATCGGGCCAATCAAGGCCGCATCGCCCATTTCACGATGGCAACGTCGCATCATTGGAATGGTGATGTTTTTGTTACAATAACTTTTAAAAAAAGCTGACGACGAATAATCAAACGTTTTAACTTATTTATATTTAATTAGTTTCTTTCAAATTTTGTAATTCTCTCGAGTTTTATTTTGGTCTTCAATTTTCCGTGTTAGTACATTCAGTTAACGATACGTACAAGGTATATTCCAGTATGCCGTGGAAATATACTCATAGTATATTAATATGACGATGATAAACGGATTTCGTAGGTATTTTTTATTCCATATTTCTTTTAAGTATCGATCAAGCGACGTTGCTTTTCTCCGCATACATCTTCTATGTATTCGTATAATATATTACTGAAAAGTGAAAAAAGAGAGAGAGAGAGTGGGCGTGTCTGCAGCGAGAACTGGCAACGCTGCGGTCGTAAATCATGATTAAAATAATAAGTATAATACATATGTAGTACATAGGAGGCCGTTGGGTATATGTATGTAAGAGCTGCGCAAAGGCACAAACAGCGATGTACATCTGGCTGGGTTCTGCGCAGTTTCAATTCCCCCACTTTTGTTATTTGACCCCCACTATCACGCAGAATCCCACGGATAAGTTCCAGAAGTCGCAGTGGGGGGTGAAACGCGGGTGTTAGAGGAGGGAAGGGCACCTGAAACCACGACTATATACCCCCGCGTGCGTTTACCAATCTTGGCACTTTGCCTGAAAGAGCATATCGACCGTGCGACGTTGTCACATCGTCTGCGCGATCTTACGCGCTGGCCCTGGCCACTCTTTGAGCGGTATGTACCTAGCTGCTGCAGCCGATCCCTAACACACGATGCGAAATCTGATCAACGATATATGGTTCACCTATTTATATGATACAGTAACGTACCTAGTGAACATTTCATATTTTCCTAAATGAAAATTAATGTTCCGGCTAAACACAAGTGACGAACTCAAAATATGTCACTTTTACAGGGAAGAACAAATTTGTTGAATTAGTAAAAAAGGAGCGTCTTATATGATGAGTTTTCTTATGACATTGTGATACGAACACAATAATTATATATGAAGGTTCACTGTAAGAGATATTGTTGTCAAATGGTATTTAATATACGGAACTCGAAGGATATAATTTGTAGTTTTTAACGTCTTTCAAAAATGCGTTTCTTCTCGTAAATACGATACATTCGCCTACTATTCTACAGTTCTTATTCGTTGTCGGTAGTGTGCGTACAGTCGGTTTCAAATCGTTACAATACGGAAACGGGGTTCATCGTGCAAATTTTCAAACACATATTTAGACATTACCAACGTGGCGAAGTGCGTTTAAAAGGCATGTGATAATACACAAAGACTGATAGAACTTTTGCTAGTGAAGAACTTGAACGACGTTCACATGGCATGGGACAGGCATGCGTATTAACGGAGGATATAAAGATTTTCCTATTTTTTCTTAGTTTTCTCAGCACTTGTATTTTTGTTCGTTATAAAATGTTACGATTGAAACAGCATTAACAAGATTATTTATAGTTTTATATCTTCTAATGTTTTTGGACCAACGTTATCGTAAAGAACAATATTATCCACATGTACATAAAGTCACGATGTGTAAGATAACTATTTACGTTAATCGTATTCTGTTCGAGATTTTAGTAAGTTTATACCACAAAATTGAATACACCCTTCCCTTGTCACTGTTCGGCTTCGACTAAAGACTGCCGCCACGCAACGCTCTTATATACCACTGTGTATCGAACATCAAAGTACGCGGCTATATTACAATTAGTATAAAAAGAATTTGCTTCGCATTATACGAGTTACTTGCTCTTAATACATTGACAAATAGTTCTTTACATCGAATTAATACTTCTTGCAACATTGAACTATTTAAACATTACGATGCATAACGATACTCTAATTAGCAATATTACACCTTACGGTTACTTTTACATTTACTTGATGCAAATTATCGGCGCATGCGTTACATTTAATTCACATCGAGAAACTAGATCCTAGTTAATAATATTAGATGTAGTGGATAGATGGCGACAGCTGTCGGATTCTCCGTCAATCCCCAACAATAGACATTTATCGAGATAACGCAAAGGTTTAATCTAAATTTCGAATGATATCGCAAATTCATAAATCGTATAATAATTTTATTTTATAAAAATTTAACGTTCTTCGTATGAAACAGCAGAGATCAAAGTATCTATAAACATTACAAGTACAATTTATCATGTCTCTCGCATCGCGAGCTCTTAACGTCGACTAATTTGTTGTTTGTCCAACAGGACTCGATGGAATACGTTTTAACGTTAGATTTATCGGAGAAAAAAATGTGTAACGATGTAAAAGTTGGATGTGCCAGTGGATGATTGGTGAAAAGTACGGAACGTAATAAAAACCGTCAAATGGATTCCTAAAAATGGAAAGTTAAAGTGAACTGGACATGTGTGCGCGGAGGACGATACTGGCACGTACCTAGCAGTACAGTCCCGATGGAAAACTGAGCGTGCCGCTCTGGTCCGTAGGATTCGTGGTCGGCTAGACCGCGGAATGCCTAGTGTCCCGTGCAGCTGCAGGCAGACAGCTCGATGCTACGGCATGGCCTACTGTACGGCCTGAAATCGGAGATTTACAAAGGCCAGGTCCGTGTAAAATGGCGCTACCCTCCATCGAGAGCACCTTAATCCACGGCAAAGCTTCGCCGGGGTCCAGAGGTACGCCCGTTCAAAGAACATGTACGTAGTCAGTGTCAACGGTACCGTCTACGTACGTTTATCTACTCCCCAATGTATCCCTCGAGAGTTGTGCGTGGTCAACTGTTTCGCCCCTACCTGCTATAATTGTAGACAGCAGACAAAGTGAAACGTCGAGGGAAAGCGTGAAAACTAGAAGGCAAAGAGAGTCGAAACAGGGGGAACTTTTCCGTGCGAGCCTCTGTTCGGCTTCTCGTCGTGTAACATGGTCGCGTGTCGTCTCCATCGACAGTGCACATCGGTAGGCAGACGCACTCGCGTATAACCTCTCCGCTGGTGCGTCCACCTTTGCCTCGGTCGAAATGTGATTTAAATTCAACTAAAATACACAAACGAACGTCGAAGATGAGGAACGACATTATGGATATGCACATAGTGAACGCCGATAGCAGTACGGACGCCATATGGCTCGAGAAAAGGAGTCCATCGCAGACTGCACCACCCGATCAAGTGTCACTCAGTACGTCATGAATACGTCTTTTCGTATCGAAGAAAGATGTTGCGTTTTGCGAAATTAGTGTGCAAAGTCTGTTAATAGTTCCTCGACCGGTGTATGTCCGTGTGATTTCGGTCAGCGTTGTGTTTTTGTTAGTAACGTTGATAGAAAAGAGCGTGAGGATTCTGTGCGTTTTGCCTTCGTCTTTCAATTCATCGAAATAAACGAAACGTTCGTTGAACGTTTAACTCTATCGGAGTAATAATCGAAGATTGTCTCGTTTGAATATTCATTCGAGAGTGATCGTGGGAAATGACTGGAATCAACGGTGCGTTGTCAATTAATACGGAGTGTTTTCGGTGTACTTGAGAATTTTATGAAACCACAAGTGAATATATTGCATTCGAGTATACAACCAAATTTGACACTTCTACATGACCGCTTTACGTGTTCTTCCAAAGTGTGATATTTTTTATGTAAAATACAGAAGGTCTCCGAACGTAGATTAGAAATAAGTTATCGTGCGGTATAAAAATTAAATGGAACTGTTTTCGTGTAAATATATTACGGAGTGAGCTTTTTATGTCTATCTCACAACTGTGCTTTGTACGAAAGTGTATAAGCAATTATCCGTGATTGTGATTAATACTTGTGCGTTACTAATCCGTTAAACATTTTGGCCCGCGATAATTGCTATTTGGAATTCGTATTAATTCCATCTATCAATGTATTAATTATTTTCCGAATAAACTGTGTCTGTGACATGCGCATGGTTCGCATACACGTGTATACTTCGACCGCATCGTAAGAGCGTCGAAATTTGTCCTACCATAAAAGTTCAGTTCCTTACGATACAAACAAACGGTTTAAATCTCAAATGGATTAACTCGTTAAATGAAATTTAAGACCGCGCAGGGTCATCGTTTGTATGCGATGCGTATAACAGGATGATAAGAGATAATTGTTGGAATTCATTACCGACTATATGTATATACGTATATCGTAACCGAGCATTGACACGCGATATGTTTTCCCGCGCTCTTCTCCGTCGACTTCCCGCCTAAATTTCTTGTGCATTCAACGATTCCACAAAATTCGGCAAGAGTGAATCTTTTAAAGTGAAATTCTTTAATACTTTTTCCAGTGAAAAATAATTGTTTCGCGTTATTCCGCGTTCATCGAACAATTCTTTTCGCGATAGTTAAAACATTTCTCACTTGTTATTATCCGTTTATAAATCAAATCTTCGATTGTATTAAATTCAATTATTGAATCATTCTATTCACGTTGAGTGTAATGGTTAAGCAGTGAAACCGGTTTCTATATTTTCTGCCTATGTAAACAATAGTGGTAATTGAATTACTACAAGCGCGCGTGACTGTGTTACTTGCCGAGGGATGAGTGTTGTGTATATGAAAGTGTTCTTAATTGTAATTTGCTTTCTTTTTACTATTTAATGTTAATCTTACCAACTCTAGTATATATCAACTCGAGTAATCTAATTATTTTATTTTCCACTGTTTCAGGTTTTGATAAAATCGCCGTCAAACAAGAACTTCCCGATGAGGCGGAAATCCGAGAACTGGCGGCCAAAATGGTGGAAGCAAACAAGGCGAAAATGGTGACCGGGGTAGCGGGGCCACCGCAACAAAGGCCACCGCAGTGTCTCCTTCCGCAATCGAATCTTCCTGGCATTTTAGGATATTTGAATAAACGACCGGCCGATTCGTCGACCGGTGCACCAACGAAACCCCTTCCCGCGGAAGGTAAAGTACCTCCAGACGACGAGAGTCAAAGAGGACGTTTCGGATGGACGAGTTTCGACGACTGTCACATACCGTACATATTTCGTTCCGGCGAGAAGTATTGCGCCGTACGAATTTTAGAATCTAAGCTGCTGAACAAGTACCTGAGTTACCTGCACTCTGACATCTACAGTTGCACGTGCATAAGAAGTTATTATATTACGGAGGCGGAGAGCAAGCTGTTCACCGAGATAAACGTGAAACATTGCGAGAATCAATTCGGTAGAGACCAATTCACGTGTAAAGACTTGGTGGTTCGACTGTCAGACGCCAAGGAGTTTTACACCTTTTTGGACGTGTGTTACACGAAATTAACGGCGGGAACGAATCCCAACGTGTCTGGCGGCCACAAGGCCGAGAAATGCGGATTCATTCGTATAAACAAGGAATCCGTGGTTCCCTACACGGTGAAGGATGGTCTTCAATACGTGCCGTTGTTTTACTTTGAGGGCGAGACAGAGAATTTGAAACTGAAAGCGGAGAAGCTCGAAGGCTGGGACTTGTCGTATTTGAAGTTTTGTTGCAAAGTACAGGGTATTCGTAACGAACTGTTCGCAAGTGAGACATGCTCGGTGATTAGTTTGAATGACATTAAAAGTTACTTTCCTCCTGGTACGGGATTCGAGGACTATTGGCCGACTAAAGTTATGGACTCTCAGTTGTTAGTGACTAGCAAAGGTAGTGGTACCGGTGGCGGATGGACAAAACAACCGCCGACACCACCCGCGACGAAACCCGTTACCGTGCAAAATAATGTGAATAAAGCACCAATTGATGCGCGTGTTGCTCCTATACGTAATATATTACCCCGTGGATCGGTTTCTAACGCGTCCCAAGTACAACAACAGCAGCGTGGTGTCGTCAACCAGCCGAGACCTGTTGTGACTACGCATCCCGCGCATTCGTCGCCGACGGCACTTCCTCCTGGCAGGCCGAATATCGTAACGCAACCGATGTTGAACTCTGTGCAAAATGTTAACGGTTGGACGGGGCTCGTTGGTGGTCAGCCCACTTTCCAAACAGCGCTCGTTTCTCAGGCGAATTCCATTATACGAATGCCCTCGACTTTAAACATGCACAGTGTAAGTTTCTTTCAAGGACTCCTATATAAACGGAACATATTTCGATGTAGAAACGTATTTGACCGCTTAATACTCGACACTCTTAAATTATTACCATAGACTTTCACACGTATTTTTTCTATTTTTTAATTATACAGCAAATGTCTACGCAACCAAAAAATTATTCCCAACAACCAACTAGAAGTAGAGGGGGTGGCGGCAGTGCAACAGCTCAGTATCCTGGAGTATACCCGGTTACGACTATGCAGACTGTCGCTCAGGCCCAACCACCCCCTCTTGTCAGAGCAACAGTCCATTCCAGTCAATCTAATCTTGGGTGAGTAGCAAAAAATATTCTTGACATGGTTTTCAATATGTGTTTTTTTTTTTTTTTTTTTTAAATTATAAAGCATTGAAATATTCGAAACAATTTTTTTTACTTATTAAGCATTTCTTCTTGCCTTACATAGCATTATCGATACTTTGTACTTGCTTTCGGTTTAGCGATTGAGACCAGTATATTAGGTGTGAGTTAAATGTTAAAAAGCACGCAGTGAAATAGTTTGTTTAAATCCATACATACTTAATATTGTTCCCTACTCGAAAGCTAATTACGATTCGTTTCATTTAATACATTATTAGAAGTATCTAAGGTGAAAATAAATTAAATATACGTGTTGTATTCGTTCGATGATTCATTTATTCGAACGTTCGTATTTTCCTATAGTTCGTAAGTGCATACGAAAATTTTTAAATGATTATTTAATACGGTGTCGTTAGAATAAAATGAGCATGCGATATCAAACTTTAGGGACCTATTTTGTTTGTTTGAAAGTACATAATAATACTTGTATTTGTAAAAGATTATTTTTTTTTATTATGTGGAGAACCTGCACTATAGCTTTTTGCATTTGTACATACAATGTATGATTTTTTTGTATAGTTATCCAACCTATGGGAAGGATGACTGGTGAGTCCCTGTAAAATGTACTATAGTCATGATTACTACATAAAAGTAAGATAGCATGCACAAAAATACTATGATTAACAATCTTCTGGTTTATGCAAAACTGCAATAACTATATATTGCCTGTATTGCCTAGTTAAACATAATTTATATGTTTACTATTCTTATTTCTTTATTTCGCTAAACACCTATATTCCCTTTTGGAGTATAGTTTTGTTTTTTCATTTACATCTTACATTGTAATCAACTTTTTTTTGCAAATTTCATTCAATTAGATGACATACATGGGAAATGCAAATAACTTGTTTATTATTATTATTTATAAACACTTTACATGTAGTATAACTATTTCATTTACTTATTTATTATTATCTTCAATAATATATTACTTTGATCCTTAACTCATGGTATTCATTCTTTTAATAATTAGCAAATAAAATACTAAAATATACGCAAATCTACAAAATGTTGTTATAGTATTATAATTTTTGTTGATGTTATTAAATATATAATGAATCAATGTATACATTTTGTAGGGATCTCTAATTGCAACAGTATAAATAGTTAAAATTTAGTACTTGATGTACATAGTTACTTAATATTTAATGTACATATTTTCATTTGCTTTAGTACATAAATTATTCCAAACTGTTTTCAAGAAGATATAGATTGTACATGAAGTGTATACAGTAGTGAATGCTATTAAATATTTCATAATTTTCCCAAGTATTACGAATCAGCTTAACTAAATTATAATTTAAGTTTCTATATTTTTTAAAATCGAATATAAAATTTTTTTATTTTAGGGTTACGTCTACGTATACTACACCTAGTTTAGGTGTACCTAATGCAGTCACTGCAAATACATACCCCCAAATGCTTGGTTTAAGCGAACAAGTACAAGCTCTAATGCCATCGCCGACATCTACATTGTTGCACCAACAAAGGCATACACCATCCGTACATAACGCATCTCACACAAAATACCCACCACCATTAATACCAGTTAATGGTAACAATAACAATTCCAGGTACGGAATCGTAATTTTCTGTTTTTTAAACCGAGGAACATTCTCGGAAAAATAAGCAATTAATGCGTTGATTATACATCGAAATGTGTAATTGTAGGGATTCGAGAGGTAGGAAACAATTGATATCGATACCGGAAACACATGTATCAACCTGTCAAGTTCAACCTTATCAAATTCAGAAAGCACTCGTCGAAGATAAGATGGTACCTTGTATTAATTTCAAGCCATACATTTACTCCGAATTGTTGATGACGCTCTCCGATTTCGTCGCTCAGTATTTTCCAGCCTGTGACATCAATGGTTGTCGACAGGTTATTACTGATGTCTTGCACATAGATTTATATCAAGGAAATAGGTAAGACATTACCGTCTTTATACGGGCGTTCGTACATAGTAAGAGAGCTATTAATTTTAAACGCTTTTCTTTAAAGGTTACAAATGAACATGTTAATGGAAGCTGGGAAGTGTTCGTCTTTGAACGAGGAGCTACCTTTAATACAAGTAAAAAGTATAATGAAATACATGCCCCAATTGAAGTACATGTTCAATAGAGGAGACATGGTGATTGCACCTGCACCAGCACATTCCTCTGAGGAACACCCTGCCAAAAAGCGTCAACGCACCAGCTAGGACTGGCTACAGCCTTACTGGCCTACTTATGATTACTATCACTCGGCATTTTGAAAAAGCCGATTACTTTGACTCGTGTGTAACAAATCAGCATTATGTGCTCTAAGAAAACGCGAAATATAGATGAATCTATACTGACGTCATGTGCCAGAGAGTGCATACAACTGATGATGATTACCTTTTATATACAAGGGATCCGTGACATACTGCAAGCTACTTCTTTCTCCAAAGTGTATCTATGCGGCGAAAGTCTGCTTGTAAATAAAACTGAGATGTATAAAACTAGCATTGCACAGTTGGCAATTCAAATATGCTTTTATATTAAGATTAATAACAATTTTCTTTAATATTTCGTTCAGAACTCTAAGACGACAAGTGAAAGAAAAGCAAGAACAGAAAATATAATTATCAAGACCATTCCTCATTATTTTTTTTTTTTTTTTTCATTTCATTTCATTTCATTTCATTTTTCTACCTCTGCTGCAGAGTATCTTACGCGTAGTATTTCTTTGTAAATAAACTGAAAGTTCTAATCGTAATGTGATTCGGAGAAAGAAAGTGCTAATATACGATTCGTTAATGGACATGAAGTGCTGTAGGTGTATTGTTTAAAATTCACCTACATAACATGCTAAACGAATATCAAACAAATTTGGCATTTGTATATTTAAAGAGATGGAAGTAATGCTTCTTCAAGTTCCTAGCTATCGCTAATACGTATCCTGATAACTAGCTGCAAAATAATTTAAAAATGTTATTAATTCACAACAATGGTTTAATATAAATTGTGACGTGAGTTTATCAAGACTTATTAGGTAAATCATCTTAAGTTTTGAATCTTGGAAAATTGTATTTTCTAAAATTCAGTTATCAAGAACACCGTACACAGTGATGTATTTTATTTTGTTCAGATATTGTCAGTGTTGTAAATATTTAAATCAATAAAAAGAAAAGATGCAGCTTAGGATACCATTAAAAACACGATACACATTAACAATCAATGAGATATATGTCACCAGTGTTTGCAAGAGATTTTCAACTCTTTATTACTTTACGAGTATAATCATTCCAGAAAATGTGCAATTGATTTTGCATTGCTTTTATTAGAATCGATATACTGTTCCTTTGTGTTATGCTTAATAAAATATTAATTATTTAACAAATTCGTGGTTGAAGAATCGTTTACGAAAGGTAATTAACTGTTTCGCTAATATTTTATTTTATTTTTTTTTTTTTAATTAGCGGATTTTGTGATGGTTAAGTATTTATCAAGATCGAACATATCTCATGAATGTTAATTTAAAATTTTAATGTAACACACTTTATGACACTTTGCAAGTTCTTTGTAAAAAAAGACAAGAAAAAAAAAATGAAAGAAACTATTATTGAGTCTTCAAACCTGACAGATTGTGGAACATATAAAAAGCCGCCTGAGATGGTCTTCCGTTATACCCTACAATTTCATATAGGTACAAAAGTTAAAGATATTTATGTAATATAATTTTCCATATTTACAAAAAAAAAAAACATTCGCTGGATGTTTTATACTCTGTTTAAAAAAAAAAAAAAGTAGGGTACGACTAATGAATAAAAGCGAAATCCTTTATGGCGTATTAATACGCAGTTTCAACTGATTCTGCTCTCAAAACAGAGGCTTAAATTAGTATTACTGACTGATTAACTTTCACATTCGCTATTACTATTACATAAAAAAAAAAACAACTAAGTATGTATATATGAAAAAAAAACGTGTATGTATATATGTATGGAGATAGATAATTATAGTGATAAATTAATGTTGACCATCATAGATTTTCCATATAAGAGAAAGGCTTAGGCATCCTGTTACGGTGGAAATGGTATATTTTGTTATTTATAAATTACATTTAGTCATATCATGACTTCAAAGATTCTATTGCCATTGAAAAGACTAACAACTATGGACTGGTGTCTAACTTTTTCTAACGTCGAGGCAAATAAAAGTAATACAAGAAATTCGTACGCAAGAAATATTTCGATAATATTTATTTTTAGCATCTTATACGGCGCCTGATTAAAATTGTTGTATTTTGTTTAAGGAAGATATCGAATGACACCGGTGTATCATTTAATGTTTAACAAAAGCCGTTACAATTTTAGGCACGTGTAACATACTGTAGATATTTTATTTATAAATGAAATAAAATATCGGTAACGTTAATTTTCGTTGTTACGTTATTCTCATATAGCACACGCGTTGTTATAAGTAAATGCAATTTTTTAATGTACGATTACTTGTGCTGAAGGCATAAGCAACAAATAATAAAACATAAATACTATGGAGGGCACGCGAACATAAATTCATAAAGTATGGAAGAATTTCTTGATTTATTTTATTAGCAATTCCAGTACACACAATACTGTACAGTATCAATTGCTTCGTGTTAATACAAGGGTTAAGTAGAGTAATGTATTACACGTATTACGTTTTGAGAAAAAGGAAAGTGAAACGTGGGTTTGTGGGCCCAGTCCAAAAATTAGAACTTAATTATTTTTAGTATGTTAGATTAGAGCATTTATTTGTTAACACATGTTAAAATAATGCGTGTATTATACTTTATCACATTATCATCTGTACATATAGTTCATAAGAATTAGAAATACTAGACATTTCAAATAAATTCATGATATAATTAATGAAGTGTTGATTATTTTATGCGCGGACAAATTTCATCAAACTCTAATTCGTACAAAATGGCGGTTGATGTGCTAAAAAATCTAGGTTTATAAACTCTTTAATTTTATTTGTTGCTGTCAATGGTTCACTCGTTGATATGGCACACCACCGAGGTCGAATTATTTTTATATTGTGAACGAAATAATAATTGAAATTTTATTTCAGAAGACAGACGATATCTCATTACGTTAGATTAAAAAAACAATATATGTATACTAGCGTATACTAACGATCCAGTTTTGAATTCAGAGTACCATAATTGCCCTTTAAAAGGTTTGAAATATTCTAAGTATTTTGATTTTCAAAATAAATTCATCTCGTTACCTTGAAACGAAGTGTTTGATTCGTCGAGAATTCATATTGTACTTAAAAGGCTCCTTTATATAACTTCGGTGTACCGTTCGCTATTTAAAAGAGTAACCAGTTTGGCTTTTAAATGCCGTAAAATGTTGAACCGCGCTCAGCTGTACCGGAAAGACGTCACGTATATTTGAACAGTCCAGTGCTGGCATCTGTGACGGGAGCGAACGAAATTTCACGAGTCTGACCGAAGCAGTCAGTCGCGGTCGCCATTTTGTCGGGTAGTCATCGGGTACGTCGTGTTTCTTTCGGGTTGCCTGTGTTTTTTGGGGCAAGCACCGCCGAAAAATTTGGGGTACGGCACTCACGTACGCTCCCCCAAATGGCTTGTCTGAATACCCTTAAGCAGGAGATCAAAACTCTTGAGTCCGTCTTCCCTAAGAGCCATGAGAGATTTCAGATAATGTCTGCGAGTGTGGACGAACTCAGCTGCAGGTTCGTCGGTAAAAATGGGAAGAAATACGAAATACACGCCAATATCACAGTAAGTGTAACAAGCATGGTTACAATTTCAAACGATAAATCGATTCCGAATGTTCGTCAGGATTTTTCTGTTCGTACGCGGCCACGTTAACTCCCATCGCTGTCTGCGACTGATCGGACAAAGAAACAATAACACTCGTGTTATTATTTGGTGCTTTTGACAAGAGCCATGCCCGGGGAGAACGTACACCGTGTTATTCACCATGCATGCTTTTGTTACCACGATTTCTCGTTACTCTACCGAAGATTTTGTTGTAGCTACGATCGATTCTTTCTCGTTTCAATGAGGCAGTTTCCGTGGAGATTTTCAGACGAATTAATATTGCGGTAAAGGTCAATGTATGTCACAAATAGAGGGTTACCCCTTGCGATAGTACCTGTCCTGTCTATTCGTGGCCAAGAATAAAAAATTTTACCCAACATTCGCTAGCTGTTTAAACAGTTATATATCGTATTTGCACGATACCAAACTATTTACTAATTTTGTATACATCAGATAATTTCTATAGATAAATTAGATAACAATGAGTATATCCATTCGCATTGCTCTTACCGTTGCTATTACCGTTGCTTTTGATACGAAATTATCTATGCATGTATACATATCGTTCAATTAGTTGTTGAATATTTGAGTATAGGGGAAAAGACTTGTTTATCCCCCTTCGTGTATTGCGTTACTACTGCTTAGAATGAAGTTAATTGAATTTAAATTACCGAATATTCAAATTTAAAATTCATTATCGGTAACGTATGCATATATAAATCACGTGTGCTTAAAGAATTGCGTTCTATATTTTTTTTGCTCTTTTTGTCAGTCGCATTATTTCTAAAGGTTACACGTACATCGAAACGTATGTTTTTTTTTTATCTTGTATTTAATAGTGTTTCGTATATGCTCGAATTTGACACTGACAACTCCATACGACGTGTTTATAATTTACGCGTGCGTTTAATTTATAGATGAATTGATTACGCTACTCTATATACATTTTGTTTATTCATTTATTAGAAGATCGATAATATTTGTCCAACTTCACCTGAAACTATAATCACGATTTGGTAGTACTAATTAATTTACGTTTCGTGTTATGCGTATGCATGGACGTGGCACTGACGCTAAACCGACTGCAATCGGCGATAAACCCATATTTAAATAATGTCTAAACTTTTCTGTGAAACATACGTTGTATAGCATAATTACTGATTTACATAGGTTTTCCTGTGCACACTGTCATCAAATTAGCCTTTTATTAATATGTGATTTTCCTCATTGATGATCCTTTTTTTTGCACTTTTTTACTTTTTTAAGGAAATCTGTTTGAATAAAAGAATCTGTTTCAAATATTAATACGTGTAATAGTGTAAGATATTTTTTGCTTTACGAGAATAGATTAGGTTATCACATACGAAAAATGTACATTTGAAAATAGTTCATGCTTTTTAAAGTTGTATTGTTTGAAAAACATATCTTTTAGAAATGAAATTTATTTTGTGCCATTCATTTCACATTCACATTGATTTCAAAAGTAGAGTAGACTTCTATCTAAGATCAGATATAACAAAAAAAAATAGATATATATTATTAAACAAAATTAATATACTTATTTAGTAAAATTGGAGTGTGGCCCATCTACAGTCTAAATATGAGTAACTAGGGTTTATAGGCTACCTATTCTAGGGTTAATTATTAGGATCATACGATATTGTTACACTGTATGAAATGTGGTAAACTTTAATCTATATTTTACAGGAAACTTACCCCTCTACGCCACCAGTATGGTTTGCAGAATCAGAGGAAACTAGTGTCACAAATGCGGTACAAATTTTAAGTAATACCACAGGCCGTGACAACCATGTCATTAACCAAGTTGGGATTCTCTTGAAAGAATTATGTAGACTCCACTCATTACCAGAACCACCTGATGTTGAACGATTAAGAACAGCTTTGGATCCATTGCGCTTAGGAGGACCAAATGAAACCGCGGCGCAAAGGATGGAAGCCGATGATGTCGAAGATATCGACGAAGATGAGGAAAGTGAAACTGAGGAAGATCTCCATTTAGACATGGACGAGGGAGATGCGAACGCGAAGAGTAAGGTAAACACGAAGAAATATTAAATACAAACAGTATTTCAATATTCTAATATATATTCGTATTAATATTGAAATCACTTTGAAGGGCGAAGAAATGGATCTGGAGCATCTTGCGACGTTAGAAAGGTTGAGACAGAATCAAAGACAAGATTACTTAAAGGGTTCTCCCTGTGGGAGCGTGCAAGCCACGGATAGACTCATGAAAGAATTGCGCGACATTTACCGAAGCGACAGTTTCAAAAAAGGTATATTATATAGTCTTGTTCGCGGAATTTTATTAATTGATATACGATCAAAATTTCTTACTATATTTAACTGTACTGCTTTTATTTATTACAGGAATGTACAGCATAGAATTAGTAAATGACAGTTTGTATGAATGGAATATCAGGTTGATGTGCGTTGATCCCGATTCGCCTCTACATAGCGATCTCATACTTCTCAAAGAAAAGGAAGGCAAAGATAGTATTCTTCTCAACATGCTTTTTAAGGTATGTTGATTCGAAATATTTTTCGTATAAAAGCTTTACGTATACATATCGACTCCAACTTGGTTTACGGATTAAAAAGATCGCCACCTATTCTCGCTGTTACAGGAAACGTATCCATTTGAACCTCCATTCGTCAGAGTTGTACATCCCATGATTTCTGGCGGATACGTCCTCATAGGAGGCGCTATTTGCATGGAGCTCTTAACAAAACAAGGTTGGAGTTCAGCGTACACAGTGGAAGCGGTCATCATGCAGATATCGGCGACATTGGTGAAGGGAAAAGCGCGTATACAGTTTCAAGGATCTGGCGGTGCTGGCAAAGTATGCGGTGGTCAAGGTCAATACAGTCTAGCACGTGCACAACAGTCATTCAAGTCTCTTGTACAAATACATGAAAAAAATGGTAAGTCGTTAATTTTATTAATATTTATTATTTCATTGGAATAGAATGTGTATATTACGTATACAGTTCTGTGTCATTTGCTAGATATATTTGTTAGTAAAGGACTCCCTTATAGATGATAGTTAGTTTTCCTTTTATATCCATTTCTAGATATGGGTTAAAGTGATACAGAACATATTATATTCTTGTAGGTTGGTTTACCCCTCCAAAAGAGGATGGCTAATGAACATGAATCAGGGAAAAAGAAAAGTTTGACGCGTGCTTACAGCTGGGACTTTAATTCGGTGTGTGCCCAACAAATAATTGTTACAATAATGATTTAATACACAAAACACAACATTAACTAGGTAACTTAAGATACTGAATTAATCTAAAGCATAATTCCTTTGATGGCTGAGAAGGCTGCCGCGCAAACAGTGAAGTGTTTGGTTCCGTATGCATAGATTTTTCAGTAATTAGTGATTAGATCGCCAATCGCATTTGTAAATGTGAGATATGATCATTTCATCTGGAATTGATTCTTACGTTCGGAATTACTAAGAATCGTAATTATTCCAAATAATATTAATCTTAGTTTCTTTCATTTTGCGAGTATACATGTTGTACGTACGTACGAAACAGTGTAAACATTCTGTGAAATGCGTCTGCGCAATCCGTGCTTCCTGTCTTTTCAACAGGGCGGGCGCCGCGTTGGTTAGCAACTTAGATAGTTATATTGAGAGTTTTTTTAAGTGTTTTTTTTTATCATTGAGATCTTTCATTCGTTTCATTCTATCTTATTATATTTCAATTCTATCATTCACCGTGCAATTCATTGATAAGTTGTTTGGGTATATACATTTGTTAAAAGTAACCAGTAAACGATTAAATATGTGAATAGCGATGTTTCTGGGGGTAAAAACGAATTTTGTTATAGTCTTTCGTATTTATCGGATGATTTTGTTCACCGACGAATCTGGTTTAGCCAAGGGAACGAGCACACAACCAAACCACACTGCGCGAAGTATCTTTACGTACGACATACAATTTTCATAACCTTGTATCTTGCAGTTTAACTCTAGAGATTCTAGAGGGTATGGCATTAGTTACAATCTTCTTAAATTATCCACTTCATACAGAAACGAAGAGTATCTTAACCAATACTAATTTGTTCTATTCAGATAAAGAGATCGTAAATTTCTCATGTAAAAAATATTTTTTTACACTTTTTAAGCAGTCAGTCTCGCAGTGCTAGTTACTAAAAATAATGATTGTAGATACATCTCATAATTTACGTTGCATATACCATATTTATCATTCATATTTAATCTGTAACTAGTAGTATGGTGGAACATTTGTCGAAAATTCTAAACAGCTTTGAATGATCACGTTTTACATTTTCGATCGTATTTGTACGTGTAGGGATCGCATAGCAATATTAGGTAGTGTTATATATATTTCCTTAATATAACTGAATAAAATAAATAAGGATTGTATAGATGTACATACATACGTTCGTATATTGACATCTTGAAAGTGCTCTTTGAGTCCAGTTTTTTAAATCGCGGAATAAACATGATGAATTGAACAAAAAGAATGTAACATATGGTTGTGTGACTCGTTTAGTATGACTCAATTTTGTTATTATCGTCTTACAAAGCGATTGATGTGCTTGAAATTGACACGAAAGTTTGGTTCGTGTGTTGGGCGTACGCTTAAAAGAATTTTTAGTAGTATATATATATATATATATAAATATATATCGTGACATGGATTTGCAATTCAAGATCTATTTACATGATGCATTGAACGAGAAATTTAACGAATAATGAATGAAACTTATTTGTGCCACGGTAGAGTTTACGCTGGCCAGTTAACGAAACGAATAAGACATAATTAACCCTTTGCGCTCGAGATATCTCGCCACAGTTCATACTAGCAGTTTCCAAACTCGCACGATGCTATAGAGGAGGCTCTCAAGCGCAAACGGTTAAAGGAAACACTCGTACATTAATGGCTAGGATCGCAAGACGAGTATCGTTTTTTTTTTCTTTTTATAAATTAATACACGCGTATTATTAGACTTGTATTTTTGAAATTTACGAGACTATGGCTATCCTTGTACGTCTTTCTTCATGGAACGTTTCTTTATCTAGGAACGGATCTTCTTCGTTAATATATGACATTACGAACTTCCGTTGTCTATTTCACGATGATTCGATTACTAGTTGATAGTATCGATGAAATTACATAATGGCCAAAGTATCGCGTATACGTTTTTTTCATAAGCGAATTTCAACTCTTTAACGATTATTCTTTCTTTCGCGTAATCGAGAGTATTTGATTTCACTCCCAGAACGTCTATGCGACTTGTTTCGTACATACATACATTACGTACATAAACACATGTATACATACATGTACACACAAAGACACAACCTCGTATAGACACACGCGTACATCCATGCATATATACATTCATACACATGCTCCGATTCGTGTATATAAATATACATATTCCGTTCCTTGCGTTTCATCTTCGTACGTTGTCCATACGATAACTTCATTAACGCATACCGCGATGGATACCTTCGAGTGTCAGCGCATTCGTTCGATCCTGATGACTGGAATCGCACGAGACCTTCAACAAGAGTACCGTTCATTGTTTATTAAACACGAATCCGCAATCTCTCGACGCATCGATACACCGAATCGCAACGGGGAACATTAGCATTATTGTATTCTCTGATACGACGGCCAGCAACCGTACGAAGATGAAGTGGTACATATGTTATTGGCAATAACGCATGTACGATGATGCATCCGTAAATATAATTATTGGACTAATCGAGCGGAGTAGCATGGGTTACTAGTTTTGTTCGTGGTGTAATTAAACAAATCGTTTGTGAAATTCGTGCGATCAGTATCGTAATGATATCTAGATTTTAAGTGTAAGTGTACAATCAACGAGCTCATTGTCGGTGGGCATCAATGATTTGTACAGCCGCGCCCTACTGACAGTGAGCGTTGGTTGTTCGACGTCGTTAACCGTTATGTTCTTTCTCAGAAAAAGAAAAAAAATAAGCTTTCCTTTCTCTTGTGTCTGTTAAGTTTTTTCTTCTTTCTTGTAAGAACTTGCGAAGCGTATATATTGTAAGCCGCCACGTGGCCTGTATATTTTTGCTACAAATATCGTTAGTAGTACCGTTTCTAAAACGTTCAAACGTTCTTGCGTTTCTCTCTCTCTCTCTCTCTCTCTCTCTCTCTCTCTCTCTCTCTCTCTCTCTCT